>NC_090654.1:4844908-5144908 GCF_040937935.1 Hyperolius riggenbachi | reverse complement strand
TGGCACAGCTGCAGCCAGAGGTAGTGACAGGAGAGGAGTGACGGCACACCTGCAGCCATAGGTAGTGACAGGAGAAGAGTGACGCACAACTGCAGCCAGAGGTAGTGACAGGAGAGGAGTGACGGCACAGCTGCAGCCAGAGGTTGTGACAGGAGAGGAGGGATGGCACACCTGCAGCCAGAGGTAGTGACAGGAGAGGAGTGACGGCACAGCTGCAGCCAGAGGTTGTGACAGGAGAGGAGTGATGGCACACCTGCAGCTAGAGGTAGTGACAGGAGAGGAGTGACGGCACACCTGCAGCCAGAGGTAGTAACAGGAGAGGAGTGACGGCACAGCTGCAGCCATAGGTAGTGACAGGAGAGGAGTGACGGCACACGTGCAGCCAGAGGTAGTGAAAGGAGAGGAGTGACGGCACAGCTGCAGCCAGAGGAAGTGACAGTAGAAGAGTGATGGCACACCTGAAGCCAGAGGTAGTGACAGGAGAGGAGTGACAGTAAACCTGCAGCCATAGGTAGTGACAGGAGAGGAGTGACAGCTCACCTGCAGCCAGAGGTAGTGACAGGAGAGGAGTGACAGCTTACTTGCAGCAAGAGGGAGTGACAGGAGAGGAAAGATGGCACAGCTGCAGCCAGAGGTAGTAACAGGAGAGGAGTGACGGCAAACCTGCAGCCAGAGGTAGCGACAGGCGAGGAGTGACGGCTCTCCTGCAGCCAGAGGTAGTGACAGGAGAGGAGTGATGGCACAGCTGCAGCCAGAGGTAGTGACTGGCGAGGAGTGACGGCACACCTGCAGCCAGAGGTAGTGACAGTCGAGGAGTGACGGCACACCTGCAGCCAGAGGTAGTGACAGGAGAGGAGTGACGGCACACCTGCAGCCAGAGGTAGTGACAGGAGAGGAGTGACTGCACACCTGCAGCCAGAGGTAGTGACAGGAGAGGAGTGACGGCACAGCTGCAGCCAGAGGTAGTGACAGGAGAGGAGTGACTGCACACCTGCAGCCAGAGGTAGTGACAGGAGAGGAGTGACAGCTCACCTGCAGCCAGAGGTAGTGACAGCAGAGGAGTAACTGCACACCTGTAGCCAGAGGTAGTGTCAGGAGAGGAGTGACAGCTCACCTGCAGCCAGAGGAAGTGACAGGAGGAGTGCTGGCACAACTGCAGCCAGAGATAGTGACAGGAGAAGAGTGACAGCACAGCTACAGCCAGAGGAAGTGACAGGAGAGGAGTGACTGCACACCTGCATCTAGAGGTAGTGACAGGAGAGGAGTGACAGCACACCTGCAGCCAGAGGTACTGACAGGAGAGGAGTGACGGCACACCTGCAGCCAGATGTAGTGACAGCTCTCTCGCAGCCGAAGGAAGTGACAGCAGAAGCGTGATGGCACACCTGCAGCTAGCGGTAGTGACAGGAGAGGAGTGACGGCACACCTGCACCCAGAGGTAGTGACAGTAGAGGAGTGATGGCACAGCTGCAGCCAGAGGTAGTGACAGGAGAGGAGTGACGGCACACCTGCAGCCATAGGTAGTGACAGGAGAAGAGTGACGCACAACTGCAGCCAGAGGTAGTGACAGGAGAGGAGTGACGGCACAGCTGCAGCCAGAGGTTGTGACAGGAGAGGAGGGATGGCACACCTGCAGCTAGAGGTAGTGACAGGAGAGGAGTGACGGCACAGCTGCAGCCAGAGGTTGTGACAGGAGAGGAGTGATGGCACAGCTGCAGCCATAGGTAGTGACAGGAGAGGAGTGACGTCACAGCTGCAGCCAGAGGAAGTGACAGTAGAAGAGTGATGGCACACCTGAAGCCAGAGGTAGTGACAGGAGAGGAGTGACAGTAAACCTGCAGCCATAGGTAGTGACAGGAGAGGAGTGACAGCTCACCTGCAGCCAGAGGTAGTGACAGGAGAGGAGTGACAGCTTACTTGCAGCAAGAGGTAGTGACAGGAGAGGAGTGACGGCTCACCTGCAGCCAGAGGTAGTGACAGGAGAGGAGTGATGGCACAGCTGCAGCCAGAGGTAGTGACAGGAGAGGAGTGACGGCAAACCTGCAGCCAGAGATAGCGACAGGAGAGGAGTGACCGCTCACCTGCAGCCAGAGGTAGTGACAGGAGAGGAGTGATGGCACAGCTGCAGCCAGAGGTAGTGACAGGCGAGTAGTGACGGCACACCTGCAGCCAGAGGTAGTGACAGTCGAGGAGTGACGGCACACCTGCAGCCAGAGGTAGTGACAGGAGAGGAGTAACGGCTCACCTGCAGCCAGAGGTAGTGACAGGAGAGGAGTGACAGCACACCTGCAGCCAGAGGTAGTGATAGGAGAGGAGTGACGGCTCACCTGCAGCCAGAGGTAGTGACAGGAGAGGAGTGATGGCACAGCTGCAGCCAGAGGTAGTGACAGGAGAGGAGTGAAAGCTCACCTGCAGCCATAGGTAGTGACCGGAGAGGAGTGACAGCGCACCTGCAGCCAGAGGTAGCGACAGGAGAGGAGTGACGGCTCACCTGCAGCCAGAGGTAGTGACAGGAGAGGAGTGATGGCACAGCTGCTGCCAGAGGTAGTGACAGTCGAGGAATGACGGCACAGCTGCAGCCAGAGGTAGTGACAGGAGAGGAGTGACAGCACACCTGCAGCCAGAGGTAGTGACAGGAGAGGAGTGCCGGCACACCTGCAGCCAGAGGTAGTGACAGGAGAGGAGTGACGGCACACCTGCAGCCAGAGGTAGTGACAGGAGAGGAGTGCCGGCACACCTGCAGCCAGAGGTCGTGACAGGAGAGGAGTGACGGCACACCTGCAGCCAGAGGTAGTGACAAGAGAGGAGTGATGGCACACCTTCAGCCAGAGGTAGTGACAGGAGAGGAGTGGCGGCGCACCTGCAGCCAGAGGTAGTGACAGGAGAGGAGTGACTGCACACCTGCGGCCAGAGGTAGTGACAGGAGAGGAGTGACAGCTCACCTGCAGCCAGAGGTAGTGACAGGAGAGGAGTGACGGCACACCTGCAGCCAGAGGTAGTGACAGGAGAGGAGTGCCGGCACACCTGCAGCCAGAGGTAGTGACAGGAGAGGAGTGACGGCACACCTGCAGCCAGAGGTAGTGACAGGAGAGGAGTGCCGGCACACCTGCAGCCAGAGGTAGTGACAGGAGAGGAGTGACGGCACAGCTGCAGCCAGAGGAAGTGACAGGAGAGGAGTGACAGCACAGCTGCAGCCAGAGGTAGTGACAGGAGAGGAGTGACAGCACACATGCAGCCAGGGGTAGTGACAGGAGAGGAGTGACTGCACACCTGCGGCCAGAGGTAGTGACAGGAGAGGAGTGACAGCTCACCTGCAGCCAGAGGTAGTGACAGGAGAGGAGTGACGGCACACCTGCAGCCAGAGGAAGTGACAGGAGAGGAGTGACGGCACACCTGCAGCCAGAGGTAGTGACAGGAGAGGAGTGACAGCACACCTGCACCCAGAGGTAGTGACAGGAAAGGAGTGACAGCACAGTTGCAGCCAGAGGTAGTGACAGGGGAGGAGTGACGGCACACCTGCAGCCAGAGGTAGTGACAGGAGAGGAGTGATGGCACAGCTGCAGCCAGAGGTAGTGACAGGAGAGGAGTGACGGCAAACCTGCAGCCAGAGATAGCGACAGGAGAGGAGTGACGGCTCACCTGCAGCCAGAGGTAGTGACAGGAGAGGAGTGATGGCACAGCTGCAGCCAGAGATAGTGACAGGCGAGGAGTGACGGCACACCTGCAGCCAGAGGTAGTGACAGTCGAGGAGTGACGGCACACCTGCAGCCAGAGGTAGTGACAGGAGAGGAGTAACGGCTCACCTGCAGCCAGAGGTAGTGACAGGAGAGGAGTGATGGCACATCTGCAGCCAGAGGAAGTGACAGGAGAGGAGTGACTGCACACCTGCATCTAGAGGTAGTGACAGGAGAGGAGTGACAGCACACCTGCAGCCATAGGTACTGACAGTAGCGGAGTGACGGCACACCTGCAGCCAGATGTAGTGACAGGAGAGGAGTGACGGCACACCTGCAGCCAGAGGAAGTGACAGGAGAGGAGTGACAGCTCACCTGCAGCCAGAGGTAGTGACAGGAGAGGAGTGACAGCACACCTGCAGCCAGAGGTAGTGACAGGAGAGGAGTGACGGCACACCTGCAGCCAGATGTAGTGACAGCTCTCTCGCAGCCGAAGGAAGTGACAGCAGAAGCGTGATGGCACACCTGCAGCTAGCGGTAGTGACAGGAGAGGAGTGACGGCACACCTGCACCCAGAGGTAGTGACAGTAGAGGAGTGATGGCACAGCTGCAGCCAGAGGTAGTGACAGGAGAGGAGTGACGGCACACCTGCAGCCATAGGTAGTGACAGGAGAAGAGTGACGCACAACTGCAGCCAGAGGTAGTGACAGGAGAGGAGTGACGGCACAGCTGCATCCAGAGGTTGTGACAGGAGAGGAGAGATGGCACACCTGCAGCCAGAGGTAGTGACAGGAGAGGAGTGACGGCACAGCTGCAGCCAGAGGTTGTGACAGGAGAGGAGTGATGGCACAGCTGCAGCCATAGGTAGTGACAGGAGAGGAGTGACGTCACAGCTGCAGCCAGAGGAAGTGACAGTAGAAGAGTGATGGCACACCTGAAGCCAGAGGTAGTGACAGGAGAGGAGTGACAGTAAACCTGCAGCCATAGGTAGTGACAGGAGAGGAGTGACAGCTCACCTGCAGCCAGAGGTAGTGGCAGGAGAGGAGTGACAGCTTACTTGCAGCAAGAGGTAGTGACAGGAGAGGAGTGACGGCTCACCTGCAGCCAGAGGTAGTGACAGGAGAGGAGTGATGGCACAGCTGCAGCCAGAGGTAGTGACAGGAGAGGAGTGACGGCAAACCTGCAGCCAGAGATAGCGACAGGAGAGGAGTGACGGCTCACCTGCAGCCAGAGGAAGTGACAGGAGAGGAGTGATGGCACAGCTGCAGCCAGAGGTAGTGACAGGCGAGTAGTGACGGCACACCTGCAGCCAGAGGTAGTGATAGTCGAGGAGTGACGGCACACCTGCAGCCAGAGGTAGTGACAGGAGAGGAGTAACGGCTCACCTGCAGCCAGAGGTAGTGACAGGAGAGGAGTGACAGCACACCTGCAGCCAGAGGTAGTGATAGGAGAGGAGTGACGGCACACCTGCACCCAGAGGTAGTGACAGTAGAGGAGTGATGGCACAGCTGCAGCCAGAGGTAGTGACAGGAGAGGAGTGACGGCACACCTGCAGCCATAGGTAGTGACAGGAGAAGAGTGACGCACAACTGCAGCCAGAGGTAGTGACAGGAGAGGAGTGACGGCACAGCTGCATCCAGAGGTTGTGACAGGAGAGGAGGGATGGCACACCTGCAGCCAGAGGTAGTGACAGGAGAGGAGTGACGGCACAGCTGCAGCCAGAGGTTGTGACAGGAGAGGAGTGATGGCACAGCTGCAGCCATAGGTAGTGACAGGAGAGGAGTGACGTCACAGCTGCAGCCAGAGGAAGTGACAGTAGAAGAGTGATGGCACACCTGAAGCCAGAGGTAGTGACAGGAGAGGAGTGACAGTAAACCTGCAGCCATAGGTAGTGACAGGAGAGGAGTGACAGCTCACCTGCAGCCAGAGGTAGTGGCAGGAGAGGAGTGACAGCTTACTTGCAGCAAGAGGTAGTGACAGGAGAGGAGTGACGGCTCACCTGCAGCCAGAGGTAGTGACAGGAGAGGAGTGATGGCACAGCTGCAGCCAGAGGTAGTGACAGGAGAGGAGTGACGGCAAACCTGCAGCCAGAGATAGCGACAGGAGAGGAGTGACGGCTCACCTGCAGCCAGAGGAAGTGACAGGAGAGGAGTGATGGCACAGCTGCAGCCAGAGGTAGTGACAGGCGAGTAGTGACGGCACACCTGCAGCCAGAGGTAGTGATAGTCGAGGAGTGACGGCACACCTGCAGCCAGAGGTAGTGACAGGAGAGGAGTAACGGCTCACCTGCAGCCAGAGGTAGTGACAGGAGAGGAGTGACAGCACACCTGCAGCCAGAGGTAGTGATAGGAGAGGAGTGACGGCTCACCTGCAGCCAGAGGTAGTGACAGGAGAGGAGTGATGGCACAGCTGCAGCCAGAGGTAGTGACAGGAGAGGAGTGAAAGCTCACCTGCAGCCATAGGTAGTGACCGGAGAGGAGTGACAGCGCACCTGCAGCCAGAGGTAGCGACAGGAGAGGAGTGACGGCTCACCTGCAGCCAGAGGTAGTGACAGGAGAGGAGTGATGGCACAGCTGCTGCCAGAGGTAGTGACAGTCGAGGAATGACAGCTCACCTGCAGCCAGAGGAAGTGACAGCAGAGGAGTAACTGCACACCTGTAGCCAGAGGTAGTGTCAGGAGAGGAGTGACAGCTCACCTGCAGCCAGAGGAAGTGACAGGAGGAGTGCTGGCACAACTGCAGCCAGAGATAGTGACAGGAGAAGAGTGACAGCACAGCTACAGCCAGAGGAAGTGACAGGAGAGGAGTGACTGCACACCTGCAGCCATAGGTACTGACAGTAGAGGAGTGACGGCACACCTGCAGCCAGATGTAGTGACAGGAGAGGAGTGACGGCACACCTGCAGCCAGAGGAAGTGACAGGAGAGGAGTGACAGCTCACCTGCAGCCAGAGGTAGTGACAGGAGAGGAGTGACAGCACACCTGCAGCCAGAGGTGGTGACAGGAGAGGAGTGACGGCACACCTGCAGCCAGATGTAGTGACAGCTCTCTCGCTGCCGAAGGAAGTGACAGGAGAAGCGTGATGGCACACCTGCAGCTAGCGGTAGTGACAGGAGAGGAGTGACGGCACACCTGCACCCAGACGTAGTGACAGTAGAGGAGTGATGGCACAGCTGCAGCCAGAGGTAGTGACAGGAGAGGAGTGACGGCACACCTGCAGCCATAGGTAGTGACAGGAGAAGAGTGACGCACAACTGCAGCCAGAGGTAGTGACAGGAGAGGAGTGACGGCACAGCTGCAGCCAGAGGTTGTGACAGGAGAGGAGGGATGGCACACCTGCAGCCAGAGGTAGTGACAGGAGAGGAGTGACGGCACAGCTGCAGCCAGAGGTTGTGACAGGAGAGGAGTGATGGCACACCTGCAGCTAGAGGTAGTGACAGGAGAGGAGTGACGGCACACCTGCAGCCAGAGGTAGTAACAGGAGAGGAGTGACGGCACAGCTGCAGCCATAGGTAGTGACAGGAGAGGAGTGACGGCACACGTGCAGCCAGAGGTAGTGAAAGGAGAGGAGTGACGGCACAGCTGCAGCCATAGGTAGTGACAGGAGAGGAGTGACGTCACAGCTGCAGCCAGAGGAAGTGACAGTAGAAGAGTGATGGCACACCTGAAGCCAGAGGTAGTGACAGGAGAGGAGTGACAGTAAACCTGCAGCCATAGGTAGTGACAGGAGAGGAGTGACAGCTCACCTGCAGCCAGAGGTAGTGACAGGAGAGGAGTGACAGCTTACTTGCAGCAAGAGGGAGTGACAGGAGAGGAAAGATGGCACAGCTGCAGCCAGAGGTAGTAACAGGAGAGGAGTGACGGCAAACCTGCAGCCAGAGGTAGCGACAGGCGAGGAGTGACGGCTCTCCTGCAGCCAGAGGTAGTGACAGGAGAGGAGTGATGGCACAGCTGCAGCCAGAGGTAGTGACTGGCGAGGAGTGACGGCACACCTGCAGCCAGAGGTAGTGACAGTCGAGGAGTGACGGCACACCTGCAGCCAGAGATAGTGACAGGAGAGGAGTAACGGCTCACCTGCACCTAGAGGTAGTGACAGGAGAGGAGTGATGGCTCACCTGCAGCCAGAGGTAGTGACAGGAGAGGAGTGACAGCACAGCTGCAGCCAGAGGTAGTGACAGGAGAGGAGTGAATGCACACCTGCAGTCAGAGGTAGTGACAGGAGAGGAGTGACGGCTCACCTGCAGCCAGAGGTAGTGACAGGAGAGGAGTGATGGCACAGCTGCAGCCAGAGGTAGTGACAGGCGAGTAGTGACGGCACACCTGCAGCCAGAGGTAGTGACAGTCGAGGAGTGACGGCACACCTGCAGCCAGAGGTAGTGACAGGAGAGGAGTAACGGCTCACCTGCAGCCAGAGGTAGTGACAGGAGAGGAGTGACAGCACACCTGCAGCCAGAGGTAGTGATAGGAGAGGAGTGACGGCTCACCTGCAGCCAGAGGTAGTGACAGGAGAGGAGTGATGGCACAGCTGCAGCCAGAGGTAGTGACAGGAGAGGAGTGAAAGCTCACCTGCAGCCATAGGTAGTGACCGGAGAGGAGTGACAGCGCACCTGCAGCCAGAGGTAGCGACAGGAGAGGAGTGACGGCTCACCTGCAGCCAGAGGTAGTGACAGGAGAGGAGTGATGGCACAGCTGCTGCCAGAGGTAGTGACAGTCGAGGAATGACGGCACAGCTGCAGCCAGAGGTAGTGACAGGAGAGGAGTGACAGCACACCTGCAGCCAGAGGTAGTGACAGGAGAGGAGTGCCGGCACACCTGCAGCCAGAGGTAGTGACAGGAGAGGAGTGACGGCACACCTGCAGCCAGAGGTAGTGACAGGAGAGGAGTGCCGGCACACCTGCAGCCAGAGGTCGTGACAGGAGAGGAGTGACGGCACACCTGCAGCCAGAGGTAGTGACAGGAGAGGAGTGATGGCACACCTTCAGCCAGAGGTAGTGACAGGAGAGGAGTGGCGGCGCACCTGCAGCCAGAGGTAGTGACAGGAGAGGAGTGACTGCACACCTGCGGCCAGAGGTAGTGACAGGAGAGGAGTGACAGCTCACCTGCAGCCAGAGGTAGTGACAGGAGAGGAGTGACGGCACACCTGCAGCCAGAGGTAGTGACAGGAGAGGAGTGACGGCACACCTGCAGCCAGAGGTAGTGACAGGAGAGGAGTGCCGGCACACCTGCAGCCAGAGGTAGTGACAGGAGAGGAGTGACGGCACACCTGCAGCCAGAGGAAGTGACAGGAGAGGAGTGACAGCACAGCTGCAGCCAGAGGTAGTGACAGGAGAGGAGTGACAGCACACATGCAGCCAGGGGTAGTGACAGGAGAGGAGTGACTGCACACCTGCGGCCAGAGGTAGTGACAGGAGAGGAGTGACAGCTCACCTGCAGCCAGAGGTAGTGACAGGAGAGGAGTGACGGCACACCTGCAGCCAGAGGAAGTGACAGGAGAGGAGTGACGGCACACCTGCAGCCAGAGGTAGTGACAGGAGAGGAGTGACAGCACACCTGCACCCAGAGGTAGTGACAGGAAAGGAGTGACAGCACAGTTGCAGCCAGAGGTAGTGACAGGGGAGGAGTGACGGCACACCTGCAGCCAGAGGTAGTGACAGGAGAGGAGTGATGGCACAGCTGCAGCCAGAGGTAGTGACAGGAGAGGAGTGACGGCAAACCTGCAGCCAGAGATAGCGACAGGAGAGGAGTGACGGCTCACCTGCAGCCAGAGGTAGTGACAGGAGAGGAGTGATGGCACAGCTGCAGCCAGAGATAGTGACAGGCGAGGAGTGACGGCACACCTGCAGCCAGAGGTAGTGACAGTCGAGGAGTGACGGCACACCTGCAGCCAGAGGTAGTGACAGGAGAGGAGTAACGGCTCACCTGCAGCCAGAGGTAGTGACAGGAGAGGAGTGATGGCACATCTGCAGCCAGAGGAAGTGACAGGAGAGGAGTGACTGCACACCTGCATCTAGAGGTAGTGACAGGAGAGGAGTGACAGCACACCTGCAGCCATAGGTACTGACAGTAGCGGAGTGACGGCACACCTGCAGCCAGATGTAGTGACAGGAGAGGAGTGACGGCACACCTGCAGCCAGAGGAAGTGACAGGAGAGGAGTGACAGCTCACCTGCAGCCAGAGGTAGTGACAGGAGAGGAGTGACAGCACACCTGCAGCCAGAGGTAGTGACAGGAGAGGAGTGACGGCACACCTGCAGCCAGATGTAGTGACAGCTCTCTCGCAGCCGAAGGAAGTGACAGCAGAAGCGTGATGGCACACCTGCAGCTAGCGGAAGTGACAGGAGAGGAGTGACGGCACACCTGCACCCAGAGGTAGTGACAGTAGAGGAGTGATGGCACAGCTGCAGCCAGAGGTAGTGACAGGAGAGGAGTGACGGCACACCTGCAGCCATAGGTAGTGACAGGAGAAGAGTGACGCACAACTGCAGCCAGAGGTAGTGACAGGAGAGGAGTGACGGCACAGCTGCATCCAGAGGTTGTGACAGGAGAGGAGGGATGGCACACCTGCAGCCAGAGGTAGTGACAGGAGAGGAGTGACGGCACAGCTGCAGCCAGAGGTTGTGACAGGAGAGGAGTGATGGCACAGCTGCAGCCATAGGTAGTGACAGGAGAGGAGTGACGTCACAGCTGCAGCCAGAGGAAGTGACAGTAGAAGAGTGATGGCACACCTGAAGCCAGAGGTAGTGACAGGAGAGGAGTGACAGTAAACCTGCAGCCATAGGTAGTGACAGGAGAGGAGTGACAGCTCACCTGCAGCCAGAGGTAGTGACAGGAGAGGAGTGACAGCTTACTTGCAGCAAGAGGTAGTGACAGGAGAGGAGTGACGGCTCACCTGCAGCCAGAGGTAGTGACAGGAGAGGAGTGATGGCACAGCTGCAGCCAGAGGTAGTGACAGGAGAGGAGTGACGGCAAACCTGCAGCCAGAGATAGCGACAGGAGAGGAGTGACGGCTCACCTGCAGCCAGAGGTAGTGACAGGAGAGGAGTGATGGCACAGCTGCAGCCAGAGGTAGTGACAGGCGAGTAGTGACGGCACACCTGCAGCCAGAGGTAGTGATAGTCGAGGAGTGACGGCACACCTGCAGCCAGAGGTAGTGACAGGAGAGGAGTAACGGCTCACCTGCAGCCAGAGGTAGTGACAGGAGAGGAGTGACAGCACACCTGCAGCCAGAGGTAGTGATAGGAGAGGAGTGACGGCTCACCTGCAGCCAGAGGTAGTGACAGGAGAGGAGTGATGGCACAGCTGCAGCCAGAGGTAGTGACAGGAGAGGAGTGAAAGCTCACCTGCAGCCATAGGTAGTGACCGGAGAGGAGTGACAGCGCACCTGCAGCCAGAGGTAGCGACAGGAGAGGAGTGACGGCTCACCTGCAGCCAGAGGTAGTGACAGGAGAGGAGTGATGGCACAGCTGCTGCCAGAGGTAGTGACAGTCGAGGAATGACGGCACAGCTGCAGCCAGAGGTAGTGACAGGAGAGGAGTGACAGCACACCTGCAGCCAGAGGTAGTGACAGGAGAGGAGTGCCGGCACACCTGCAGCCAGAGGTAGTGACAGGAGAGGAGTGACGGGAAACCTGCAGCCAGAGGTAGTGACAGGAGAGGAGTGCCGGCACACCTGCAGCCAGAGGTCGTGACAGGAGAGGAGTGACGGCACACCTGCAGCCAGAGGTAGTGACAGGAGAGGAGTGATGGCACACCTTCAGCCAGAGGTAGTGACAGGAGAGGAGTGGCGGCGCACCTGCAGCCAGAGGTAGTGACAGGAGAGGAGTGACTGCACACCTGCGGCCAGAGGTAGTGACAGGAGAGGAGTGACAGCTCACCTGCAGCCAGAGGTAGTGACAGGAGAGGAGTGACGGCACACCTGCAGCCAGAGGTAGTGACAGGAGAGGAGTGCCGGCACACCTGCAGCCAGAGGTAGTGACAGGAGAGGAGTGACGGCACACCTGCAGCCAGAGGTAGTGACAGGAGAGGAGTGACGGCACACCTGCAGCCAGAGGTAGTGACAGGAGAGGAGTGATGGCACACCTTCAGCCAGAGGTAGTGACAGGAGAGGAGTGGCGGCGCACCTGCAGCCAGAGGTAGTGACAGGAGAGGAGTGACTGCACACCTGCGGCCAGAGGTAGTGACAGGAGAGGAGTGACAGCTCACCTGCAGCCAGAGGTAGTGACAGGAGAGGAGTGACGGCACACCTGCAGCCAGAGGTAGTGACAGGAGAGGAGTGCCGGCACACCTGCAGCCAGAGGTAGTGACAGGAGAGGAGTGCCGGCACACCTGCAGCCAGAGGTAGTGACAGGAGAGGAGTGACGGCACACCTGCAGCCAGAGGAAGTGACAGGAGAGGAGTGACAGCACAGCTGCAGCCAGAGGTAGTGACAGGAGAGGAGTGACAGCACACCTGCAGCCAGGGGCAGTGACAGGAGAGGAGTGACTGCACACCTGCGGCCAGAGGTAGTGACAGGAGAGGAGTGACAACTCACCTGCAGCCAGAGGTAGTGACAGGAGAGGAGTGACGGCACACCTGCAGCCAGAGGAAGTGACAGGAGAGGAGTGACGGCACACCTGCAGCCAGAGGTAGTGACAGGAGAGGAGTGACAGCACACCTGCACCCAGAGGTAGTGACAGGAAAGGAGTGACAGCACAGTTGCAGCCAGAGGTAGTGACAGGGGAGGAGTGACGGCACACCTGCAGCCAGAGGTAGTGACAGGAGAGGAGTGATGGCACAGCTTCAGCCAGAGGTAGTGACAGGAGAGGAGTGACGGCAAACCTGCAGCCAGAGATAGCGACAGGAGAGGAGTGACGGCTCACCTGCAGCCAGAGGTAGTGACAGGAGAGGAGTGATGGCACAGCTGCAGCCAGAGATAGTGACAGGCGAGGAGTGACGGCACACCTGCAGCCAGAGGTAGTGACAGTCGAGGAGTGACGGCACACCTGCAGCCAGAGGTAGTGACAGGAGAGGAGTAACGGCTCACCTGCAGCCAGAGGTAGTGACAGGCGAGGAGTGATGGCACATCTGCAGCCAGAGGTAGTGACAGGAGAGGAGTGACAGCACACCTGCAGCCAGAGGTAGTGATAGGAGAGGAGTGACGGCTCACCTGCAGCCAGAGGTAGTGACAGGAGAGGAGTGATGGCACAGCTGCAGCCAGAGGTAGTGACAGGAGAGGAGTGAAAGCTCACCTGCAGCCAGAGGTAGTGACTGGAGAGGAGTGACAGCGCACCTGCAGCCAGAGATAGCGACAGGAGAGGAGTGACGGCTCACCTGCAGCCAGAGGTAGTGACAGGAGAGGAGTGATGGCACAGCTGCTGCCAGAGGTAGTGACAGTCGAGGAATGACGGCACAGCTGCAGCCAGAGGTAGTGACAGGAGAGGAGTGACAGCACACCTGCAGCCAGAGGTAGTGACAGGAGAGGAGTGCCGGCACACCTGCAGCCAGAGGTAGTGACAGGAGAGGAGTGACGGCACACCTGCAGCCAGAGGTAGTGACAGGAGAGGAGTGCCGGCACACATGCAGCCAGAGGTAGTGACAGGAGAGGAGTGACGGCACACCTGCAGCCAGAGGTAGTGACAGGAGAGGAGTGATGGCACACCTTCAGCCAGAGGTAGTGACAGGAGAGGAGTGGCGGCGCACCTGCAGCCAGAGGTAGTGACAGGAGAGGAGTGACTGCACACCTGCGGCCAGAGGTAGTGACAGGAGAGGAGTGACAGCTCACCTGCAGCCAGAGGTAGTGACAGGAGAGGAGTGACGTCACACCTGCAGCCAGAGGTAGTGACAGGAGAGGAGTGACGGCACACCTGCAGCCAGAGGTAGTGACAGGAGAGGAGTGCCGGCACACCTGCAGCCAGAGGTAGTGACAGGAGAGGAGTGACGGCACACCTGCAGCCAGAGGTAGTGACAGGAGAGGAGTGCCGGCACACCTGCAGCCAGAGGTAGTGACAGGAGAGCAGTGACGGCACACCTGCAGCCAGAGGAAGTGACAGGAGAGGAGTGACAGCACACCTGCAGCCAGGGGTAGTGACAGGAGAGGAGTGACTGCACACCTGCGGCCAGAGGTAGTGACAGGAGAGGAGTGACAGCTCACCTGCAGCCAGAGGTAGTGACAGGAGAGGAGTGACGGCACACCTGCAGCCAGAGGTAGTGACAGGAGAGGAGTGACGGCACAGCTGCAGCCAGAGGTAGTGACAGGAGAGGAGTGACAGCTTACCTGCAGCCAGAGGTAGTGACAGGGGAGGAGTGACAGCACACCTGCAGCCAGAGTTAGTGACAGTAGAGGAGTGACAGCACACCTGCAGCCAGAGGTAGTGACAGCAGAGGAGTAACTGCACACCTGTAGCCAGAGGTAGTGTCAGGAGAGGAGTGACAGCTCACCTGCAGCCAGAGGAAGTGACAGGAGGAGTGCTGGCACAACTGCAGCCAGAGATAGTGACAGGAGAAGAGTGACAGCACAGCTACAGCCAGAGGAAGTGACAGGAGAGGAGTGACTGCACACCTGCAGCCATAGGTACTGACAGTAGAGGAGTGACGGCACACCTGCAGCCAGATGTAGTGACAGGAGAGGAGTGACGGCACACCTGCAGCCAGAGGAAGTGACAGGAGAGGAGTGACAGCTCACCTGCAGCCAGAGGTAGTGACAGGAGAGGAGTGACAGCACACCTGCAGCCAGAGGAAGTGACAGGAGAGGAGTGACGGCACACCTGCAGCCAGATGTAGTGACAGCTCTCTCGCTGCCGAAGGAAGTGACAGGAGAAGCGTGATGGCACACCTGCACCCAGACGTAGTGACAGTAGAGGAGTGATGGCACAGCTGCAGCCAGAGGTAGTGACAGGAGAGGAGTGACGGCACACCTGCAGCCATAGGTAGTGACAGGAGAAGAGTGACGCACAACTGCAGCCAGAGGTAGTGACAGGAGAGGAGTGACGGCACAGCTGCAGCCAGAGGTTGTGACAGGAGAGCAGGGATGGCACACCTGCAGCCAGAGGTAGTGACAGGAGAGGAGTGACGGCACAGCTGCAGCCAGAGGTTGTGACAGGAGAGGAGTGATGGCACACCTGCAGCTAGAGGTAGTGACAGGAGAGGAGTGACGGCACACCTGCAGCCAGAGGTAGTAACAGGAGAGGAGTGACGGCACAGCTGCAGCCATAGGTAGTGACAGGAGAGGAGTGACGGCACACGTGCAGCCAGAGGTAGTGAAAGGAGAGGAGTGACGGCACAGCTGCAGCCATAGGTAGTGACAGGAGAGGAGTGACGTCACAGCTGCAGCCAGAGGAAGTGACAGTAGAAGAGTGATGGCACACCTGAAGCCAGAGGTAGTGACAGGAGAGGAGTGACAGTAAACCTGCAGCCATAGGTAGTGACAGGAGAGGAGTGACAGCTCACCTGCAGCCAGAGGTAGTGACAGGAGAGGAGTGACAGCTTACTTGCAGCAAGAGGGAGTGACAGGAGAGGAAAGATGGCACAGCTGCAGCCAGAGGTAGTAACAGGAGAGGAGTGACGGCAAACCTGCAGCCAGAGGTAGCGACAGGCGAGGAGTGACGGCTCTCCTGCAGCCAGAGGTAGTGACAGGAGAGGAGTGATGGCACAGCTGCAGCCAGAGGTAGTGACTGGCGAGGAGTGACGGCACACCTGCAGCCAGAGGTAGTGACAGTCGAGGAGTGACGGCACACCTGCAGCCAGAGATAGTGACAGGAGAGGAGTAACGGCTCACCTGCACCTAGAGGTAGTGACAGGAGAGGAGTGATGGCTCACCTGCAGCCAGAGGTAGTGACAGGAGAGGAGTGACAGCACAGCTGCAGCCAGAGGTAGTGACAGGAGAGGAGTGAATGCACACCTGCAGTCAGAGGTAGTGACAGGAGAGGAGTGACGGCTCACCTGCAGCCAGAGGTAGTGACAGGAGAGGAGTGATGGCACAGCTGCAGCCAGAGGTAGTGACAGGCGAGTAGTGACGGCACACCTGCAGCCAGAGGTAGTGACAGTCGAGGAGTGACGGCACACCTGCAGCCAGAGGTAGTGACAGGAGAGGAGTAACGGCTCACCTGCAGCCAGAGGTAGTGACAGGAGAGGAGTGACAGCACACCTGCAGCCAGAGGTAGTGATAGGAGAGGAGTGACGGCTCACCTGCAGCCAGAGGTAGTGACAGGAGAGGAGTGATGGCACAGCTGCAGCCAGAGGTAGTGACAGGAGAGGAGTGAAAGCTCACCTGCAGCCATAGGTAGTGACCGGAGAGGAGTGACAGCGCACCTGCAGCCAGAGGTAGCGACAGGAGAGGAGTGACGGCTCACCTGCAGCCAGAGGTAGTGACAGGAGAGGAGTGAGGGCACAGCTGCTGCCAGAGGTAGTGACAGTCGAGGAATGACGGCACAGCTGCAGCCAGAGGTAGTGACAGGAGAGGAGTGACAGCACACCTGCAGCCAGAGGTAGTGACAGGAGAGGAGTGCCGGCACACCTGCAGCCAGAGGTAGTGACAGGAGAGGAGTGACGGCACACCTGCAGCCAGAGGTAGTGACAGGAGAGGAGTGCCGGCACACCTGCAGCCAGAGGTCGTGACAGGAGAGGAGTGACGGCACACCTGCAGCCAGAGGTAGTGACAGGAGAGGAGTGATGGCACACCTTCAGCCAGAGGTAGTGACAGGAGAGGAGTGGCGGCGCACCTGCAGCCAGAGGTAGTGACAGGAGAGGAGTGACTGCACACCTGCGGCCAGAGGTAGTGACAGGAGAGGAGTGACAGCTCACCTGCAGCCAGAGGTAGTGACAGGAGAGGAGTGACGGCACGCCTGCAGCCAGAGGTAGTGACAGGAGAGGAGTGCCGGCACACCTGCAGCCAGAGGTAGTGACAGGAGAGGAGTGCCGGCACACCTGCAGCCAGAGGTAGTGACAGGAGAGGAGTGCCGGCACACCTGCAGCCAGAGGTAGTGACAGGAGAGGAGTGACGGCACACCTGCAGCCAGAGGAAGTGACAGGAGAGGAGTGACAGCACAGCTGCAGCCAGAGGTAGTGACAGGAGAGGAGTGACAGCACACATGCAGCCAGGGGTAGTGACAGGAGAGGAGTGACTGCACACCTGCGGCCAGAGGTAGTGACAGGAGAGGAGTGACAGCTCACCTGCAGCCAGAGGTAGTGACAGGAGAGGAGTGACGGCACACCTGCAGCCAGAGGAAGTGACAGGAGAGGAGTGACGGCACACCTGCAGCCAGAGGTAGTGACAGGAGAGGAGTGACAGCACACCTGCACCCAGAGGTAGTGACAGGAAAGGAGTGACAGCACAGTTGCAGCCAGAGGTAGTGACAGGGGAGGAGTGACGGCACACCTGCAGCCAGAGGTAGTGACAGGAGAGGAGTGATGTCACAGCTGCAGCCAGAGGTAGTGACAGGAGAGGAGTGACGGCAAACCTGCAGCCAGAGATAGCGACAGGAGAGGAGTGACGGCTCACCTGCAGCCAGAGGTAGTGACAGGGGAGGAGTGATAGCACACCTGCAGCCAGAGTTAGTGACAGTAGAGGAGTGACAGCACACCTGCAGCCAGAGGTAGTGACAGCAGAGGAGTAACTGCACACCTGTAGCCAGAGGTAGTGTCAGGAGAGGAGTGACAGCTCACCTGCAGCCAGAGGAAGTGACAGGAGGAGTGCTGGCACAACTGCAGCCAGAGATAGTGACAGGAGAAGAGTGACAGCACAGCTACAGCCAGAGGAAGTGACAGGAGAGGAGTGACTGCACACCTGCAGCCATAGGTACTGACAGTAGAGGAGTGACGGCACACCTGCAGCCAGATGTAGTGACAGGAGAGGAGTGACGGCACACCTGCAGCCAGAGGAAGTGACAGGAGAGGAGTGACAGCTCACCTGCAGCCAGAGGTAGTGACAGGAGAGGAGTGACAGCACACCTGCAGCCAGAGGAAGTGACAGGAGAGGAGTGACGGCACACCTGCAGCCAGATGTAGTGACAGCTCTCTCGCTGCCGAAGGAAGTGACAGGAGAAGCGTGATGGCACACCTGCACCCAGACGTAGTGACAGTAGAGGAGTGATGGCACAGCTGCAGCCAGAGGTAGTGACAGGAGAGGAGTGACGGCACACCTGCAGCCATAGGTAGTGACAGGAGAAGAGTGACGCACAACTGCAGCCAGAGGTAGTGACAGGAGAGGAGTGACGGCACAGCTGCAGCCAGAGGTTGTGACAGGAGAGCAGGGATGGCACACCTGCAGCCAGAGGTAGTGACAGGAGAGGAGTGACGGCACAGCTGCAGCCAGAGGTTGTGACAGGAGAGGAGTGATGGCACACCTGCAGCTAGAGGTAGTGACAGGAGAGGAGTGACGGCACACCTGCAGCCAGAGGTAGTAACAGGAGAGGAGTGACGGCACAGCTGCAGCCATAGGTAGTGACAGGAGAGGAGTGACGGCACACGTGCAGCCAGAGGTAGTGAAAGGAGAGGAGTGACGGCACAGCTGCAGCCATAGGTAGTGACAGGAGAGGAGTGACGTCACAGCTGCAGCCAGAGGAAGTGACAGTAGAAGAGTGATGGCACACCTGAAGCCAGAGGTAGTGACAGGAGAGGAGTGACAGTAAACCTGCAGCCATAGGTAGTGACAGGAGAGGAGTGACAGCTCACCTGCAGCCAGAGGTAGTGACAGGAGAGGAGTGACAGCTTACTTGCAGCAAGAGGGAGTGACAGGAGAGGAAAGATGGCACAGCTGCAGCCAGAGGTAGTAACAGGAGAGGAGTGACGGCAAACCTGCAGCCAGAGGTAGCGACAGGCGAGGAGTGACGGCTCTCCTGCAGCCAGAGGTAGTGACAGGAGAGGAGTGATGGCACAGCTGCAGCCAGAGGTAGTGACTGGCGAGGAGTGACGGCACACCTGCAGCCAGAGGTAGTGACAGTCGAGGAGTGACGGCACACCTGCAGCCAGAGATAGTGACAGGAGAGGAGTAACGGCTCACCTGCACCTAGAGGTAGTGACAGGAGAGGAGTGATGGCTCACCTGCAGCCAGAGGTAGTGACAGGAGAGGAGTGACAGCACAGCTGCAGCCAGAGGTAGTGACAGGAGAGGAGTGAATGCACACCTGCAGTCAGAGGTAGTGACAGGAGAGGAGTGACGGCTCACCTGCAGCCAGAGGTAGTGACAGGAGAGGAGTGATGGCACAGCTGCAGCCAGAGGTAGTGACAGGCGAGTAGTGACGGCACACCTGCAGCCAGAGGTAGTGACAGTCGAGGAGTGACGGCACACCTGCAGCCAGAGGTAGTGACAGGAGAGGAGTAACGGCTCACCTGCAGCCAGAGGTAGTGACAGGAGAGGAGTGACAGCACACCTGCAGCCAGAGGTAGTGATAGGAGAGGAGTGACGGCTCACCTGCAGCCAGAGGTAGTGACAGGAGAGGAGTGATGGCACAGCTGCAGCCAGAGGTAGTGACAGGAGAGGAGTGAAAGCTCACCTGCAGCCATAGGTAGTGACCGGAGAGGAGTGACAGCGCACCTGCAGCCAGAGGTAGCGACAGGAGAGGAGTGACGGCTCACCTGCAGCCAGAGGTAGTGACAGGAGAGGAGTGAGGGCACAGCTGCTGCCAGAGGTAGTGACAGTCGAGGAATGACGGCACAGCTGCAGCCAGAGGTAGTGACAGGAGAGGAGTGACAGCACACCTGCAGCCAGAGGTAGTGACAGGAGAGGAGTGCCGGCACACCTGCAGCCAGAGGTAGTGACAGGAGAGGAGTGACGGCACACCTGCAGCCAGAGGTAGTGACAGGAGAGGAGTGCCGGCACACCTGCAGCCAGAGGTCGTGACAGGAGAGGAGTGACGGCACACCTGCAGCCAGAGGTAGTGACAGGAGAGGAGTGATGGCACACCTTCAGCCAGAGGTAGTGACAGGAGAGGAGTGGCGGCGCACCTGCAGCCAGAGGTAGTGACAGGAGAGGAGTGACTGCACACCTGCGGCCAGAGGTAGTGACAGGAGAGGAGTGACAGCTCACCTGCAGCCAGAGGTAGTGACAGGAGAGGAGTGACGGCACGCCTGCAGCCAGAGGTAGTGACAGGAGAGGAGTGCCGGCACACCTGCAGCCAGAGGTAGTGACAGGAGAGGAGTGCCGGCACACCTGCAGCCAGAGGTAGTGACAGGAGAGGAGTGCCGGCACACCTGCAGCCAGAGGTAGTGACAGGAGAGGAGTGACGGCACACCTGCAGCCAGAGGAAGTGACAGGAGAGGAGTGACAGCACAGCTGCAGCCAGAGGTAGTGACAGGAGAGGAGTGACAGCACACATGCAGCCAGGGGTAGTGACAGGAGAGGAGTGACTGCACACCTGCGGCCAGAGGTAGTGACAGGAGAGGAGTGACAGCTCACCTGCAGCCAGAGGTAGTGACAGGAGAGGAGTGACGGCACACCTGCAGCCAGAGGAAGTGACAGGAGAGGAGTGACGGCACACCTGCAGCCAGAGGTAGTGACAGGAGAGGAGTGACAGCACACCTGCACCCAGAGGTAGTGACAGGAAAGGAGTGACAGCACAGTTGCAGCCAGAGGTAGTGACAGGGGAGGAGTGACGGCACACCTGCAGCCAGAGGTAGTGACAGGAGAGGAGTGATGTCACAGCTGCAGCCAGAGGTAGTGACAGGAGAGGAGTGACGGCAAACCTGCAGCCAGAGATAGCGACAGGAGAGGAGTGACGGCTCACCTGCAGCCAGAGGTAGTGACAGGAGAGGAGTGATGGCACAGCTGCAGCCAGAGATAGTGACAGGCGAGGAGTGACGGCACACCTGCAGCCAGAGGTAGTGACAGTCGAGGAGTGACGGCACACCTGCAGCCAGAGGTAGTGACAGGAGAGGAGTAACGGCTCACCTGCAGCCAGAGGTAGTGACAGGAGAGGAGTGATGGCACATCTGCAGCCAGAGGAAGTGACAGGAGAGGAGTGACTGCACACCTGCATCTAGAGGTAGTGACAGGAGAGGAGTGACAGCACACCTGCAGCCATAGGTACTGACAGTAGCGGAGTGAGGGCACACCTGCAGCCAGATGTAGTGACAGGAGAGGAGTGACGGCACACCTGCAGCCAGAGGAAGTGACAGGAGAGGAGTGACAGCTCACCTGCAGCCAGAGGTAGTGACAGGAGAGGAGTGACAGCACACCTGCAGCCAGAGGTAGTGACAGGAGAGGAGTGACGGCACACCTGCAGCCAGATGTAGTGACAGCTCTCTCGCAGCCGAAGGAAGTGACAGCAGAAGCGTGATGGCACACCTGCAGCTAGCGGTAGTGACAGGAGAGGAGTGACGGCACACCTGCACCCAGAGGTAGTGACAGTAGAGGAGTGATGGCACAGCTGCAGCCAGAGGTAGTGACAGGAGAGGAGTGACGGCACACCTGCAGCCATAGGTAGTGACAGGAGAAGAGTGACGCACAACTGCAGCCAGAGGTAGTGACAGGAGAGGAGTGACGGCACAGCTGCATCCAGAGGTTGTGACAGGAGAGGAGGGATGGCACACCTGCAGCCAGAGGTAGTGACAGGAGAGGAGTGACGGCACAGCTGCAGCCAGAGGTTGTGACAGGAGAGGAGTGATGGCACAGCTGCAGCCATAGGTAGTGACAGGAGAGGAGTGACGTCACAGCTGCAGCCAGAGGAAGTGACAGTAGAAGAGTGATGGCACACCTGAAGCCAGAGGTAGTGACAGGAGAGGAGTGACAGTAAACCTGCAGCCATAGGTAGTGACAGGAGAGGAGTGACAGCTCACCTGCAGCCAGAGGTAGTGACAGGAGAGGAGTGACAGCTTACTTGCAGCAAGAGGTAGTGACAGGAGAGGAGTGACGGCTCACCTGCAGCCAGAGGTAGTGACAGGAGAGGAGTGATGGCACAGCTGCAGCCAGAGGTAGTGACAGGAGAGGAGTGACGGCAAACCTGCAGCCAGAGATAGCGACAGGAGAGGAGTGACGGCTCACCTGCAGCCAGAGGTAGTGACAGGAGAGGAGTGATGGCACAGCTGCAGCCAGAGGTAGTGACAGGCGAGTAGTGACGGCACACCTGCAGCCAGAGGTAGTGATAGTCGAGGAGTGACGGCACACCTGCAGCCAGAGGTAGTGACAGGAGAGGAGTAACGGCTCACCTGCAGCCAGAGGTAGTGACAGGAGAGGAGTGACAGCACACCTGCAGCCAGAGGTAGTGATAGGAGAGGAGTGACGGCTCACCTGCAGCCAGAGGTAGTGACAGGAGAGGAGTGATGGCACAGCTGCAGCCAGAGGTAGTGACAGGAGAGGAGTGAAAGCTCACCTGCAGCCATAGGTAGTGACCGGAGAGGAGTGACAGCGCACCTGCAGCCAGAGGTAGCGACAGGAGAGGAGTGACGGCTCACCTGCAGCCAGAGGTAGTGACAGGAGAGGAGTGATGGCACAGCTGCTGCCAGAGGTAGTGACAGTCGAGGAATGACGGCACAGCTGCAGCCAGAGGTAGTGACAGGAGAGGAGTGACAGCACACCTGCAGCCAGAGGTAGTGACAGGAGAGGAGTGCCGGCACACCTGCAGCCAGAGGTAGTGACAGGAGAGGAGTGACGGGAAACCTGCAGCCAGAGGTAGTGACAGGAGAGGAGTGCCGGCACACCTGCAGCCAGAGGTCGTGACAGGAGAGGAGTGACGGCACACCTGCAGCCAGAGGTAGTGACAGGAGAGGAGTGATGGCACACCTTCAGCCAGAGGTAGTGACAGGAGAGGAGTGGCGGCGCACCTGCAGCCAGAGGTAGTGACAGGAGAGGAGTGACTGCACACCTGCGGCCAGAGGTAGTGACAGGAGAGGAGTGACAGCTCACCTGCAGCCAGAGGTAGTGACAGGAGAGGAGTGACGGCACACCTGCAGCCAGAGGTAGTGACAGGAGAGGAGTGCCGGCACACCTGCAGCCAGAGGTAGTGACAGGAGAGGAGTGACGGCACACCTGCAGCCAGAGGTAGTGACAGGAGAGGAGTGACGGCACACCTGCAGCCAGAGGTAGTGACAGGAGAGGAGTGATGGCACACCTTCAGCCAGAGGTAGTGACAGGAGAGGAGTGGCGGCGCACCTGCAGCCAGAGGTAGTGACAGGAGAGGAGTGACTGCACACCTGCGGCCAGAGGTAGTGACAGGAGAGGAGTGACAGCTCACCTGCAGCCAGAGGTAGTGACAGGAGAGGAGTGACGGCACACCTGCAGCCAGAGGTAGTGACAGGAGAGGAGTGCCGGCACACCTGCAGCCAGAGGTAGTGACAGGAGAGGAGTGACGGCACACCTGCAGCCAGAGGAAGTGACAGGAGAGGAGTGACAGCACAGCTGCAGCCAGAGGTAGTGACAGGAGAGGAGTGACAGCACACCTGCAGCCAGGGGCAGTGACAGGAGAGGAGTGACTGCACACCTGCGGCCAGAGGTAGTGACAGGAGAGGAGTGACAACTCACCTGCAGCCAGAGGTAGTGACAGGAGAGGAGTGACGGCACACCTGCAGCCAGAGGAAGTGACAGGAGAGGAGTGACGGCACACCTGCAGCCAGAGGTAGTGACAGGAGAGGAGTGACAGCACACCTGCACCCAGAGGTAGTGACAGGAAAGGAGTGACAGCACAGTTGCAGCCAGAGGTAGTGACAGGGGAGGAGTGACGGCACACCTGCAGCCAGAGGTAGTGACAGGAGAGGAGTGATGGCACAGCTGCAGCCAGAGGTAGTGACAGGAGAGGAGTGACGGCAAACCTGCAGCCAGAGATAGCGACAGGAGAGGAGTGACGGCTCACCTGCAGCCAGAGGTAGTGACAGGAGAGGAGTGATGGCACAGCTGCAGCCAGAGATAGTGACAGGCGAGGAGTGACGGCACACCTGCAGCCAGAGGTAGTGACAGTCGAGGAGTGACGGCACACCTGCAGCCAGAGGTAGTGACAGGAGAGGAGTAACGGCTCACCTGCAGCCAGAGGTAGTGACAGGCGAGGAGTGATGGCACATCTGCAGCCAGAGGTAGTGACAGGAGAGGAGTGACAGCACACCTGCAGCCAGAGGTAGTGATAGGAGAGGAGTGACGGCTCACCTGCAGCCAGAGGTAGTGACAGGAGAGGAGTGATGGCACAGCTGCAGCCAGAGGTAGTGACAGGAGAGGAGTGAAAGCTCACCTGCAGCCAGAGGTAGTGACTGGAGAGGAGTGACAGCGCACCTGCAGCCAGAGATAGCGACAGGAGAGGAGTGACGGCTCACCTGCAGCCAGAGGTAGTGACAGGAGAGGAGTGATGGCACAGCTGCTGCCAGAGGTAGTGACAGTCGAGGAATGACGGCACAGCTGCAGCCAGAGGTAGTGACAGGAGAGGAGTGACAGCACACCTGCAGCCAGAGGTAGTGACAGGAGAGGAGTGCCGGCACACCTGCAGCCAGAGGTAGTGACAGGAGAGGAGTGACGGCACACCTGCAGCCAGAGGTAGTGACAGGAGAGGAGTGCCGGCACACATGCAGCCAGAGGTAGTGACAGGAGAGGAGTGACGGCACACCTGCAGCCAGAGGTAGTGACAGGAGAGGAGTGATGGCACACCTTCAGCCAGAGGTAGTGACAGGAGAGGAGTGGCGGCGCACCTGCAGCCAGAGGTAGTGACAGGAGAGGAGTGACTGCACACCTGCGGCCAGAGGTAGTGACAGGAGAGGAGTGACAGCTCACCTGCAGCCAGAGGTAGTGACAGGAGAGGAGTGACGTCACACCTGCAGCCAGAGGTAGTGACAGGAGAGGAGTGACGGCACACCTGCAGCCAGAGGTAGTGACAGGAGAGGAGTGCCGGCACACCTGCAGCCAGAGGTAGTGACAGGAGAGGAGTGACGGCACACCTGCAGCCAGAGGTAGTGACAGGAGAGGAGTGCCGGCACACCTGCAGCCAGAGGTAGTGACAGGAGAGCAGTGACGGCACACCTGCAGCCAGAGGAAGTGACAGGAGAGGAGTGACAGCACACCTGCAGCCAGGGGTAGTGACAGGAGAGGAGTGACTGCACACCTGCGGCCAGAGGTAGTGACAGGAGAGGAGTGACAGCTCACCTGCAGCCAGAGGTAGTGACAGGAGAGGAGTGACGGCACACCTGCAGCCAGAGGTAGTGACAGGAGAGGAGTGACGGCACAGCTGCAGCCAGAGGTAGTGACAGGAGAGGAGTGACAGCTTACCTGCAGCCAGAGGTAGTGACAGGGGAGGAGTGACAGCACACCTGCAGCCAGAGTTAGTGACAGTAGAGGAGTGACAGCACACCTGCAGCCAGAGGTAGTGACAGGAGAGGAGTGACAGCACACCTGCAGCCAGAGGAAGTGACAGGAGAGGAGTGACAGCACACCTGCAGCCAGAGGTAGTGACAGGAGAAGAGTGACGGCACACCTGCAGCCAGAGGTAGTGACAGGAGAGGAGTGATGGCACAGCTGCAGCCAGAGGTTGTGACAGGAGAGGAGTGCCGGCACACATGCAGCCAGAGGTAGTGACAGGAGAGGAGTGACGGCACACCTGCAGCCAGAGGTAGTGACAGGAGAGGAGTGATGGCACACCTTCAGCCAGAGGTAGTGACAGGAGAGGAGTGGCGGCGCACCTGCAGCCAGAGGTAGTGACAGGAGAGGAGTGACTGCACACCTGCGGCCAGAGGTAGTGACAGGAGAGGAGTGACAGCTCACCTGCAGCCAGAGGTAGTGACAGGAGAGGAGTGACGTCACACCTGCAGCCAGAGGTAGTGACAGGAGAGGAGTGACGGCACACCTGCAGCCAGAGGTAGTGACAGGAGAGGAGTGCCGGCACACCTGCAGCCAGAGGTAGTGACAGGAGAGGAGTGACGGCACACCTGCAGCCAGAGGTAGTGACAGGAGAGGAGTGCCGGCACACCTGCAGCCAGAGGTAGTGACAGGAGAGCAGTGACGGCACACCTGCAGCCAGAGGAAGTGACAGGAGAGGAGTGACAGCACACCTGCAGCCAGGGGTAGTGACAGGAGAGGAGTGACTGCACACCTGCGGCCAGAGGTAGTGACAGGAGAGGAGTGACAGCTCACCTGCAGCCAGAGGTAGTGACAGGAGAGGAGTGACGGCACACCTGCAGCCAGAGGTAGTGACAGGAGAGGAGTGACGGCACAGCTGCAGCCAGAGGTAGTGACAGGAGAGGAGTGACAGCTTACCTGCAGCCAGAGGTAGTGACAGGGGAGGAGTGACAGCACACCTGCAGCCAGAGTTAGTGACAGTAGAGGAGTGACAGCACACCTGCAGCCAGAGGTAGTGACAGGAGAGGAGTGACAGCACACCTGCAGCCAGAGGAAGTGACAGGAGAGGAGTGACAGCACACCTGCAGCCAGAGGTAGTGACAGGAGAGGAGTGACGGCACACCTGCAGCCAGAGGTAGTGACAGGAGAGGAGTGATGGCACAGCTGCAGCCAGAGGTAGTGACAGGAGAGGAGTGCCGGCACACCTGCAGCCAGAGGTAGTGACAGGAGAGGAGTGACGGCACACCTGCAGCCTGAGGTAGTGACAGGAGAGGAGTGACAGCACAGCTGCAGCAAGAAGTAGTGACAGGAGAGGAGTGACAGCACAGCTGCCGCCAGAGGTAGTGACAGGAGAGGAGTGACCGCTCACCTGCAGCCAGAGGTAGTGACAGGAGAGGAGTGACAGCTTACTTGCAGCAAGAGGTAGTGACAGGAGAGGAAAGATGGCACAGCTGCAGCTAGAGGTAGAAACAGGAGAGGAGTGACAGCACATCTGCAGCCAGAGGTAGCGACAGGCGAGGAGTGACGGCACACCTGCAGCCAGAGGTAGTGACAGGAGAGGAGTAACGGCTCACCTGTAGCCAGAGGTAGTGACAGGAGAGGAGTGATGGCACATCTGCAGCCAGAGGTAGTGACAGGAGAGGAGTGACGGCTCACCTGCAGTCAGAGGTAGTGACAGGAGAGGAGTGATGGCACAGCTGCAGCCAGAGGTAGTGACAGGAGAGGAGTGACGGCTCACCTGCAGCCAGAGGTAGTGACAGGAGAGGAGTGATGGAACAGCTGCTGCCAGAGGAAGTGACAGACGAGGAGTGACGGCACAGCTGCAGCCAGAGGTAGTGACAGGAGAGGAGTGACAGCACACCTGCAGCCAGAGGTAGTGACAGGAGAGGAGTGCTGGCACACCTGCAGCCAGAGGTAGTGACAGGAGAGGAGTGACGGCACACCTGCAGCCAGAGGTAGTGACAGGAGAGGAGTGACAGCACAGCTGCAGCCAGAGGTAGTGACAGGAGAGGAGTGACAGCACACCTGCAGCCAGGGGTAGTGACAGGAGAGGAGTGACTGCACACCTGCGGCCAGAGGAAGTGACAGGAGAGGATTGACTGCACACCTGCAGCCAGAGGTAGTGACAGGAGAGGAGTGACAGCACAGCTGCAGCCAGAGGTAGTGACAGGAGAGGAGTGACGTCACAGCTGCAGCCAGAGGTACTGACAGGAGAGGAGTGACGGCACACCTGCAGCTAGAGGAAGTGACAGGAGAGGAGTGACGGCACACCTGCAGCCAGAGGTAGTGACAGGAGAGGAGTGACGGCACACCTGCAGCTAGAGGTAGTGACAGGAGAGGAGTGACAGCACACCTGCAGCCAGAGGTAGTGACAGGAGAGGAGTGACAGCGCAGTTGCAGCCAGAGGTAGTGACAGGAGAGGAGTGACGGCACAGCTGCAACCAGAGGTAGTTACAGGAGAGGAGTGACAGCTTACCTGCAGCCAGAGGTAGTGACAGGGGAGGAGTGACAGCACACCTGCAGCCAGAGGTAGTGACAGGAGAGGAGTGACGCACAGCTGCAGCCAGAGGTACTGACAGGAGAGGAGTGACGGCACACCTGCAGCTAGAGGTAGTGACAGGAGAGGAGTGACATCACAGCTGCAGCCAGAGGTACTGACAGGAGAGGAGTGACGGCACACCTGCAGCTAGAGGTAGTGAAAGGAGAGGAGTGACAGCACACCTGCAGCCAGATGTAGTGACAGCTCTCTCGCAGCCGTAGGAAGTGACAGCAGAAGAGTGATGGCACACGTGCAGCTAGAGGTAGTTACTGGAGAGGAGTGACAGCACAGCTGCAGCCAGAAGTAGTGACAGGAGAGGAGTGACGGCACAGCTGCAGCCAGAGGTAGCGACAGGAGAGAAGTGACGGCACAGCTGCAGCCAGAGGTACTGACAGGAGAGGAGTGACGTCACAGCTGCAGCCAGAGGTACTGACAGGAGAGGAGTGACGGCACACCTGCAGCTAGAGGTAGTGACAGGAGAGGAGTGATGGCACAGCTGCAGCCAGAGGTAGTGACAGGAGAGGAGTGTCAGCACACCTGCAGCCAGATGTAGTGACAGCTCTCTCGCAGCCGGAGGAAGTGACAGCAGAAGAGTGACGGCACACCTGCAGCTAGAGGTAGTGACAGGAGAGGAGTGACAGCACAGCTGCAGCCAGAGGTAGTGACAGGAGAGGAGTGACGGCAAAGCTGCAGCCATAAGTAGTGACAGGAGAAGAGTGACGGCACACCTGCAGCCAGAGGAAGTGACAGCAGAAGAGTGATGGCACACCTGAAGCTAGATGTAGTGAGAGGAGTGACGTCACAGCTGCAGCCAGAGGTACTGACAGGAGAGGAGTGACGGCACAGCTGCATCCATAGGTAGTGACAGGAGAGGAGTGACGGCACACGTGCAGCCAGAGGTAGTGACAGGAGAGGAGTGACAGCACACCTGCAGCCAGAGGTAGTGGCAGGAGAGGAGTGACGGCACACCTGCAGCCAGAGGAAGTGACAGGAGGAGTGCCGGCACAGCTGCAGCCAGAGGTAGTGACAGGAGAAGAGTGACAGCACAGCTGCAGCCAGAGGTAGTAACAGGAGAGGAGTGACAGCACACCTGCAGCCATAGGTACTGACAGGAGAGGAGTGACAGCACAACTGCAGCCAGATGTAGTGACAGGAGAGGAGTGACGGCACACCTGCAGCCAGAGGTAGTGACAGGAGAGGAGTGACTGCACACCTGCAGCCATAGGTACTGACAGGAGAGGAGTGACAGCACAACTGCAGCCAGATGTAGTGACAGGAGAGGAGTGACGGCACACCTGCAGCCAGAGGTAGTGACAGGATAGGAGTGACGGCACACCTGCAGCTAGAGGTAGTGACAGGAGAAGAGTGACAGCACAGCTGCAGCCAGAGGTAGTGACAGGAGAGGAGTGACAGCACACCTGCAGCCAGAGGTAGTGGCAGGAGAGGAGTGACGGCACACCTGCAGCCAGAGGTAGTGACAGGAGAGGAGTGACGGCACACCTGCAGCCAGAGGAAGTGACAGGAGGAGTGCCGGCATAGCTGCAGCCAGAGGTAGTGACAGGAGAGGAGTGACAGCACAGCTGCAGCCAGTGGTAGTGACAGGAGAGGAGTGATTGCACACCTGCAGCCAGAGGTAGTGACAGGAGAGGAGTGACAGCTCTCCTGCAGCCAGAGGTAGTGACAGCAGAGGAGTGACTGCACACCTACAGCCAGAGGTAGTGTCAGGAGAGGAGTGACAGCTCACCTGCAGCCAGAGGAAGTGACAGGAAGAGTGCTGGCACAACTGCAGCCAGAGATAGTGACAGGAGAAGAGTGACAGCACAGCTACAGCCAGAGGAAGTGACAGGAGAGGAGTGACTGCACACCTGCATCTAGAGGTAGTGACAGGAGAGGAGTGACAGCACACCTGCAGCCATAGGTACTGACAGTAGAGGAGTGACGGCACACCTGCAGCCAGATGTAGTGACAGCTCTCTCGCAGCCGAAGGAAGTGACAGCAGAAGAGTGATGGCACACCTGCAGCTAGCCGTAGTGACAGGAGAGGAGTGACGGCACAGCTGAACCCAGAGGTAGTGACAGTAGAGGAGTGACGGCACACCTGCAGCCAGAGGTAGTGACAGGAGAGGAGTGAACAGCACAGCTGCAGCCAGAGGTGGTGACAGGAGATGAGTGACAGCACAGCTGCAGCCAGAGGTAGTGACAGGAGAGGAGTGACAGCACAGCTGCAGCCAGAGGTAGTGACAGGAGAGAAGTGACGGCACAGCTGCAGCCAGAGGTAGTGACAGGAGAGGAGTGACGATTCACCTGTAGCCAGAGGTAGTGACAGGAGAGGAGTGATGGCACAGCTGCAGCCAGAGGTAGTGACAGGAGAGAAGTGATGGCACAGCTGCAGCCAAAGGTAGTAACAGGAGAGGAGTGACGGCTTACCTGCACCCAGAGGTACTGACAGTAGAGGAGTGACGGCACACCTGCAGCCAGATGTAGTGACAGGAGAGGAGTGACGGCACACCTGCAGCCAGAGGAAGTGACAGGAGAGGAGTGACAGCTCACCTGCAGCCAGAGGTAGTGACAGGAGAGGAGTGACGGCACACCTGCAGCCAGAGGTAGTGACAGGAGAGGAGTGATGGCACAACTGCAGCCAGATGTAGTGACAGCTCTCTCGCAGCCGAAGGAAGTGACAGCAGAAGAGTGATGGCACACCTGCAGCTAGCGGTAGTGACAGGAGAGGAGTGACGGCACACCTGCACCCAGAGGTAGTGACAGTAGAGGAGTGATGGCACAGCTGCAGCCAGAGTTAGTGACAGGAGAGGAGTGACAGCACACCTGCAGCTATAGGTAGTGACAGGAGAACAGTGATGCACACCTGCAGCCAGAGGTAGTGACAGGAGAGGAGTGACGGCACAGCTGCAGCCAGAGGTTGTGACAGGAGAGGAGGGATGGCACACCTGCAGCCAGAGGTAGTGACAGGAGAGGAGTGACGGCACAGCTGCAGCCAGAGGTTGTGACAGGAGAGGAGTGATGGCACACCTGCAGCCAGAGGTAGTGACAGGAGAGGAGTGACGGCACACCTGCAGCCAGAGGTAGTGACAGGAGAGGAGTGACGGCACACCTGCAGCCAGATGTAGTGACAGCTCTCTCGCAGCCGAAGGAAGTGACAGCAGAAGAGTGATGGCACACCTAGCTGCAGCCAGAGGTAGTGACAGGAGAGGAGTGACAGCACAGCTGCAGCCAGAGGTAGTGACAGGAGAGGAGTGACAGCACAGCTGCAGCCAGAGGTAGTGACAGGAGAGAAGTGACGGCACAGCTGCAGCCAGAGGTAGTGACAGGAGAGGAGTGACGATTCACCTGCAGCCAGAGGTAGTGACAGGAGAGGAGTGATGGCACAGCTGCAGCCAGAGGTAGTGACAGGAGAGAAGTGACAGCACAGCTGCAGCCAGAGGTAGTAACAGGAGAGGAGTGACGGCTTACCTGCAGCCAGAGGTAGTGACAGGAGAGGAGTGACAGCACACCTGCACCCAGAGCTACTGACAGTAGAGGAGTGACGGCACACCTGCAGCCAGATGTAGTGACAGGAGAGGAGTGACGGCACACCTGCAGCCAGAGGAAGTGACAGGAGAGGAGTGACAGCTCACCTGCAGCCAGAGGTAGTGACAGGAGAGGAGTGACGGCACACCTGCAGCCAGAGGTAGTGACAGGAGAGGAGTGATGGCACACCTGCAGCCAGATGTAGTGACAGCTCTCTCGCAGCCGAAGGAAGTGACAGCAGAAGAGTGATGGCACACCTGCAGCGAGCGGTAGTGACAGTAGAGGAGTGATGGCACAGCTGCAGCCAGAGGTAGTGACAGGAGAGGAGTGACGGCACACCTGCAGCCATAGGTAGTGACAGGAGAAGAGTGACGCACACCTGCAGCCAGAGGTAGTGACAGGAGAGGAGTGACGGCACAGCTGCAGCCAGAGGTTGTGACAGGAGAGGAGGGATGGCACACCTGCAGCCAGAGGTAGTGACAGGAGAGGAGTGACGGCACACCTGCAGCCAGAGGTAGTGACAGGAGAGGAGTGACGGCACAGCTGCAGCCATAGGTAGTGACAGGAGAGGAGTGACGGCACACGTGCAGCCAGAGGTAGTGACAGGAGAGGAGTGACGGCACAGCTGCAGCCATAGGTAGTGACAGGAGAGGAGTGACGTCACAGCTGCAGCCAGAGGAAGTGACAGTAGAAGAGTGATGGCACACCTGAAGCCAGAGGTAGTGACAGGAGAGGAGTGACGGCACACCTGCAGCCAGAGGTAGTGACAGGAGAGGAGTGATGGCACACTTGCAGCCAGATGTAGTGACAGCTCTCTCGCAGCCGAAGGAAGTGACAGCAGAAGAGTGATGGCACACCTGCAGCTAGCGGTAGTGACAGGAGAGGACTGACAGCACACCTACACCCAGAGGTAGTGACAGTAGAGGAGTGATGGCACAGCTGCAGCCAGAGGTAGTGACAGGAGAGGAGTGACGGCACACCTGCAGCCATAGGTAGTGACAGGAGAAGAGTGACGCACACCTGCAGCCAGAGGTAGTGACAGGAGAGGAGTGACGGCACAGCTGCAGCCAGAGGTTGTGACAGGAGAGGAGGGATGGCACACCTGCAGCCAGAGGTAGTGACAGGAGAGGAGTGACGGCACAGCTGCAGCCAGAGGTTGTGACAGGAGAGGAGTGATGGCACACCTGCAGCTAGAGGTAGTGACAGGAGAGGAGTGACGGCACACCTGCAGCCAGAGGTAGTGACAGGAGAGGAGTGACGGCACAGCTGCAGCCAGAGGTAGTGAATGGAGAGGAGTGACGGCACACGTGCAGCCAGAGGTAGTGACAGGAGAGGAGTGACGGCACAGCTGCAGCCATAGGTAGTGACAGGAGAGGAGTGATGGCACATCTGCAGCCAGAGGTAGTGACAGGAGAGGAGTGATGGCACACCTGCAGCCAGATGTAGTGACAGGAGAGGAGTGACGGCACAGCTGCAGCCAGAGGTAGTGACAGGAGAGGAGTGATGGCACATCTGCAGCCAGAGGTAGTGACAGGAGAGGAGTGATGGCACACCTGCAAGCAGAAGTAGTGACAGGAGAGGAGTGACAGCACAGCTGCAGCCAGAGGTAGTGACAGGAGAGGAGTGACAGCACACCTGCAGCAATAGGTAGTGACAGGAGAGGAGTGACAGCACACCTGCAGCCATAGGTAGTGACAGGAGAGCAGTGAGAGCACACCTGCAGCCAGAGGTACTGACAGGAGAGGAGTGATAGTACACCTGCAGCCATAGGTAGTGACAGGAGAGGAGTGACAGCACACCTGCAGCCATAGGTAGTGACAGGAGAGGAGTGACAGCACAGCTGCAGCCAGACATAGTGACAGGAGAGGAGTGACAGCACAGCTGCAGCCAGAGGTAGTGACAGGAGAGGAGTGACAGAACAACCTGCAGCCACAAGTACTGACAGGAGAGGAGTGACAGCACAGCTGCAGCCATAGGTAGTGACAGGAGAGGAGTGACAGCACACCTGCAGCCAGAGGTAATGACAGGAGAGGAGTGATAGCACAGCTGCAGCCAGAGGTAGAGACAGGAGAGGAGTGACAGCACAGCTGCAGCCATAGGTAGTGACAGAAGAGGAGTGACAGCAAAGCTGCAGCCAAAGGTGTTGACAGGAGAGGAGTGAGAGCACAGCTGCAGCCAGAGGTAGTGACAGGAGAGGAGTGACGGCACAGCTGCAGTCAGAGGTAGTGACAGGAGAGGAGTGACAGCACAGCCGCAGCCAGAGGTAGTGACAGGAGAAGAGTGACACCCCATGCAGCTGCAAAATGGGTGTGGCAATGCAAAAGAACCTGGGCTCGGTCATGAGTGGTACCAAACATACATGACCTTAGCAGCCATGCAAGTGCTCCTACGGAGGAAGTTTGAGCACCGCCATAGTGTTTCCCCCCAATATATACATAATCTGACAGCATTTCACACAAAATACACGTAATCTGGCAGCTTCCCTCCAACATACACATGATCTGGCAACGGTTTCCTTCCAAAATAAACTAATGTGACTACAAGTCTTAACAATGGATCCATGACTGTTACAAATGTTACCATATATTTATGGATAATCCATAAAGGTGGCCATACATTAGGGGACTTGGTGGCCAATCGATCATCCGATTCAATTATAATCAAATCGGACAAAAATTGGTGCTGCCAAGTGCACGCCCAATCGACGATGCAATTAATTTTGTCCTGAAATTGGTGCATGAATTGGTCAGACAAGCTGCAAGGTGTAGGGCCGACTTCCTTGATCGGGTGCGCGGCAGTAACAAAGAGCGATGAAACCCCCGGAGTGGTTTCCACAGTGTAAAACCGTGTGCGTTTATACATTACCTGTCCCGTGTCCCGGTGTCCTGCCCCTTTTCCCTCAGCCCCATATATGCCATCAGCATGTGTGATGGAAGAGAGGCAGATTGGGACACTGGATGGGCACTGCGACAGAGGACAGGTAATGTATAAATGCACACGTGCACACTTGGGAACAGCGGTAAGGCTGCGCACTGGGTCGATTTCCAAAAGATTTTAGCATGAAGTTGATTGGGAATAGGCCTGTGGTGTATGGGCAGCTGATGGATCTCTCTCTGATCAGAGAGCGATCTATCCCTTGGTCAAATCTGCCCATCACTGCTTGATGTATGGACACCTTAAAGAGGACCTGTAAGTTTAAAAAATGTATCCAGAGGGTACTTACCATGGGAGGAAGGGACACCTTAAAGAGGCCCTGTAACTTTAAAAAATGTCTCCTGGGAATACTTACCATGCGAGGGGGAAGCCTCTGGATCCTATTGAGGTTTCCCCATCCTCCTCCATCCCACCGTCGCAGTGCTAGCAGTCCCCGAACAGCAGCCATGTAAATATTTACCTTCTGGGCTCCAGCTCAGTAGCGGCTCTAAGCTCGGGGTCATTCGGAAATAGTCAATCCCAATCGGATCTGCTCTACTGCACAGGCGCAATTCGCTTGCACAGTAGAGTGGTCCTGATCAGGATCGGCTATTTCCACCTGATCCCGAGCAGAGAGCCGCTACTGCGCCTTCGCTGGGGAAGGTTAATATTGCCACAGCCCACTTTCGGGGGCCCAGCGCAGCCACTGTGGGATGGAGGACAGGGAGAGCCTCGATAGGATCCAGAGGCTTCCCCCTCCCGAGGTAAGTACCCCCCGGGGACATTTTTGAAGTTACAGGTTCTGTGTGTGTGATATCCCAGCTGCAGCCTCTCTATTGTCAGGGCTGCCATTGAAATGTGAGCTGCAGCAAAGAGAACATTGTCTATACAAGGCTTCCTTAACACATGTATGTTACATTTTTCCCCAATTATGATAAAAATGATTGGAAAATTGAGAAAATTGCTAGGTGTGACGCCGTCGATGACATATCGAATGTGTCATGGAGTTACCAACGCTAGTTCTTCGCAAACCACCCAAACTGACAGTTTTTGGTTTAAATACACTTTTTTTTCCCTTCACCAAAGGGCTGGAGAAATCTTTTCATGGTGTGTTAATTAGCCTCCTGTTGAAAAGATTCTCTGCCAGCACAGGGGACCCCCTGAGGTGTTTATGACCTCATCCATCAGGTGAAGGGTAGATATCAGTTGACAGAAGCTCATAAATTGTAGCTTTCTCCAGCCTGATCGGCACCGACCCACCAGGAGTCCGACACCTAGCTGCCTTGTGGCCTGAGTTGAAAGGAGACAGGAATGATCCTTATCACGCCATCTGGCGGCACCCAAGTATTCAACAAACTGAAGAACCTATATTTAATAAATAGGCACAGTTTGGTAATATTTCTGGTGTTCCCAAGATCGCAGTTCCCTCAAATTCACGGAGTTTATTACATTCCACACGACACTGGTCCTGAGAGATTTTCAGCCCTCTGGATCTTTCGGAACCAGTGCCAGTAAGGTGAAAGTGAGGGACGGTGCTATTAGCGATCCAGACTCCTCGTGTTTGGTATTAGCAGATTCACCCACTTGTGCTGATTATGAATATTTATTCGGGTTCCTGATATTACCCACGGGCATGCCGAGAGCGGGCAAAATATGAATTGGCCCAAACTTCTCCCTGCCTAAGGGGGCACTGCCTTATTCAAATTGCACAAGGCTGGACTTGTATGTGTCATAACTCCTCCCACCTACAGTGAGGAACAAAACTGACATGACCCAAAAGTCTGGGTCCTTTACTTTCAATCTGATGCCTAGTAACATCCTGGCAGCCCGCAGGGACACGGGCCAACCTCCATCTTGGAAATTCTAACAAAGGCCTGTTGGCCGCATGGCAACCGCCATTTTGGGACTTTCGCCAAAGACTTGCGATTGCCGCATGGACGACCAATAATGGTATTTGAACTGTATATAATCAGACATTCTGTTCCTTTTCTTCCCTTCTCTCTGTCAATCAATCTGTTCTAAAATAAGCTGTGTGTATGTAGTTTAGAAATAAACTAACGATTTTATCGTTCAGTTGTGTGCCTTTTCTGGTCATCTGATTGCTGCTATAACAAATCTGCCCTCTGAAGAGTCAGTCATACTACCGCATTGTTTTATGATTTGCTTATAAATTGTTGATTTGCTAGCTAGGTTGTAAATAACCGTTTCTTCCTTCTAGGATTAGCTAGTTCCAGATTTCCTGTGCGAAATCGATAACGTTAGTTTCTCGATTGTAAATACAATTCGAGATTGCATCATATAGGGACCCAGTAACCTTTCTTTAACGTCACATTGCTCACAGTCTTTAAGCCGTCGGAAGTGACTATTCCCCGAACGGTGACTTGAGCGTGTTGAACGTGATTGGGCTGGCTACCGTATTATGATAGCGGGAGTCTCTTTCCTCCCTGAACTTGAGAGAGTGGTGGCAGTTACCCGATTTCCAGCGCGAAATCTATATATTTAGTGTACCGATTGTATATACAATCAAAATTGTACATGTATGGGCACCTCCAACCAATCTTAACCGTTTACTACGCACACAGTGAATTTGCCTCCAGCAGTCTCTAGTGCATGAGACCTGCATGGCAACAGTGGCCTAGTAATACGGGATTGGTGGATGTTTGTCCCATTACATATTGTCGACAGCTGCGCGACCAATCTTTATTGTCAGTCTGTTCACCGTACTTCCTGCGTATGCTAACGGGAGCAGATTAGACGGGATTGGCACGCTCTGTCGCCCTTTTCTTTCTTCCCTCTGACGATCCAGCAACCGGTCTCGTTGTCCGTCTGCGCCCGTACTTCCTGCGTACGCTAACGGGAGCAGATCTCGACGGGATCGCGGGGCTGGATTGTCACACTAGGGTGTGTATATTAATAAATTGACAATCTAACACACACCATACAATCTTTAGAAAGGTTGAAGAAAAATATCTGGCATTCCGGATCGATAAAAATCAAAGAAAATGGGAAATCCGATCGGATTTTCCAGTCGAATGAAAAAAAAAAGCTTTCGATTTTTTCAGGAGATACGATCGTTTTTATCGAATTGCTGTAAAATCGGATCATTTTATTGTATCGTGTGTGGCCAGCTTTAGCCATCCAATCTAGCCTCTGCAATGCTGGGAAATGCTCCTGCAGTCAGCCACTCACATAACCATCCTCACGTTAGTGTTGTCCGGATCATGAACGATTCGGATCTTTGATCCGAATCTATTTTATGAGTCGATCATCCGAATCATCAAAATGAACGATTCGGATCGCAAAAGGGGCGGGGCCAGGAGCGACACGCCCCCTCTCAGCGGGCAGCGGGGTCCTGGAAGCAGGGATCGCTCTGTTGAATGGGAGCCAGCCTTGCAGGGAGACAGGTAGATGAGAGAGGGGACATGGGTGCCACTGCCAGATATGTGTAGAGCACACATACTGGCTGCCATGTGCTGCTCATTATAGGCTGGCTGTTCCGTAGTTGTGCACAGTGATCACATTGGAAGCTTTTGGCTCAGCACAGCTCAGTAACTTTGCAGACAGTGTGATTGAAAGGCAATATAATCCTCCTGCACTCGGCACTAAACAGCTGCATTTATCTTCTGGGAATGCTTTCTTTCACTGTGCGACCTTTTCTTTCAAAGTGTACAGATGAACATGTAGGTGAAATATATGTAAAGCATATGACTTCAGCATGTGGGTATTACGTGCAAACATTTCTGCTCTCTGCTCGTCCCTCCTCCCTTCCCTGTCCACTCCCTGCCCTCTGTCCATCTTCTCCCCTTCTCTGTGTGTCCACCCCCCTCCCCTTCTCCTGTCCACAGACCTGTCCTGCTGTTCATTTCACCCCCGAATGCTTCCGGTAGTAAAATGATCCGAGATTCGGATCAAAGATCCGGATCTCTTCAATGATCCGATTCGAATCATCCGGATCATTGAAAAGATCCGAACTTCCCATCTCTACCTCACGTTACCACATCCTCACGGGGCCAAATCGGAGGGAAAAATAAACTGGAGAGATCATTGGCCAAGGGGAGGGACAAAGGCTGAGGCTGGGTTGCAGTAATTGGCTGGCTAAAATGAGGGGTGGGACTGTCTCGTACAGCAGGGAACTCATATTGCAACATGTTGTGGGCGGGGCTTGGCACTAGCATCAGCCTACAGCTATCACTATGGGCTGAGGCTGAGCCTGTCACAATAAATTCCACTGCCCCCTTGGCCAATCACTGGCAGGGGGCGTGGATTTGATGTCAAAAGGCGGGAGATTGGAAAAAGCTTGAATAGCTCTGCCTCCTGCACTTGTTTGAAATGGATTCCTTTGTCTCCCCTGTACCTGCCATCTTATGCCTGCTCCAGCAGCAGAAGCTAGCCTCATGCCTCAGCAAGCAGTTACCAGGCAGAAGTGAGCAGTTGAGAGAGTTTGAGAGGCATTTCACTGCCTATCAGTGGTCCGTGGAAAGGAGGCCTAACTAGCTGAGCTCACATACTCTCTGTCAGAGGGAGGGAGAGGGACGTGGATTGTGCATGCGCAGCCAGCAGCCACCCCCAGGCCCCATCAGCACAAGCCCCCAGCACCCAGCCAGCAGCAGCACAAGCCCCCAGCACCCAGCCAGCAGCAGCACAAGCCCCCAGCACACAGCCAGCAGCCACCACCAGCCAGCAGCAGCAGCAGCAGCAGCCCCTAGCCAGCAGCCACCACCAGCCAGCAGCAGCACAAGCCCCCAGCACCCAGCCAGCAGCACCCAGCCAGCAGCAGCAGCAGCCACCACCAGCCAGCAGCAGCACAAGCCCCCAGCACACATGCAGCAGCAGCACCCAGCCAGCAGCAGCACAAGCCCCCAGCACACAGCCAGCAGCAGCACCCAGCCAGCAGCAGCACAAGCCCCCAGCACACAGCCAGCAGCAGCACCCAGCCAGCAGCAGCACAAGCCCCCAGCACACAGCCAGCAGCAGCACAAGCCCCCAGCACCCAGCCAGCAGCACCCAGCCAGCAGCAGCAGCAGCCACCACCAGCCAGCAGCAGCACAAGCCCCCAGCACACATGCAGCAGCAGCACCCAGCCAGCAGCAGCACAAGCCCCCAGCACACATACAGCAGCAGCACCCAGCCAGCAGCAGCACAAGCCCCCAGCACACAGCCAGCAGCAGCCCCCAGTCACACAGCCACTGCAGCTGCCTCCCGACCCCGGTCACACAGAAGCTGCATCTGCCCCCTTCCCATCACAGACACAGCTGCCCCATCACACAGGGAGATGGGGGGAGATGCAGTGTGTAGCAGGGAGAGGAGAGCTGAGTTTAAAAGTGGAGGTAAGTGGCCAACTGCATTAGGACTGGGCTTGTGTCAGCTAGCTTAGCACAGCAAGAGTAGCCACCAGCACCGCTTAAAGGGATACCTGAGGTGAGAGGTATATGGAGGCTGCCATATTTATTTCCTTTAACACAATACCAGTTTCCTGGCTATCCTGCCAATCCCCTGCCTGTAATATTTTTAGCTATAGACCCTGAACAAGCTTGCAGCACGTCAGGTGGTTCTGAGTGTTCTAACAAGATTAGCTGCATGCTTGTTTCAGGTGTGATTCATGCATTACTGCAACTAAATAGACCAGCAGGACTGCCAGGCAACTGGCATTTTTTAAAAGGAAATACATATCAGCTTCCATAGGTCTCACACCTTGGGTTCCTTTTAAATCAGGGATTTATCTACATTCCAGTAGGTAGCTGATGCCCCCTTTCCCACAAGAAATATTTACCTTTTCTCAAATAGATCAGGAGGGTCTGTATGGTGGATATTGTGGTGAAGCCCCTCCCACAGTGTGATGTCCTGACAGTTTGCTGTCTTTGACCCTCATTGCATTGTAGGAAATTGTAGCTTTTTCCAACCAACAAGCAAGCAATATCTTCCTCTGTGCACAGAAGTCAGTAATGAACATTCTGTGTAGATCACCTGGCAGAACTAAAGCTGTCTCTCACCACCAGGGATATATTTCAGAATGTAAATCTGAGAGGAAAGATTTTACAATGGGAAACCACTTGCTAAATAATCAATAGATGAATAATCGTAAACAATAAGTAATTCTGTTATTTTCACTACAGTTCCTCCTTTAAATCAGTTTAGCTTTACTTACCTGGAGCCTCCTCCAGGACTAGAAGTCTTGTGTAGTTCTGCTGCCACCCATTCTTCCTTTGTCCCCCTCAGCAGTGGCTTCTGTGCAAGCACGGGTGTGTGCGTGTAATTCTGCATTCTCGTGCCTGGGAGCATTCTGCACAAGTACAGTACTATTGCGCAGAACACTCCCAGCCAGAGCCGGGACAAGGTCCTCCAGCACCCAAGGCCGAGACACTAAAGTGCGCCCCTCCATCCCTCCCACCCCAGCCGTCACACACTGATTGCCATTAGACTAAGAGGTCCCAACCCCCCCAACGCCTTAATCTCTAGTTATCTGGCTTGCGGTCACTGCCATGTATCCCCTTTTCTTATCTCTCTCTGCTTCAAACACAATAGGGGAATGATAGCTGAGTGAATTGTGCGCCCCCTTCTACACTGCGCCCTGAGGCTGGAGCCTCTCTTGCCTCTGCTTTGGCCCGGCCCTGCTCCCAGCCACAGGTGCATGAGCGGTGCATGCACCCATGCATGTGCAGAAGCCAGTGACCACTATGGAGTGAACAGCAGAAGAATGGGCGACAACAGAACTGCTGCGAAGGACACAGACTTCTAGGAGCTGCAGGAAGCCCAAGGTAAGTAAAGCTACATTGATTTCATTTGCCTCATGTTTCCTTTAAGTGCACCTGTAGAATTTTTGTACCAAATTGAACCTCTCTATAAGGGAGATTTGGAGCTTGGTATGCTAATGGGGGTTGGGGAGCACCATTTCTTACCTGGGGGCTGCTCATGTAGCCCCTTGTCTCTGTGATGATTGCCAGCTGCAGCTTGCCGCAGCTAAAAAAAAAAAAAAAATAAAAAAAAAAAAAATCCCACTGTAGAGTGCGCTCCTGGCCACACTGTATACTACAGCTCCCAGTATACATTGCGGCATGCATCTGCTGGCATGCATTGTGGCTGGGAGTGTACTCTACTGTAGGATTCTTTGAAGCAGCCCCCAGTAGGTAAGTCATGGTGCTGCCCTTAACCCCCCACCCCAAACCATACTAAGTTAGGAACCTCACTTATGGCAATTCTGTTTGCAAGAAAACAAAGGTTTACCTTTTTTATGAATTAGTGCTCAATGGGCTCTATTCACAATAAGCAGTTCAGTAAGAAAAAAAAAAATTGGAGTTAAAATACCTCATGCAGTATTTTATACTTTTTATTCCAAATTCACAAACGTTTTCTCCCATGAGGCAGAAGTTTGGTAATTTACTGAACAAACTGCCTCAATCCACTAAGCCCTGGTTGGTAAGTTTCACTTAGCAGCCTTCTAGCAGGGCAGCAGGCAGGGAGCTGTGTGTGTGACTCAGAGGTTTTCCAGACTGTGCCGCCTGTCATCCCTTTAGATGTGCTGGAGCCACCAGGGGGAGCTCTTCTATGTGCTAAAATACAAATATACACATCTAAAGGGATGCGGGCAGAGTTGTAGCTTGTCTCTGCATTGATACACTGAAAGTCCCACCTGCATACCTATTGCATCCAATTAGCATGAGAAGCAGGCTGTGTGGCTCTCCCTTTTGGTTGCCTGGCTCTCCCCAAAGGCTGTCTGTTAAAGAGGAACTGTAACGAAAAACGGCCCCTGGGGGGTACTCACCTCGGGTGGGGGAAGCCTCAGGATCCTAATGAGGCTTCCCACGCCGTCCTGCGTCCCTCGGGGGTCTCGCTGTAGCCCTCCGTACAGCGGTGACGTAATATTTACCTTTGCAGGCTCCTGCGCAGGCGCTCTGGCTGCTTTCGCTCCGAAGGAGGCGGAAATACCCGATCGCCGTCGGGTCCGCTCTACTGCGCAGGCGCAAGTCTCGGGCGCCTGCGCAGTAGAGCGGACCCGACTGAGATCGGGTATTTTCCCCACAATCCTTCAGGGCAAAGGTGAGACGTTGCTCCTCCCAGGAACAGGAACAGACAGCACTTCCCCTATAAAAAAGTCACATGGTTAGTCCACCCTCAGTGCTGTTTGTTCCTGCGTCCAGGCAGGTCGGCATCTCCCCTCTGGGTGAAGCCTGTGTGCTGGGCTGCAGGTGGATCCTTCTGGGTGGCTGAGACTGTGGTACTGAGGCAGTCTGGCCATGCGCCCCAGGCTGGATCTTTACTGGGGTTTGCCTACCTTTCTCTCCCGCTGCCAGGGAGAGCAAGTGTGGAAGGCGTGGGTTCCCCTTGGCGGCCTTGCGGCAGAGGAGCAGGACGGAGGTAAGCCAGCGGCCATGTGCAGCGTGGAGCGCATTGCGGCCATTAGGACGCTTGGCCGCGTCCGGATGCATAATTTCCGGCGGGTATGCCGAATGTAGCAAATTGTAGAGCTGGTTCATTACTCCTTCTGAACCTCCGGTCCGCCCCTCATCCAATTGTGGCAGGCCGGATATGTTTTAAAAGGGAGGCTGCGCAGGCCTGTTTGCACTGTTGCTCAGAGGGAGTTTGGTCCTGCGCTGGACATGAAAGTTTGGAGACATGTCAGACGCTGAGAGGATTGAGAGCAACCAGGCCGCCCAGAAGGTGAGATAATGGCTTCTCTTTCTGGGCTAAAGGTGCTAAAGCTGTACAGAGTTAAATGCCTTGTTGGTTTTGTTTGTTTGCAGGCCAAAACTGAGGCTGCTGCTAAATCTGCTGAGGCTGCTGCTGCAGATAAGCATAGGCTCCCTCCTAATTATAATGTGATTGCAGGTTTAAGATTGGCACACCTTACCGTGTGTAGTCTGGGTGCTCAGTCTCGATGTGAAGGCAACATCAATCCAATGTCAATGATACGAGGTCGACTGGCACACCATGTCAATTCTCCAAGCAAATTTATTGTTTGCACAGCATGACAATTGTTTCGGGGCCACGGAGGGTCCCCTTCATCAGATAAAGTGCAGACATACGTTTTGTTTGTTTGCAGGCCAAAACTGAGGCTGCTGCTAAATCTGCTGAGGCTGCTGCTGCAGATAAGCATAGGCTCCCTCCTAATTATAAGAGATGCCCTTTGTGCAATGTTAAGCTAATGTTGCCCTATGCAAAGACTCTGTCAGTTGTGCATAGAGAGGGTTATGAGGGAGGAGCCGGGTCACTCTGTTCAGAATACATTGAGATCCTTTAGAGAGGAGATTAAGGCTTCATTGGAATCAATTAAAGCAGGCCATACACTGGCCCGATTTGCGCCCGTTTCGACAGCAGATTCGATCACTGGGATCGAATCTGCTGCCAATCGTTCACGCTACACGCCGAATTTCGATCCATTTCGTCCGATCCCGTCGATCGTGCCGTGCGGAAAATAACCGTCGATCGCCCGCGGGTAAAGAGCGCATCGCTAGCGGCGTTCGAGTGCCCGACGACCGACGCAATAGAGCCCGCATACATTACCTGCTCCGCCGGCGCGACTGCAGTCTCCCGGTCACCGCTGCTCCGTCTGCGCTCTGGTCTCCAGGTCCGGCATGCCTCACTTCTTCTAGCCCGGCAGGAAGTTTAAACAGTAGAGCGCCCTCTACTGTTTAAACTTCCTGCCGGGCTAGAAGAAGTGAGGCATGCCGGACCTGGAGACCAGAGCGCAGACAGAGCAGCGGTGACCGGGGGACTGGAGTCGCGCCGGCGGAGCAGGTAATGTATGCGGGCGGGCGGGGGCAGCAGCAGCAGCACCACCACAACAGATTGTGATCGGTTTCAGGCTGAAATCGGTTCACAATCTGTTTGCTGTAAAGGTGGCCATACGATCCCTCTCTGATCAGATTCGATCAGAGAGGGATCTATCTGTTGGTCGAATCTGATGGCAAATCGACCAGTGTATGGCCACCTTAAGTCTTCATTATTGAATGCTAATCCATCTACTTCTCAGGTTGCTGTATCTGTGACTGAGGTTGATGTTAGTCAGGCTGAGTTTGCAGCTAGTTCTGAGGATTCAGACATTAGAGAAATAAAATCTGAGTCTGTTCCAAAGTTTAAATTCCGTATTGAGGATACGGAGGCGTTGATTGCTGCCATTAATTACTCTTTTGGAGTTGAGTAAGGATGTGGTAGCTAATTTGTCTATTCATGATCAATTCTACAAAGCTAAAGGATCCACTGGATAAAAAAGTGGATGCTTATTTGAAGAGGTCTTTGGAGGCTAGTGTGGCTATGTTTAGGCTGGCTGTTGCCTCTACATGTGTGGTCAGAGCTTTGGAGCTGTGGATTAATCAGCTCAGAGCTAATATACTGGCACCTGTTGAGCATTTGTTGAATTCTATTGCGATTCTCATTAAATCTGCTGCATATTTAGATGATTCCTCGGCTGAGGCAATTAGGTTTACACCCACTGCTGAAATTAATGATCAGCTTTGGAAAGTACATCGAACAAAAAGAAAATTTTTTCCCTAAAAAGAAAAAAGCTGTTGCAACTAAAGTTTTTTTGTGTGATCAAAGGGATGCCTCTAAAGATCAGAGAAAAGGCAGAAAGTGGACTTCTGACAAGTCGGGGAAAAGGGGCTTTAAATATAAAGCTCCGAAAACCCAGTCAAATCCCAATGACTCGTGTAAGGCGGTGGGGGGAGGCTAAGATGCTTCTCTCTCAGGTGGGCAAAAGGGGCAAAAAGCCTGTTTATTTGCCGATCAATAAAGTTTGGTTACCAAATAGTTTGCGCTCCATCCATCGTCAAGATTTGTGGTCTCAAAGGCCCCAGGAGATCCCACTCTGTTTCCAGAAATTTTGAGTATATTGCAAAACATGCTAAAACAGAATGTATTTTATCCTGTGCCGGATCAAACAATCCGAAACAGTCTGTATGCATGTTGGATCATTAGGGCTCTGTACAAATTAACAAGCTGACACATCATTGCATTCCAGCGGTGTGTAGCTGCTAAGGGTACAATGGATAATTTGCATATATTCAGCAGTGATGCACTGGGAGACATCTCAAGCTCACTCCAACCTGAATTATTGCAAAATCTTTCTGTTTTAAGAAAGCAAACTTTTTTGCTTTTCTTAGCATTTTAGTAAGAGGGCTTTTAGGACCATTGTAGCCTCTTACACACTCTGAGTTCTGGGTCACCATGAGCTTGCTGGTTAGTCTGTATCCTGTGCCAGTAAAGGAACAAAAGCAAAGCTTCTGTTTCACTATTTTTGTAGTAAAAAGTCGTCGGGCAAGTTTCGCCTGATTCTGAACCTAAAAAGACTTACCGTAACCTGTTATGAGACAGAAAAAGTTCGGATGGAATCCATTTTTTCAGTAAGGGAGCTACTGTTTCCAGGGGCCTTTATGGCATCTCTCGATCTAAGAGATGCATATTGGCATTCACCAAAAATCGCAAAAATTCCTAAAATTTGCAGTTGGAGAAAATAGGAGGGTAGAACACTACCAGTTTGTTTGCCTTTCGTTTGGGATCACTTCTGCCCCAAGAGTGTTCACAAAGATGCTGGGAGAAGCATTGATTCCGTTAAGAGAGCAGTCGATTTTAATCATTCCGTGTTTAGATGACTTGCTTATTCTCGGAAGTTCAGCAGATCAACTGACAAACCATTTAAATCTGGTATCGGAACATCTCCGATCCCTAGGTTGGATTATCAACCTAGAGAAGTACTCGTTGATTCCAAGTCAGAAAACGCCTTTTCTAGGCATGCTAGTGCATTCATTAAAACAGAGGATTTTCTTTCCTCCGGAAAATATCCTAAAGATAAATTTGGCAGTGAAATCATTACAGAGGGAAGACAAGGTTTCCCTAAGGATGATTTTGTCTGTGCTGGGATTGATGTCATCCACAATGGTGGCAGTACCCTGGGCACTGGCACACACCAGGAAGTTGCAGAGTTTCCTTCTAGGAAATTGGGACGGTCGTCCATAAACATAAGATTTCAAAGTCACAATTCCTCAAACTGTGGTGTTGTCTCTGCAGTGGTGGTTGGAGGAATCCAACCTTGTGAAAGGAAGGCTTTGGAAGGAGCCTGTAGACAAGGTAATTACTACGGATGCAAGCGCTTGGGGCTGGAGAGCTCGTATAGCTCACAGAGCCTTTCAAGGGAAGTGGACAGAACTGGAGTCTGAGGTCATCCAACTGGAGGGAATTAATGGCAGTAAAGCGGGCCTTATTTCAGGCGCGATCGATACTGTCACAGTCCAATGTTCTGATCCACTCTGACAATGTTACGGCAGTAGCGTTTTGTCAACAAACAGGAAGGCACGAGATCCCTGTTGTTGCAAGAAGAAGTGGAGGAGATCTTGTCCTGGGCAGGTAAGAATGTGTTATCCTTGAGAGCTGTTCGTCTCGAGGGAAAACTCAATATAGAGGCAGACAAACTGAGCAGAAGCAGGATTCTGTCATCAGAGTGGTCTCTAAACAGAGAGAGGTGTTCCCAGACATCACAAAACGATGGGGAACACAGTCAATCGATCTGTTCACAACAGAAGATCATGCCCAGATTCAGAGTTTCTTCTCCCTCAATCCAAAAAAGCATATATCTGGGGGTGACTGCATTCATTCAGGAGTGGAACTTTCCACTTCGGTATGCATTTCCTCCTCTCAATTTGATTCCTGCAGTTATCAACAAGAGGTTGTCAAAATCTGATGATTTTGATTGCACCTTAGGGGACCCTTGGAGACTTCCTGCTGCTGCAAGGGAACCTGTGGCATCCACATCCAGGCAGATTGAATCTGTCAGTCTGGATCCTTACTCAAAAATTGGGAGTATCTGACAAGGCAGACTCTACATTGATTGGTATCCGTAAAGAAGTTACTAGGAAGATTTACTTGAAATGCTGGAAAACTTTCCATCTTCGGCTGTCCGGCTTTAATTTTGATAGCCTGTCAGTTCCAGCAGTCCTGGATTTTCTTCAGGAGGGTTGGGATAAAAATGTTTCTGTAAGTACGCTTAAAGTGCAGATTGCTGCTTTATCTGCTTTTTCAGTTATCCCCTTGTCTTCCTCTCCTTTTGATAGTGAGGTTTCTGAAGGCTTTTTCTAGGAAACTGCCAGTTTATAAACCATATGTTTCTCCTTGAGATTATCAGGGGTTTTAAAGGGACTGTCCAAAGGTTCCTTAGAGCCTCTTAAGGACAGTTCTTTTAGATATCTTACATTAAAAACAGTATTTTTTAGGAGTCATCACTACAGCCAGAAGGGTCAGTGAGCTACAAGCTTTGTCTATGAAAAGTCCTTACTTTCAGGATACATTAGGGTTACAGGCATATCCAGAGTTTTGTCCGAAGGTTATGTCTAGGTTTCACAGGTCGCATGATATTATGTTGCCTACTTTCTGTGTGAATCCAAAGTGTGGAAAAGAAAGGATTTTTCACTCATTAGATGTTAGAAGATGTGTTCTGGAATATTTGAACAGAACTGCAGATGTCAGGAATACAGATTCTTTGTTTTATTTTCAGGGAAAACTGTAGGTTAGAGAGCTTCTAAATCTACTATAGCTAATTGGATTAGGTTAGCTATTATAGAAGCTTACAGAGTTATGGGAAGTGAGGCTCCTGCCTCATTTAAAGCGCATTCTACTAAAGCTAGGGCAGCTTCTTGGGCTAATAATGCAGGGGCTTCGCCTGAGCAAATATGTAAGGCAGCAACGTGGTCAAGCTTTTATACGTTCATCCGTCATTACAGAATTGATGCAATGTCTGCACACGACCAAGCGTTTGGTAGAAAGGTTCTCCAAGCAGTGGTCCCACCCTGAGGTTGTATTACTTGTTAATCGTCTCACCTTTGCCCTGAAGGATTGTGGGGAAAAAGCAGAGTTAGTACCTGCTAACGATGTTTTCAACAATCCTTCAGGGCAACGATCCCACCCGGGTGTTAATTGTCTGTGTCTGATAGTTGCACGGTTATGGGTTAGTGGAATGTTCACCTGTCGGGTACTTGGCTAAACGCACTGAGGGTGGACTAACCATGTGACTTTTTTATAGGGGAAGTGCTGTCTGTTCCTGTTCCTGGGAGGAGCAACGTCTCACCTTTGCCCTGAAGGATTGTTGAAAACATCGTTAGCAGGTACTAACTCTGCTTTTCCGCCTCCTTCGGAGCGAAAGCAGCCACAGCGCCCCCGCTGGAGCCTGCAAAGGTAAATATTGAATTGAACAGTCGGCACAGTCGCCGGCTGTTCGGAGGGCTGCAGCGAGACCTCCGTGGGACAGAGGACGGCGTGGGAAGCCTCATTAGGATCCTGAGGCTTCCCCCACCCGAGGTGAGTACCCCCCAGGGGATCTTTTTGTTGTTACAGAGTCTCTTTAAGTTACTGCACAGAGACAGCATGAGGAGAACAGGTTGTCGGCTGCTGTGGGCTGGAGAAGATTATCAAATGCTTTTGTCTGGTAAGTGAAGTGTGCAAATCATTGTGAATTGACATTTCCCGGCGTAATTATGGCATAAGTCGGTAATTTACCTCACTAGTCGGGAACTGTTTTTTGTTTGTGTGGTAACAAGTTTAGTGAATTGTAATTTAGGAAGGTGATCAGAAAAATCAGCTGTTTTGAGCATTAACAAATGCAGTAGTGCTTTCTGAATAGAGCCCATTGTACTTTAAAGTAGGGATGATCAATGAAACACAAATAAGTTCATGCGTATTTGTCTAAATGTTTATGCAAATATATGCAGCTTGAAAATGGACCAATCAATTGAACCTGTGTGGGACTTTACTGGTCAAATTTCAAGCTGAATATATTTGCATACAAATTTGCATACATCCTGAGCTGTGGAGCTGAAGTCAGTTGAAGCAATTTTGGTACCTGGAATCGCTGGTTTCACTAAACTGAGGAGTCAGATGATTTTTGTAGCTACTCCACAGCTCTGCATGAACTCAAATATTTGCATCTCATTGATCATCCCTACTTTATAGTGTACAAGCATTTATACTTGGCACTTCTTCCAGCCCCCTGTGGGCTCCCTCACCATCCTCCAGGGCTGCTCCGTTCCTCCGCTGGCTGGCCTGGTTTAAGGGAACCTTTACTGAGGGATATGGATGTTTCCTTTTAAACAATACCAGTTTCTTGGCCCTCCTGATGATCTCTTTTGCTGCAGTAGTGGCTGAATCACACACCTGAAACAAGCATGCAGCTAATCCAGTCTGACTTCAGTCAGAGCACCTGATCTGCATGTCTGTTCAGGGGCTGTGGCTAAAAGTAGAGACACATGATCAGCAGGGGAGTCGGGCAACTGGTATTATTTTTGTAAAGGAAAAAATCCATATACTTCTCAGTTTAGTTTCCCTCTAAAGCTGTGACTGGGCTCAGTCATGGTCCCCTGTGTATACCTGACTGTGTGCAGCCCCAATGGTGCTTCTGTGGCTGGTTGTCTGCACAGAATACTCCTAGCCACAGGAGTGCAGCCACGGATGCTCACAGTCATGCATTTGCAGAACTTCCAGACTACCGAGCTGGACAGCGGATAAATGGATGGGACTGGGAGGATGGTGAGGAAGCCCACGGCCTACAGGGGACTGGAGAAAGCACCCAGGTAACTATAAATGCTTGCAGTCTGGAAGTCTTGGGTTTCCTTTAGGACAGACAGGATGTTGAACTGTGTGCTTGTTGGGCAATTCAGTGTACCGTCTGCTGCCTGCCAGTTGGTATGGGTCAGCCATCCTGCAGCACAGTAGGTCAGGCCCAGTGCACACCGAGCGGATTTGGATGCGATCCGCCTGTAAATCCGCTTGGCTAATGTATTTTAATGGGCTGGTGCACACCGGCGGTTTGAGGTTTTTCCAAATCGCAAACGTGCCTCCTGCTGCACATTTGCGGTTTGCTAAAAACCTTAAACCGCCGGTGTGCACCAGCCCATTGAAATACAATAGCCAAGCGGATTTACAGGCGGATGCGGCCGGCAGATCGCATCCAAATCCACTCGGTGTGCACTGGGCCAAATCTCTGCAATCCGCACCAAAAACCGCCAGCGGTTTGTGTATCTGCTAGCGGTTTTGGTGTGCACTGGGCCTCACACAGCATAGCATCACCAGGTCAGTTGGTCACTCAGACAGCTGACACAACACAGTCCGCATCACCAGTTCATTAAGCCAGGCAGCACAGTTCCACAAGCTTGTTAAGCCAGCACTGCTCCCATCACTGCCAGTCCAGCCAGCACAACATCACCAGCAGGCCAGCCGAGCACAACACCCAGGCCAACACAGAAGCTCTGCCATTATTGTAAAATGCTGCCTGTTTATGGTATTTCTATGTGGGAACACATGTCACAGCTTGACTCTGACCTGGTGCCCCTGATCTCCCAGGGCCCTAGCAATGCCCTTGGTCAATGAAATGGTAACAATTTTGTGTTGATGTCAATTTTATATTGATTGGAGGCAATTTTTTGCTGCTTAAAATTTGACCATTAAAATATAGCCAGTACTGGCTAGGGATTGGCAATGAAATGCAAATGATAGCAAGCTTGAAAATGGACAATCACCATGGCAGGATTTATCTGGCCAATTTCCAAGCTGTATATATTTGCATATAAAATTGCATGATCCTGCATCAACTTGTTAGCATTTGCATCTTATTGACCCTCCCTACTACTGCATTGTGGGAGTTCCCGCCTCTTGCACACAGGTGGTCTTAGCTCCAACTATAAGCTGTTTTCTGACCACCAGGGGAATTGGTCTGGTGTGAAGTGCATTCCTGAAGGTTTTTTTTTTTTTTTTGGGGGGGGGGGGGGGGGGGGGGAAGGGGTGATGTGTTATTTTGGAAGGCGGGTGGGTTATACAGCAGTATACATGGTGGATAACAGGTCTGTATTAAACACACACGTACGTTTTCAGGGGTGCTCTGATACACTTTTTCAAAATCCAAATTGATTCGGATATCTGCATAGAAAACCGGAAGTGGCCTCTAAATTGCTTTTAAAAAGTTTTTTTAGAGTAAATTATGCATGTATCGTGTTTTATTAATTATGTGGGGAGTTAAAATACACACACAAAAAAGGCTGTCATTTAATATCAGGACTAGGTTTAAGACAGCGGTCATGCAGCCCACATTGGCTATCAGTCATAAAAGCAGTGCGTCAAAAAAAATCTGTGCAGGAAAATACCGCATTCAGTATTTTAGACTTCTGTGTGCTCATTCATAAAAATGTTTACAGTTGCGATAGCACTGCGGTATTTTCCCGAACTAGGCTGGCTCTAGGCAGGTGGTAGGCTCCATACTACATGGAGGTGCTAAAATTGGTCAGTGATTAGCCAATTATAATTTAAAGGTGTGTGTGTTCTAAGCAAGATAACATTTTGTATTAGCTCAGAACCTTTAGCATTATATTAAATATGTTGACTGGTCTGTCAGAAGGGTGGGGGATGGATGAATTGGGTAGGAGAGGTTTCAGGGGTGTGCACTGGGTGGATTCAAGAAGTTTAATTACTACACAAAGTGATATCTACCAGGCAAGGCCACTAATGATACAATTTGTTTACAAACGATTCCTCATATGAATGATTAGAAATGGTTGTTTGACACTACTAATGGACAAATCTCATAACCAATGTGATCAGATTACTGACATATATATATATTTTTTTTTTTAAGGATTTTGTCAATCTGATAGAACTGGTTAGGAGATTGTCTATTAGTGGTCCCAAGATAGCATTTCCAAATGTTCATGTGAAGATTGTTTGTGAACAATAGTTTGGCAAATTGTACCATTAGTGGCCACCTTTTTAAAGACTTCTTCACGTAAGGCCTCTTTCCCACCAAGACGTTGCATTTTAGGGGACGTTAAGGTCGCATAACGTGCCCCTAACGCAACGCATGAGCCGTGTTGTGCGGCTGTTGGTGTGCCTCTTTAATCTCATACCTTGCGGGGACCACGTGATCGGAACACTCCGCATGATCGCATCACGTGGTCCCGCCAGCCAATCAGCAGCTGCTCCAGGAAGAAAACACTGCAGTAGTAATGGGAAGTCCGGCTCTTTTCAATGAATCGATTCATTGAAAAGAGCCGGACTTCCTATCTCTGCTGTTCAGAATCGATTCAGAGCAGCAGGACTGAACCTAGTGATGGGAAGTCCGGCTCTTTTCAATGAATCAAGCCGAACTCTCCATCACTACACGGCAGTGCAGTGAATATTAATTAGCCATGTGCACTGGCGTAACAATAGGGGATGCGACCCCTGCCATCGCAGGGGGCCCGGGGCACCCCTATGGCCCACTCAGGGACTTTTGGGGGGCAGGAGGGGTCGCAGCATAAGAGGGTGGCAAATTGGCGGGGAGGGGGGGACATTCCCCTCCCCCCTCCCCCCCCCCCCCCCCCCCCCCCCCCCTCACCTCGGGCTCTCCTCTCAGCGCTCCCCCTCCTGCAATCATTGGTGGCAGCAGCAGGCTGAATACATTACCACCTTCTCGCTGGAGGTCTTCTGTTCTCTAAGAGCAACTCCCTGTTTACACAGGAAGTTGCATGAAGCTCTTATCGAGGTTGTCCTCTGCACTGTGCGGGGAGTCCAGGATGGCAGCGGAGAGAGCGGATCAGTCGGCGTGGGACAGTCGGGTGCAAGGGGCTAGAGAGAGCCCCAAGTGAGTAAGGTTGTTTTTTTTTTTTTTTTTTTTTTTTCCCCTGATGATTCCTTTAAAGAGAACCAGAAAGGATTTAAAAAAAGCTTTTATACATACCTGGGGCTTCCTCCAGCCCCATACGCATGGATCGCTCCCACGCCGCCGTCCTCCGCTGCCTGGATCCGCCGGTACCGGGCCCCGTCATTACCGCCAGTCGGCTGGCAGACGCGGCCAATTGTCCGCATCTCAGGGGCTCCCTCCATACACTTACGCTTGCGGCTGCCTACTGCCTACTGCCGTTGTGTCCACAAAAAATTCCAGGTGCGGCTCCTGTCGTACTTGGCGAATAAAGTTGATTCTGATTCTGATTTTTTTCTATTTTTACTAATCATTCCTCTCTGGTTCCCTTTAAGTCAGATGGGGTCAAAAACATTTTTTAATCATTTGGGTGCCAATGTTCCTATTTTGTCTGTGTTGCACCTCCTCCAATGGGGTTGAAATTTTTCCAGTGCACAATTTGACGTGTATTTTGGTTTGCATGTGCTTGCATGCAAGACTTTCTGCATAATTTTGTGCTCCTTATCCATCAGAAAGGCGTATGATTGGCCTGAAATGTAATCTACAGCAGGAATATAACCCCAAACACACAGCCAAATTGAGTAAGAAGTATATTCAGCGTAATGAAGTGATGGTATGGCCCCCACAGAGCCCTGATCTCCACATGGAGTGTGTCTGGGATTACATGGAGATGGATGTGAGGAAGCCTACAGCCACACACACCAACTTTTGATATAGAGTTTTCATCTGTTCATTCAATGCATTTTTTTATTTTTATTGGTTGATGAAAATAAATACTTGCATTTTTGACAGCATTTTTGTATGTATTTATGTAAATGTCTAAAATATAGCATGATTAAGTTACAAATGCCAACATATTTGTTTGTGTGTGGATATATTATGCATGAGTACACAATATGTGTATAGTATGTATACACAATACATGTTAAATGTATGAATATAGATATACTATGTATACACAATACGTTTGTGTATAGTGTGGGTATACTATGTGTACACAATACGTTTGTAAATTTTGTGTGTATACACAATGTTTTTATATCTTGCGTGTATGTACACTTGATACATGTTGGTGTATCTTATGTTTATATATTACGTATACACACAAATGTGTGTACATGTATGTGTATATATTATGAATACACAATGTTTGTATATAGTGTGTGCATACTATGCATACACAATACATATTTGTATACACAATACATGTTTATATAATTATATGATGTATTAATATAGTGTATATACACATGTTGGTGTATATACAATACATTTGTATATATTGTGAGTGTATATATACAAAATACATATTGCATGTAGTATGTATACTCAATACACAGGGGCGTAACTAGGCCCCACCGGGCCCCCCTGCAGAATTTCAGTGGCCGTTTTGTGGGGGGCTGGAGGGGTGGCAGCATGAGGGGAAAGCCTTGGCCACAGTCGGTGGGGAGAGGGGAATTCCCCCCCCCCCCCCTCTCTCCCTCACCTCGGGGCTCTCCCCTCCAGCTAGTTAGTGTGGGCAGCGGGCAGCGGCTGGCAGATACAGACCTTCTTCCGTGCGTTCCACCGCATACTTATCGCTCTAGCGGCTGATGTCACTTCTGGAAGTGACGTCAGCCGCTAGAGCGAGGAGTATGCGGTGGAACGCAAGGAAGAAGGTATGTATCTGCCCGCTGCCCACACTGTAACTAGCTGGAGGGGAGCGCATAGGGGAGAGCCCCGAGGTGAGGGGGAGAAACTTTCCCTCTCCCCGCCGACTGTGGCCAAGGCTTTCCCCTCATGTTGCCACCCCTCCAAAATGGCCCCGAGCGGGCCCTCCCCCCCCCCCCCCCCCCCCCCCGCGGGAGAAGGGGCTGCAGGGCCTATTGTTACGCCAGTGTCAATACATGTTTGTGTATATTCTATGTACACACAATACGTGTTTGTGTATATACTATGTATACACAATACATGTTGGTGTATATACTATGTATACACAATGTTTGTATATTTTGTGTGTGTATACACAATACATGTTTGTATATATAGTGTGTGTGTGTGTATGTGTATACTCGATACATGTTAGTGTATATTATGTGTTTATATACTATGTATACACACAATACATGTACATATGTGTATATACTATGAATACACAATGTTTGTGTGTATGTATATGTGTGTGTGTGTATAGTCTATGCATACACAATGCATGTTTGTATATACTATGTCTGTATGTAGTATGTATACACATGTAAAAATGTTTGTGTAATTATATAGTGTATATACTATGTATACAGTCCTGGCCTAAAGTTTTGAGACTGTCAAAAATATGAGTTTTCACAAAGTTTGCTGCTAAACTGCTTTTAGCTCTTTGTTTCAGTTGTGTGTTATGTACTGAAATATAATTATAAGAACTTCATATGTTTCAAAGGCGCTTATTTCATTGGAGAATATGACTTTGCACCAGTCATCAGCAGTCCAGTCACCATACTTTCTGTAGAAGATCAATCTATCCCTGATGGTTTTTTTTTGGGGGGGGGGGGGGGGGGGAGAGAAGTGGCTTCTTTGCTGCCCTTCTTAACACCAGGCCATCTTCTAAAGTCCTTGCCTCACTGTGCGTGCAGATGCGCTCACACCAGCCTGCTGCCATTCCTGAGCAACCTCTGTACTGGTTGCACTCCGATCCCACAGCTGAATCCTCTTTTGGAGACAATCCTGGTGCTTGCTGGACTTTCTTGGATGCCCTGAAGCCTTTTTAACAAAAATTAAACCTCTTTCCTTGAAGTTCTTAATGATCCTATAAATTGCTGATTTAGGTGCAATCCTAGTAGCCACAATATCCGCGCCTGTGTGGCCATTTTTATGCAACACAATGATGGCTGCATTTCTTTGGTGGTCACTATGGTTAACAATGAAAGATCAATGATTTCAAGCATCACCCTCTTACATGTCAAGTCTGCCATTCTAACCCAATCAGCCTGACTTAATGATCTCCAGCCTTGTGCTCGTCAACATTCTCACCTGAGTTAACCAGACGATTACTGAAATGATCTCACTCAGCAGGTCTTTTAATGACCGCAATGAAATGCAGTGGAAAGTTGTTTTTTTTTTTTTGTTTGTTTTTTTTTTTGGGGGGGGGGATTCAGTTATTTTCATGGCAAAGGACTATGCAATTCATCTGAACACTCTTCATAACATTCTGGAGTATATGCAAATTGCTATTATAAAAACTAAAGCGCCAACTTTTCTAATTTCCAATATTTTTGACAGTCTCAACTTCTGACCAGAACTGTACACAATGTTTGTATACATTGTGTGTATGTAGTATGTGTAAACAATACATGTTTGTATATATTGTGCGTATGTATACTTAATACATGTTAGTGTATATGTACTATGTATACACAATACATTTGTATATTGTGTGTGTGTGTGTGTGTACTCAATACATGTTTTTATATTGTGTGTGTGTGTGTGTGTGTGTGTGTGTGTATATACTCAATGCATGTTTTTATATAGTGTGTGTGTATATATACTCAATAAATGTTTTTATATATTGTGTGTGTGTGTGTGTGTGTATAGTATGTATATGTGTACACAATGTTTCTATATTTTGTGTGTGTATATACAATAAATGTTTGTATATATTTGTGTGTGTATATGTATATACGATAAATGTTTGTGTATGTTTGTATACACAATATATGTTAGTTTAGATTGTGTGTGTATACTATGTATGCACAAAACATATTGTATAGTGTGTGTGTATATATATACTCTGTGTATACACAATACACGTTTGTATGACTCTAATGTGTGACTATAGAGTATATACTATGTATACACAATAAATGTTTGTATATATAGTGTGTGTGTGTGTGTGTGTGTGTGTGTATATATATATATGCTATGTATACACAATTTTGTTTCTCTATTCCGTGTGTGTGTGCGTATATACTATGTATACACAATTTTGTTTCTCTATTCTGTGTGTGTGTGTGTGTGTGTGTGTGTGTGTGTGTGTGTGTGTGTGTGTGTGTATGTATATATATATATATGTATGTGTATGTGTATGTGTATGTGTATGTGTATGTGTGTGTGTACACAATTTTGTTTCTCTATTCCGTGTGTGTATATACTATGTATACACATTTTTGTTTCTCTATTCCGTGTATGTGTACAGTCCTGGCCAAAAGTTTTGAGACTGTCAAATATATGGGTTTTCACAACGTTTGCTGCTAAAGTGCTTTTAGATATTTGTTTTGGTTGTTTATGTGATGTACTGAAATATAATTATAAGCATTTCATATGTTTTTAAAGGCTTTTATTGACCATTACATGAGATTTATGCAAAGAGTCAGTATTTGCAGTGTTGGCCCTTCTGTTTCAGGACCTCTGCAATGCGACTAGGCATGCTCTCAATCAACTTCTGGGCCAAATCCTGACTGATAGCAACCCATTCTTTCATAATCCCTTCTTTGAGTTTCTCAGAATTGGTTGGTTTTTGTTTGTCCACCCGCCTCTTGAAGAATGACCACGTTCTCAATGGGATTAAGATCTGGGGAGTTTCCAGGCCATGGACCCAAAATTTCAATGTTTTGGTCTCCGAGCCACTTAGTTATCACTTGCCTTATGACACGGTGCTCCATCGTGCTGGAAAATGCATTGTTCATCACCAAACTGTTGTTGGCTTGTTGGAAGAAGTTGCTGTTGGAGGGTGTTTTGGTACCATTTTTTTTTTTGCAAAATTGTGAGTCAGCCCACTCCCTTGGATGAGAAGCAACCCACACATGAATGGTGTCAGGATGCTTTACTGTTGGCATGACACAGGACTTCTGATGGTAGCACTCACCTTTTTTCTTCTCCTGACAAGCCTTTTTCCAAATGCCCCAAACAATAGGAAAGGGGCTTCATTGGAGAATGACTTTGCACCAGTCATCAGCAGTCCAGTCACCATACTTTCTGCAAAAGATCAATCTGTCCCTGATTTTTTGGGGGGGAGAGAAGTGGCTTCTTTGCTACCCTTCTTGACACCAGGCCATCTTCCAAAATTCTTCACCTCACTGTGCATGCAGATGCGCTCACACCTGCCTGCTGCCATTCCTGAGCATCCTCTGCACTGGTTGCACTCTGATCCCACAGCTGAATCCTCTTTAGGAGACAATCCTGGCACTTGCTGGACTTTATTGGATGCTATGAAGCCTTCTTAACAAGAACTGAACCTCTTTTCTTGACGTTCTTGGTGATGGTATAAATTTTTGATTTAGGTGCAATCTTAGTAGCCACAATATCCTTGCCTGTAAAGCAATTTTATTATAAAAAAAAAAAAAAAAATTTATTTCAGAGTAGAGATACATACAGGTCAATGTTCATATAACATTAAGGTTGCCAATTTACCATACAGCTTAGTATAATATCTTATACCTCAAATAGTGGTGATATAGTTATAGGCATGTCCATCCTGTTAGAGGGTCACATATAGTCCGAAAAAAATGAAATAATTAAATACATTTCCTCTTGTACTTTTTCTTGTACTGAGGCGCAAGGAAAGAGAGTCTCAGTCCACTACTCCCAAAATTGGGGTTGGACTGGATCTCAATTTGCCCCCCAGTGATCGGAGAATGGTAGGAACAGTGGTCATTAACCTACCTACCACACTGATAAACTTATACTTCTCTTCAGTTAGTCTTAAGATTAATTCAAGAGTTATGATTGTTTTTATTAGTAAAACTAAACCACCAATATGTGCATTATTAGGTTCAACACTTCAATAGTTAGTTCTACTGTCTAAACTGGTAACCAATTAAAAGTGAGATCTCTCCTCTGAGATTTTAACATTGAAACTTGGAAGCTGTTTATCTCTCTATTCATCTATATCGTCTTATTGGCTTACTACAACTCTATTCTACAACTACAGCCATGTCCACTCAGGTGTAATTGGCCTATATAATGTATCTTCATTATGATGATATTGGGCGGAGTCTTTATGGGATGCGTCTTATCGCCATGTGGAGATATTCTAGCTCGAATATACTTTTCCATAGTTAGATTATTCTTGAAAGTACAAAGTATTAAATGGAAGGGGATAGGATCTGATGTCTTCCAGTTGCTCACAATTATATGTCGGGTAGCTAATATGATATGGCATATTGGTAGTTTAACTGATTGGTCAATTGTATCTAGGCCGATGGATAACACTGCTAAAGATTGAGACAAACAAATAGTGTTGAGGAAATGTTGTTGGATATATGCTTCCGTTTGTATCCACAAAGCTTGTACCACCGGGCATTCCCATATCCTATGTATTAATGTGCCAATGGAGGTGGAGCAACGCCAACATTGTGGGGAAGAATTAGTGTTAAACAGGGCTAACTTCCTAGGTGTTAAATACCATTTAGAGAGAATCTTAAACCAACATTCCCAGTGGGAGGTACATTTAGATAATTGTAAGAGACTTCTATTAGTTGATAATATTTGAGGTATAGTGATTTGTGTATGCAAATCATATGACCACGTTTGGACATATTTAGTCAACGGAGATATCTGATGTCTATTCAATACCCCATACCATAAGGATATTGTTCCTTTCTGAGGAATTGTGGTGTTTAACATAGTATTTTATCATTAATTTCTGGGAGAGCTATTTTTTTGTTTTTTAGGAAATCCAGAATTGTGTGGCAAGTAAAAAGGGTACTGAGTGTTAATTGGAATTACCTGTGAAGCCATTTTTATGCTATGCAATGATGGCTGCATGTGTTTCTTTGCTGGTCACCATGGTTAACAATGGAAGGTCAATGATTTCAAGCATCACCCTCCTTTTTAACATGTCAAGTCTGCCATTCTAACCCAATCAGCCTAATGATCTCCAGCCTTGTGCTCAACATTCTCACCTGAGTTAACAAGACAATGGCCTCAATTCACTAAGCTTATCTCCTGTCTTTAATAACTCTTCTAGAGTTGTTACCATGGTGATAAGGCATGTAGTATTTAGGAAACATTTTACCTCAGGCAACCCTAATGTTAACTCTTCTGTCTATAACACACAACACACAACACACAACACACAACACACAACACACAACACACAACACACAACACGTTTGGGGTTTATAGTAAAGACAGGAAGCAGGAACGGCCTGGAGGTGCCTCGCTGGCCCCGACTCGCGGTCCGCAGCGTCGGCACCCCAGGCCTGCGGCCTGGAGGTGCCTCGCTGGCCCCGACTCGCGGTCCGCAGCGTCGGCACCCCAGGCCTGCGGCCTGGAGGTGCCTCGCTGGCCCCGACTCGCGGTCCGCAGCGTCGGCACCCCAGGCCTGCGGCCTGGAGGTGCCTCGCTGGCCCCGACTCGCGGTCCGCAGCGTCGGCACCCCAGGCCTGCGGCCTGGAGGTGCCTCGCTGGCCCCGACTCGCGGTCCGCAGCGTCGGCACCCCAGGCCTGCGGCCTGGAGGTGCCTCGCTGGCCCCGACTCGCGGTCCGCAGCGTCGGCACCCCAGGCCTGCGCATTTTCTGCTGCTTTTTGAGAATTCTAAAATATTGTGGAAAACTGCAGTTCACTTTTTGAACTCTTGGAGTGCTGTTGACTAGACAGGTAATGCATAAAAAGGCTATTTTGTGCTGTGTGTCTGTTCAAATGAAACATTTGCTTCCCAGTCTCTATTGCAGCTGCAGTAATGTTAATCTGCTGCTCCTCCCACTTGCCACGGGATATCAGCCTCCACTGCTCGTCACCAGTGGTTCTCTTCTCCCAATCTCTCAATTGTACAAATCTCCTCCAACCATGCTCCAGCGGGCCAGAGTCCGTCACATTGTTGTGACAGTTAGTATGGCATGGTCATATTAGTAAACAGTAATTACAGCCTGACTCACTGAACCACATGGCAGCAGCAGCCAGCTCTGTAAGGGCGAGTTCACATTGGGAGCACAAATCGTGAATTGATTTTGCGGCACACAATTTAACATTTTTACTGTGATGTGAGGGACTCGCATCACAGTAAAAATGTTAAATTGTGTGCCGTAAAATCAATTCACGATTTGTGCTCCCAATGTGAACGGGACGCTCAATAGAATGAGAATCGCCAAAATTATTCATACCCTTCAAACCGTCAGTCTGAGGGGAAATCCAAAGTTCTATACCATTCCAAATAGTCCAAGCTGTTCTAAAGCATCCGAATTACTCTGATTAATTTGGAACAGCTGTTGTAATCTACTCAACAGATGAACATCTGCAGCTTTCTGCAGTTGGTTTGTGGACACTCATGTCTAAGACAAAGGACCTCAGGACCTACTGCACTACATTGTCTCTCCCCACTCTTTTTGAACCAGACAATAAGTGTCCTCTCAAAGTGTAAAGTGTGTAGGAAGGGAACAATTGTTTTCCTGTGCACTTGTACTTTGCAATTGTACCGGCAGTAAAAGTTGTATTGAATGGTGTTGTATGGCATTATGGCAGAAATGCCACATTCAGAGTAGAGAATGGGATCCGCTGTTCTCGGGATCTGGGATCAGCGCTGGTGTCCTTGCGGTTGCATGTGGCTCAATAATCAGATGGAAACGCATGCAGTGTGAAAGGGGCCGCATACTTCCTGCTGGTGTTTGGATGTGTTTGGAAGTGAATAACCCCCTCTGTACGGTGCAGCTGCTGGCATTATTTTGACATCTGTAGCAGCCTATCAGGATAATGGTGGTTAAATTTCGAGCCAATTTCTGACTCTGATGCCTATTATAATTGGTATGTAATAAAAAGTGAACCCATTCAGTTATAACATTTTTATGATTACTATTTAGTATTTATATAGCTCTGACACCTTACACAGAGCTGTACACAGTATATTGTCTTGTCACTTAGAGGAATGTTAACCAAGGAATAAACTCCATTCCAGTCAGTAGCTGATACCCCCTTTCCCATGAGAAAGCTTTACCTTTTCTCTAATAGATCATCAGGGGAGTCTGTATGGCTGATATTGTGGTGAAGCCCCTCCCACAGTGTAATGTCATGACCATGGTCCGTTGCCTCTCAGAGAACCTCATTGCATTGTGGGAAATAACGGCTTTTTCCAACTGTCAAGCAAGCAGTATTTCACTCTGTGCATAGAACTCTCAGTAATGAACATTCTGCATAGATCACCTGGCAGAACTAAACACGTCAACACCAGTGATACATTTCAGAATGTTAACCGGCGGGGAGAGGAAAGATTTTACAATGGGCCAACACTGACTGACTAATCTCTTAGCTTGGTGGATTTCACGTAGCTGAGACACCAATTACCCCACCTTTTGCCTAAGTGAGGTTGCCTGCAAACCATGCACTTTTGGGGAGTCACAAGGACAGGTTTGAGAAACTCACAATAAGCAATTGTATTATTTTCACTACAATTCCTATTTAACTGTCCCTTAGAGGGGCTCACAATTGAATGCCTACCATAGCCCCATGTCTATATTGTGTAGTGTATGTATCATAGTCTGTATGTTTTTGGGATGTGGGAGGAAACTGGAGTGCCCGGAGGAAACACATATAGACACGGGTGAACATACAATCTCTGTCCTTTGTTATAATGTTACTGAATAGTCAATAAGATGCAAATAATTCATAGATGTAGAATTATGCAACATTCTGGTTAGTTCATTTAAATTGCATATATTTGCATAAATCTGCATAATCTCAGTTTTATTTGCATCTTATTAACCACTGACACATCTATAGCCTTTCATTTGTGAGGGTTGTATATAATCTGGGGTATTCACACTGGCAGGGATGACACGCCTTCTATGGTAAAAAAAAATGTATATTTACCATTTATTTCCTGTATGTATGTGTAATTGGAGGAGTTTGGAAGTGCTGTGGATAAAGAAATCTGAGTTGGGAGTTTTGCTTGTCGGAAGCCCTGCATAGCAGTGTGCTGATAGGTGCATTACTCATGTTTTACCACTAGGAGTCTCTAGAGCTCTCCTCTCTCTCCTGGCTCAGTGCAGTGATAGTAGTCCTGCTTTGTCTTGCAGGGTGGATGTTGGAGTTACTGCTGGAAATTATACAGGATAAATCCTCCTCGCCTGATCTTCCACCTGACCTTCAAATTCCTCTTTTATCATTTCAAAGGTAAGTCAGACAAACCCTGGCCTGGGAAAGCTCTCTGAAGGCCGGTGACACTGATATAGACTGTAGAGTATTGTACCATGTCAGCCATCAGTAAAAGCAAGAAGATTTGAATCAGGATGATGCTATTTACAGTGCTGCCCATAATTATTCATATCCCTGACAAATTTTGACTTAACGGGAACCAGAGAGGAAGCACCCTTGTGTATTTTACCATGTATATCAGTAAGAACATTAGAGAAAACACTTACCATGCTCTCTGTTTCATCCTCACTGCTAAAAGTGTCTGTTAACAGCAGTCACAAGAATCCCAGACTGAGCAATTAAATCTGGCTTTGCTGGGAATGATTATTTCTGAGTCATTATAGCAAAGCCACAAGGGGGCAGGCTTGGGCTTGAAATAACACCACAGAAGACAGACTTAGCTATAATCTTTCTGTAGCAAAGCTAGACGGAGCAGCCTGACTTCTCAGTCGAGGATTCTTATCAGACGTGATAACAGTCAGATTACACAGAGAACAATGAAACAAAGGGCAGATTAGGTGTTTACTGTCATGTTCCCACTGATTTATAAGGTAAAATACAAGAGGGTGCTTCATCTCTGGTTCTCTTTAAAGTTACTTTTATTCAACCAGCAAGTAATTTTTTTTGGATGGGAAATTTGTGTCTCCCAAAGGATAAGACTATGTACAAGAGGCATTATTTTGTGTGTGTGTGTGTGTGTGTGTGTGTGTGTGGGGGGGGGGGGTTAGGGTTAGGGGGGGGGGGGGGGTAGAATCTCGGCTTTTATTTTCATTTGAGCAAAAAGTGTCCAGTCCAAAATTATTCATACCCTTCTCAATAATCAATAGAAAAACCTCCATTGGCTATTATAGCGATCAAACTCTTCCTATAATTGCAGACCAGCTTTTTGCATGTCTCCACAGGTATTTTTGCCCATTCATCTTTAGCAATAAGCTCCAAATCATTCAAGTTGGAGGGTCTTCTTGCCATCACCATGATCTTTAGCTCCCTCCACAGATTCTCAATTAGATTCAAGTCTGTGGCTGAGCCACTTCAAAACGTTAATGTTGTTGTCTGCTAACCATCTCTTCACCACTTTTGCTGTGTGTTTTGGGTCATTGCCATGCTGAAATGTCCACTGGCGCCCAAGGCCAAGTTTCTATGCAGACTGCCTGATGTTGTCGTTGAGAATTCTCATGTATTGTGTTTTTTTTTGTTTTGTTTTTTTGTTTTTTTTTCATGGTGCCATTTACATGATTAGGTTCCCTGGTCCATTGGCTGAAAAAACGCCCCCAAAGCATTAGGTTCCCACCACCATGTTTGACAGTGGGTATGGTGTTCTTAAGGGGCCCATACACAACGATTTTCCCGCCGAAATACGGCCGTTTCGATCACCGCGCACACCGCTGACAGAACGATGGATTTCCGTCTAAAATGATCGTTCCCGTCGACTCCCGTCGATCCATCCGTGTGGAATAATTTTCTCGATTGCCGGTCGGGATTGCATCGATAGCGGCGTTCGAACGACCGACGCAATACAACGGAGATACATTACCTGCTCCGCCGGCGCGAGTCCCCGCTGTCACCTCCCGGCTGGCATCTTTTCCGCATCACGGCGTCCGGCATAACTTCCTGTGTCGCTGCAGTGACAGTGGAAGTACAAATAGAGGGCGCTCTATTTGAACTTCCGCTGTCACTGGAGTGACAGAAAGTTATACGCGGATGCCGGATGTGTGATGCGGAAAGGTGATGGGAGAAAAGGCTAGCCGGGAGCCCAGGCGGAGAAGACAGCGCGGACCAGGGGACTCGCGCCGGCCGGAACAGGTAATGTATGTGGGGAAGGGGGGGTCGGCGGCAGCTCCACAGATTGTGATCGGTTTCAGGCTGAAATCGATTCACAATCTGTTCGCAGTAAGGTGGCCATACGATCCCTCTCTGATCAGATTCGATCAGAGAGGAATCTATCTTTTGGTCAAATCTGATGGCAAATCGACCAGTGTATGGCCACCTTTAGGTTTGAAGGATTCTCTTTTGTTACACCAAATGAAGGAGGCATCATTGTGACCAAACATTTGAATTTTTGTTTCGTCTGACCATAACACAGAAGACCAGAAGTCTTCTTCTTTGTCCAGATGAGCATTTGCAAAGGCCAAGTGAGCTTTTGTTTGCCTTATCTGGAGAAGTGGTGTCCTACTTGGTCTGCATCTGTGGAACCCAGCACTGTGCAGTGTCCGTTGGATTGTCTGCCATGAGACATTGCCACCAGAAGTGCCCAGATTCACCAGGATGGCTTTGGTGGTGATCCTTGGATTGTTTTTCACCTCTCACTGTCCTCCTGGACAGCACAGGTGTCACTTTTGGCTTTCGACCACGTCCTCTGAGATTTTCTACAGTGCGGGACATCTTTTTAATAATGCTTTGCATTGTAGCCACTGGAACTTGAAAACATTTAGAAATAGAGATGGCCCAAATGGTTCCTGGCGAACTTCCGTGGTTCACGATCGCGGAGAACCGCAAACTTTTTCGGAAGTTTGATTTGCCCCATAGTGCATCATTAGGGTCAACTTTGACCCTCTACATCACAGTCAGCAGGCACATTGTAGCCAATCAGGCTACACTCCCTCCTGGAGCCCCACCCCCTTATAAAAGGCAGGCAGCATCAGGATTTTCACTCACTCGTGTGCCTGCAGTAATTAGAGAAGGGAGAGCTGCTGTGCAGAGACCTATAGGGAAAGCTTACTTGGGCTCTTGTAGGCTTGTTAGCTTGCTCCTTGCTGATTCTTATTGCTAAAAAAAGCACCCCATCAACAGCTCTTTTGAGAGCTAATCTTGTTCTTGTGAGGTTTTTTTTTTTTTTTTTTATTTGTTTTTTTTTTGTGGCCCGCTTGCATTATATACAGCCCAGTCAGTCAGTCACAGCTGGCCTTTGGCCCCTTGGTGGTATAATTACTACTGTGCCAGGTGCACATTATAATACCCATCACTGCATATACCTACCTGTTGTTCACTTCAGTGCACCCACCTACCTACGTGAGTGCAAGCAGTGTCACTGTGTCTGTCCGGTACCTGTCTGTGTGTGGCAGGTTCACATTATAATACCCATCCATCACTGCATATACCTACCTGTTGTTCACAGGGCACCCACCTACCTAAGTGAGTGCACACAGTGTGATATTTAATACCACCAGTCACTGTATCTGGGGAGGCGAACGTTGTAAACTAGAAACATTAATGCTGGCCAGAAAAGTGATGGAAAAGATGTTTCAAGTGGTCTAACACCTGAGTTTTTTTTTCAGTGACTACAAGAGGGAAAAGAGACATTTCAAAAAGACCTTATAGTTTTTGAGAAAATCTATTTTAAAATTCTACTTCTGACCGTGGGAAAATTAAACGCCCGCCGAATTTAGCGGCTAATAGCAAAGGCCCTTTAAAAGCTAGAAACTCCAAAATTGCTGGGAGTGTTAAGAACAGTGGGAACAAGAGGAACATTTTATTTTTTCTAAAAGACCTTCTACTATTTAAGAAAATCTATTTTAAAGTTTCAAAGAAAAAAGAGCCCATTCATTAAAAAGAACTGGATCATTCATGAACCGTTAGTATAGCTTAGAATGCGTCCTGTGCAGGACCTATAGCTGCCGGCTCCCGCTTTCTCTCCCCACCTGCCTTCACCTGTCACCCACCAGGTGCCAGCCTAGCTGAGGGTGACAGGTGAAGGCAGGTGGGGAGAGACAGCGGGAGATGGCAGCTATGTATCCCAAAGGACGCATTCTCTATGTGGGGGGTGGCGGAGATCTTCAATCAACTTAATTGAAGATTGCAAGATAAAAGGTACAGGTAAGTATTTCTGGTTAATTAAGAACATTAAAGGATTTTTTTTTGTGGTTGTGTTTTTATATCATTTAACCCTTTGTGGAAATGGGTAATTTCTGCTGGGAGGGGGGTGGGCATCTGGGGTCCCCTTCTTAAAGGGGACTCCCAGATGCCACCATGAACCCGCCCCAGGGAGTCGTCGCCCCCACCTCCTCCTGGGGCGGGGAAGAGTACCTTGTACATGGATTGGACAAGGGCTTGGGGGAGAGGGGAAGGCTTGGCCGCCCCTCTCCCCCGGAGCCCCCCCATACCATGGACCATGTGGGTTCGTATAGCTCAGGGTGTGAAGCCCCACATGGCCGGGGGCTCCGCATTCTGGCTATCCCAGCCTGCATGGGGGGCAAGGGGTTACAGAGAGCTTGGTAGGGGGGACCCCCGTAATTTTTTTTTTCAGATTTCCCACACTCAGCACATTATATTTATCGATTTTCTCAAAAACTATAAGGTCTTTTTGAAAAAAAAAAATGTTCCTCTTGTAGTCACTGCCCTCCTCTACATACCCTGCAAATTTGGTGTTTTTACTATATAAGGGGACTTTGCTATTAACCGCTAAATTTGGCAGGCATTAAAGTCTATGAGAAAAATGCAAACACAAACTTTTTTTGAAAAAAAACGTGTGGTTCACCGCGAACCACTGAAGTTCGCCGGCGAACCATTCGGGCCATATCTAGTCAGGACGTGGTTGACTATTTAACACAGAACACCTCATCTTCCGCAACCACCAGCGCTACTACAAGCTCCTCATCCGCTGCATTTGACGCTTCGCAGGAGTTATTTGGTGGGGAAATCACTGATGTACAGCCATTATTGTAACAACAAGATGAAGGCGCTAAGCAAGTTACACCACCTCATATGTCTGAGTTAGGCAACACTATGGGCGTAAGGTAGGAGGAGGAGGATGAAGTACCTGCTGTTGGTGTAGTTTATGAGGTGTCTGAGGCAAGCAAAGCTGGGCAGGATGATTGTGATAACGATGATACGGATGCCACGTGGGATCCTAAGAGACAAGGGCCTCAATTCACTAAGCTTATGTCCTGTCTTTAATAATTCTATAGTTATCACCATGGTGACGAGGCATGTATTATTCAGGAAACCTTTTACCTCAGGCAAACCTAAAGATAACTCTTCTGTCTTTAAGTTAACTCTTCAATCCTTAAAATAACTCCAGAATTCTAACGTTAGACAGGCTGTTAATTAACTGCGTGTGAAAATAACTACAGAGGAGGTAACTTAAGAAATGACGGGATAAGATAACTGTGTGGTGGTACGTTTTCTCTTGCCTTATTATCTCAAGCATGATCCTAGTGAATTGAGGCCAAGATGACCAAGGGGACAGTTGAGGGAGAGTCAGAGAGGAGTAGGAGGAGACGAGTTCCTGAAAGAAGCAGGGGGAGCTCTTCATCATAAACAGCTGGTGGCAGGGTCCAGCGCCATGTATCGCCACCTATGGACAGCCAGCCAACATGCCCTTCAACGTCAGCTGCTGATGCTACCATAGTGCCATCACCCCAGGGGGCGCTCAGCGGTTTGGACATTTTTTAATGTGTCTGCCTCAGATCAGAGCAATGCCATCTGTTCTCTCTACCTCCAAAAAATGAGCCGTGAAAAGGCCAACACCCACGTAGGGACAACTGCCCAATCCTCGCCTCAACCTTATTTCCATCCATCCCACCCACAAACGCATGCTCCCCCTACCCTGCGGTCTCTGGAATGCCAGATCTGTCTGCAAAAACTTACAGCGGTCCACGACATCTTCCTCTCCAAAACCCTCACCATCCTCACACTCACTTAGACATGGCTTACCCCTTTTAACTCTGTCGCAGAGGCTGATCTTTTCTATGGGGAGCTTCACCTCAGTCACACCTCCAGATCAGACAACAGGACTGGGGGAGGGGTGGGTCTGCTCCTCTCCCTACCCTGCACCTTTCGTGTCCTCACCCCACCTCCCTCCCTACAATTCACATAATTTAAGACCCACACTATCTGCCTCTACCACTCCCTGCCAGCTATTGTTGTAGTCTAATGCTAGGTACACACCATACAATTTTCTGTTAGATTTTCTCTTAGATTTCCCTGCCAGATAGCTTTTTTCCATGTTGTAGGTAAATCTAACAGAAGAATCTAACAGAAAATTGTATGGTGTGTACCTAGCATTATACCGCCCTCCGTCAAGCTCCACAGCACAATTTCTCAACAACTTTGGCTCCTGGCTCCCACACGCCATCTCCTATGACCTCCCCACCATCATCCTCGGGGATTTCAATATTCCCATTGATGAACCTAACAACTCTGTCGTGACACAGATATTCATCATAGCCAACTCCCCTAGCCTAGTTCAACACAGCAACACCCCCACCCACTCTGCAGGTCACACGCTCGACTTTATATTCGCTAAATCCACCACCATTACAGACCTTGACATTGCACCCTTCCAACCCTCAGACCATCATCTTCTCACCCTCAACCTCATCACAGAAAGCACCTCCAAACTATGTGCCCACCCACCTGGTCAATGGCACCTACACAAGCTCAACCCTAGTGTCCTTGCTGCAACCCTCCATGCCCTCTTTCACTCTCCCCACCCTAACCTGTCCCAATCTTGCTGCAGCTCAGCATCATCAAACCCTCTGCTCAGCCATAGAGGAAGCTGCCCCCCCCCCCAATATTCCAACACAACTGCCCCCCTTAACCCCAAGCCCTGGCGTAATACCCATACTCGCAACCTCCAGAGGGTAACACGTGCCACTGAATGGAAATGGAGGAAAACTCAACTTTACCAGGGTTTCCTACAGTACAAGGCTAACCTGCTGCAGTTCCACACTGCCCTTGCTGATGCGAAGCAGCAATACTTCACCAAGCTCATCGGAGCAAGCACAAGCTTCCAACCCCCGCCGTCTTTTTGCCACTTTTAACTCCCTGCTAAGACCCCCCTCTACCCTCTGTTTCATCCCTCTCTGCCACAGATTTAGCCACCCACTTCACCAACAAAATTGTCTCCATCAGTCAGGAAATATCTAATTTTTAATCTTCACCTCCCACCCCCTCCCATCCAGCTCCTCTTCCACCCTATCCTCCCCTCACCTCCTTCACTCCTACTACCATTGAGGAAGTCAACCACCTTCTGCAGACTTCCCATACCACTGCCTCCCCCTTGACCCCATGTCTGCTGATTTACTCCATCCTCACTTCATGGATTTGGCCCCAGTCCCCACTACCCTGTTTAATAGGGATGGTCGCTGGATTCCGTGGAAATCAGATTTCCGAGATTCCGGTCAGAAATTGGCAATTCCATTCCCTCGCATCGGAACGCAATTGCTCTAGCGTTCCGGCGGAATTTCCACAGAATGATGCATATTCCGCCAGAATGCAAACTTTTTTATGCCAATCACAAGGAAGACCCGCCTAGACACTGTAAACAGACGGACTTCTGCATGAAAATAGGAATTTCTGCACCAATTAAGGTAGCCATACACTGGTCGATTTGCCATTAGATCGACCAACTGACCGATCCCTATCTGATCGAATCTGATCAGAGAGGGATCGTATGGCTGCCTTTACTGCAAACAGATTGTGAATCGATTTCAGCCTGAAACCGATCACAAGCTGTTGAGCTGCTCCTGCCGCCTGTCCTAACTCCCCCCCCCCCCCCCCCCCCCCCCGTATACATTACTTGAAGCTGGCTCCGGGTCCTCTTCTCCACGCGGCACGCATCCCAGCATCCTGCACCGCATCCCAGCGTACACTGTGTCACTCCGTGACCAGGAAGTTCAAATAGAGCGCCCTCTATATGAACTTCCTGGTCACTGGAGTGACACAGGAAGTTAAAATACGCTGGGATGGAAGCAGGAACAGAGCGGTGCAGCACGGAGAAGATGCCCGGGAGCCAGCGTCAGGTAATGTATACCTGATCGGATCGGCCGCCGCTAGCGACGCGCTCCCTACCCGCGGGCGATCGACGGTAATTTCCCGCACGGCGCGATCGACGGGAGGAAATCGGATCGGCAGGTGCGTTTACCGCGAACGATTGGCAGCAGATTCGATCCCAATGATCGAATCTGCTGTCGAAACGGCGGCAAATCGGGCCAGTGTATGGCCAGCTTTAGAGCCTTAAAGCAGATCCGAGGTGAAAAACTAACTATAACAAGTAACTTGTCTTTATTTAGTTAAGTTTAGATGGTTTACACAGTAAACGAGCAGCAAACAGCTTCATCTGTATAAAAAACATTTATTGCTGTTATACAATGGGAGCTGCCATGTTCTACTTGTAATCATTGCACAGGTAATCTTATCTTTATCTCCACACCTCAGACTGAGTAAACCCCACTCCCCTCTCCCTCCCCTTGCCTCTGAAATCCCGTGCATGCTCAGTGTGTGCTGGGGCTGTCCTGTGTGAAAGCGGTATTGTCACCATAAAAATCTAATTTCAACAGCAACTGGTCTGAGTGTATTAAGTGATAAAGATGCTAATCCTGCATTCAAAACTTGCAAAACTTTTTCTGCTGTTATGGTTTGGAGTTATCACATACTTTAGGAGCACTGGCCCTAGTGCCAAACAGTGCCAAAGAGTTGAATGCTGGGAGTTTTTTTTTATCTATAATATATTCCTCCTCTTCCATTTATTTCCCTGCCTAGCTTTCTTATCTGAAACACCTCTGCTCACTTGTGTTTACAAGCATGGCTGAGGTGGCTCAGCAATTGGAGGATGAGACCGTGTCGTTCCTAGTATACACCTCAGTGGGAGTGTCTGAAGACTCTGGGAGGAGGGCAGCTAATGAATACACAATGAGCAAGAGAAGGGAGGGGGGAAAACAAAAGTCAGGGAGGATATGATGTTAGCATTAGCTTGGCAAGATGGCCACTGCCTTGAATAGAATTTTCTGCTTTTCCTTTATAAAATTCACAGGAATCAGTACGTGGATAGCACAATACATCTGTTATGCAAGTAGAAGTAGTATTTATCTACTTATATATGTGTTTTTTTTATTTCTAGGTTAGCATGGGTGTCGCTTGTTCTTAAGAAGCAGTGTATTGGAACACAAACTGTGGAAGAAGACAGACATACCTGCAGATACAGCTGTTCCTGGATTTACACAGATAAATTTAAGGTAAGACTAATCCTGGTTACCAAACCTACTTTCATTTATAAAACTTTTTTTTTTTTTTTTTAATACAATCCAGATAATAGTATTATGGTGGCAGCAGGTCTTTTCAGAACCGGTCCATCTCAGCAGAGCTAGGAGTGAATTGTAACTGTTGTTGCATCCAGTTATGTGATGTGTTCTGTATAGAGGTGTCCATGCAAGTATAGATTGCCACCCAATATGATTTATTATAATGCTATGGACTATCAATCTACGTTCGACTACAATCGATGTGCCGGAGATGTTAGGTCAAAAGATAGTGGGCACCTGAGCCTGAAAATGGAGGCTATTCTTATGGCCCGTACTCACGGGCTGCAGAAGTGGCCTGTCGCCAGCACACGTGGGCGTGTGGGCGACAGGCCGGCGACAGCTCCTCGCCAGGTCCCTCCGCGTACACACGCGGAAGAGGGACCAGCGGCGAGATGGAAGCTGTCGCCGACATTCCTCCTCCCCCCGCCGGAAGCTCCATTTACCACAATGGAGGTTGCTGTCGCTAGTCCGCGTACTCACGCGGACTAGCGACAGTTGCGGGGGAGGTGCGGCGGCGACTGTCGCCATGCGATTGAAACTTTCAATCGCATGGCGACATGAGCGGCGGGCGACAGTTCGGGGTGCGCGCGCGTGCGACGGCCCCTACTCACGGGCGACCTGTCGCCGCAACACGTGCGCGCCGCGTGTTGAGGCGACAAAAGTCCCTCGTGAGTATGGGCCATAAAGGGGATCTTGCAGTGCTACTTTATCAGGCAGCTCCTGAATTTACTGGTGTGCCTTTACATTGTCATCTATAGCATCACCAACACTTCTCTGGCTATAAATACCAGAGGTGTGCGGGAGAGAGCATATGGGGATGGTAGAATTGAATAATCGTGCTGCTGCTGCAGTGGATGTGCGGATCTATAGCAGCTTGCTGGGAGAAGTAGTGCAGCAGAGGTTGGCTACATTGTAGTTCGTACTCTGGGCTGTAGTGTGTGTGGTTCGTATTAAGCCCAATCTACGCAATACGATTCTTTATTCAATTACGATTCTATTTACGATCCGATTAAATCCGACATGTCCGATTGGGATTCGATTCAATTCGATTTGCCATTTCAAAACAATCGAATTCCGATCAGACATGTCGGATTTAATTGGATCGTAAATAGAATCCTAATCGAATAAAGAATTATATCTTGTAGATTGGGCTTTAGGCTAATGCTTAATACACACAATGAGATTTTCTGGCAGATGTGCTGCCAGATCAACTATTTCCAGCATGGCCAATCTGATTTCCGATTTGATTTCCCATTCACGTGTAAGGAAAATCGATTGGAAATAAGAAAGGTCATGCTGGACATACTAGATCTGGCAGTAAATCAGCAATAAAATCTCATTGTGTGTATTAGGCTTTAGATAGAGGAGAGTTCGTTTGAGAGTAAAGGATGGCCACACTGTATGCAGTCTGACTGTACAATCAATCTCCAATCTTACTACTTTTATGTAGTATAAGACTACCTGAAACTTATTGGTGTTTATAGTACATGGATGTTTGTAAGATTGTATAAAAATTGTATAGTCACATTGCATAGTGTGAAGCACAGAGGGTGATGGTAGAATATCAGTAAATTACCCGATAATTTACAATAGTGGATTGTATAATAATCAGTGGTGCTCAAATACCCCTTTTTAAAATTCGAGTTTGGTCGAATTCGAATAGTAAATTATTCGAAGTCAGTCGAATATTCGAGTCGAATAATTTTTACTATTCGATTCGACCTCGGACTTCGAGCTCACTATTCGAGTCGGTATTCGAGCTCATTATTCGAGCTGACTATTCGAATTGGCCTTAAATAGCTTCCAACACTTGTTTTGAAGGTGAATGATGCAAGAAACATCTTTTTTTCCAAGTAACAACAGCAAGTGATTATGTGGGGATGTTCCTTTAAAAAAAAAGGTGAAAAGAGAAGTTGTGTCCAGAATTTTGTTCAGTACTGTATATACTTCTTCGTCTTCGTCTTCGTCTTCTTCGTCGTCGTCGTCGTCTTCTTCTTCGTCTTCTTCGTCATCTTCTTCGTCGTCTTCTTCTTCGTCTTCGTCGTCTTCGTCTTCTACTTCTTCTTCTTCTTCGTCTTCTTCTTCTTCTTCGTCTTCTTCTTCGTCTTCTTCTTCGTCTTCTTCTTCGTCTTCTTCTTCGTCTTCTTCTTCGTCTTCTTCTTCGTCTTCTTCTTCGTCTTCTTCTTCGTCTTCTTCTTCGTCTTCTTCTTCGTCTTCGTCTTCTTCGTCTTCTTCTTCGTCTTCGTCTTCTTCGTCTTCTTCTTCGTCTTCGTCTTCTTCTTCGTCTTCTTCGTCTTCTTCGTCGTCTTCGTCTTCGTCTTCTTCGTCTTCGTCTTCTTCGTCTTCGTCTTCTTCGTCTTTGTCTTCTTCGTCTTTGTCTTCTTCGTCTTCGTCTTCTTCTTCGTCTTCGTCTTCTTCTTCGTCTTCGTCGTCTTCTTCGTCGTCTTCTTCGTCGTCTTCTTCCTATTCGTCTTCTTCCTATTCGTCTTCTTCCTATTCGTCTTCTTCCTATTCGTCTTCTTCCTATTCGTCTTCTTCCTATTCGTCTTCGTCTTATTCGTCTTCGTCTTCTTCTTCTTCTTCTTCGTCTTCTTCTTCGTCTTCTTCGTCGTCTTCTTCTTCTTCGTCGTCGTCTTCGTCATCTTCTTCTTCTTCGTCATCTTCGTCTTCTTCTTCTTCGTCTTCTTCTTCTTCGTCGTCGTCGTCGTCGTCGTCTTCTTCGTCTTCTTCGTCTTCTTCGTCTTCTTCGTCTTCTTCGTCGTCTTCGTCTTCTTCGTCGTCTTCTTCGTCTTCGTCTTCTTCTATATCGTCTTCGTCTTCTTCTATATCGTCTTCGTCTTCTTCTATATCGTCTTCGTCTTCTTCTATATCGTCTTCTTCTTCACTTATTTCTCTTTTCAATTTTTTTTTAAAGAAATGCAGCTATTTTTGAGCGTAACAAATAGCTGGTGGCGCACGCATGTTGGAAGCGCCATTGTATGTGCTCCCTGGCAGTGGAAACACACAGACAGCAGGAGGTAAATTCAGCAGCAGGAGGAGGAGGATGAGTGTGTGGCAGCAGGCAGTCAATGAGGCAGGCAGCGTGACATAATAGCCCTGGTACCTAGTGGTGATACCAGGGCTGTAAATAAACACAACAGGAGGTCCCAGGCAGCGGTCGTGCAGCCCACATCGTGTCCAATACACAACTGGGACAACACAGTTTTCAACCCGGGCACCTCAGAAAAATTAAACCTTTTTTTTTAATGGTTTTTTGGTTTTGTTTGTACAACCAATTACACAGATATATAGCTATTGTTTGACGTAATAGCTGGTGGCAGAGTGGCAGCAGAATGTAATTCTGTGTACCCTGGCAGTGGGAAACACAGACCGGCAGCAGCAGCAGGAGGAATGGAGGAGTAATGTGAGCAGCTATTGTTTGACGTAATAGCTGGTGGCAGTGTGGCAGCAGAAGGTAATTCTGTGTACCCTGGCAGTGGGAAACACAGACCGACAGCAGCAGCAGCAGGAGGAATGGAGGAGTAATGTGAGCAGCTATTGTTTGACGTAATAGCTGGTGGCAGTGTGGCAGCAGAAGGTAATTCTGTGTACCCTGGCAGTGGGAAACACAGACAGACAGCAGCAGCAGGAGGAATGGAGGAGTAGTGTGAGTGTGGCAGCAGGCAGGCAGCGTGACATAATAGCCCTGGTACCTAGCGGTGATACCAGGGCTGTAAATAAACCAGGCAGCGGTCGTGCAGCCCACATCGTGTCCAATACACAACTGGGACAACACCGTTTTCAACCCGGGCACCTCAGAAAAATTAAACCTTTTTTTTTTTTAATGGTTTTTTGGTTTTGTTTGTACAACCAATTACACAGATATATAGCTATTGTTTGACGTAATAGCTGGTGGCAGAGTGGCAGCAGAATGTAATTCTGTGTACCCTGGCAGTGGGAAACACAGACCGACAGCAGAAGGGCAGTACACAGCAGCCCACTGTAGGTGTAAAATGTGTGGCTGCAGGCGACGTAATAGTCAAAGTGAACCAGGCTGGCTTAGTGAGCAGGAGCCAGGAGGTGGTAAAGGGTGGTAAGGCACATTAACGATGGTTCTTAGCCAGTTCATGTCCCCCTCTCGCCGACAACAGGGGCCAGGAACTCGCCTTCCACCCACGCCTGGTTCATCTTGAGAAACGTCAGTCTGTCCACAGACTTGTGAGACAGACGTGAGCGTTTCTCGGTGACCACGCCACCAGCTGCACTGAAGCAGCGCTCGGACAGCACGCTGGAAGGGGGGCAGGACAGCACTTCCAGGGCGTACTGCGCCAGCTCGCTCCAGATCTCCAGGCGCTTGACCCAATACTCCATGGGATCAACAGGGGCATCGCTGTCAAGCCCACTGTAGGACCCCATGTAGTCAGCCACCATGCGGGTCAGGCGCTGGCTGTGACCGGAGGAGGATGCTGCTGCATGCACCTCCTCTCTAGTCACTGCTGCCGGAGCCTCTACAGTCCTGTAGAGCTCGTGGCTGAGAGACAGCAGGTCTGTGGGGCGCTTGCTGCTGGATGCAGGCACCTGCTGCTGCCTCTGTGCTGGCTGCTGGACAGTGGGGGTGGAAGGCTGGGGGAAGGCTTCCTCCAAGCGCTCAACAAGGGCCTGCTGCAAGCTCCTTATTTGTTGCGCTGGGTCTCCTCCTGCAGGGGGCAGGAACTGGCTCAACTTCCCCTTGAGGCGTGGGTCCAACATCATGCTGATCCAGATGTCCTCCCTCTGCTTCATCTGGATCACCCTGGGGTCCTTGCGCAGGCACGCCAGCATGTGCGCTGCCATTGGGAAGAGGCGGGCCACGTGTGCTGGCACATCGATGGCAGTGCTGTCCTCATCCTCCTCCTCTGCCTCGTCAGCCTCATCCTCTCTCCACCCCCGCACCAACTCAGCTGCACTGTGCTGCTCCCCCTCATCAGCAGCAAGGTCAGGGACCTCCACCAAGTCCTCCTCCTCCTCCCCCTCAGAGGTGGACTGTGCAGCTGCTTGCCGCTCCTGCTGGTCCAAGGCTGCCGCTCCCTGTTCCAGCAAAGCATCGAGGGCCCTGTTCAGCAGACAAACCAGGGGCACCCACTCGCAGACCATAGCATGGTCCCTGCTCACCATGTTAGTGGCCTGCAGAAAGGGAGCCAGCACTAAGCACACCTGCTGCATGTGCCTCCAGTCATCATCGGGGACGATGGACGGGATGTTGCTGGTCTTGTCCCTTCTCTGAGCGGCGGAAACAGTGGCCAGGGCAAGGTACTGGTTGACAGCGTGCTTCTGTTCAACCAGACGCTCCAACATCGCCAGGGTGGAGTTCCAGCGAGTCGGAACGTCAAGGATCAGCCGATGGCGTGGCAGCTCCAGCTCCTTTTGCACGTCTTCCAGGCTCACACAGGCTGCAGCCGAGCGGCGGAAGTGACGCACAACGTTCCTTGCCGTTTCTAGCAGTTCGCCCATCCCCTGGTAGGTGCGCAAGAACTTCTGCACCACCAGGTTCAGCACGTGGGCAAGACAGGGGATGTGGGTCAGGTTTCCCCTGTCTATTGCGGCAACCAGATTGGCCCCATTGTCGGCCACCACCTCTCCGACTCTGAGGCCTCTGGGGGTCAGCCAAATCCTCTCCTGCTCCTGGAGTTTGGCCAACACATGGGTTGCCGTCAGCTTGGTCTTCCCAAGGCTGACCAACTGTAGCAGCGCTTGGCAGTGGCGGGCCTTCACGCTGCTGAGGCGGGGAGTTTGGCCAGGTGTGCCGGAGGATGGCAGAGGATCGGAGGAACCTGCTGCAGTTCCCCTGACCCTGCGGGGGGGCACCACCCACTGTGTTGCTGCTGCTGTGCCCACTGCTGCTCTCGCATCCTCACCCCCTTCCACCAAGCTGACCCAGTGGACAGTGAAAGACAGGTAGCGGCCTGTCCCGAAGCGGCTGCTCCAGGAGTCCATGGTGACGTGGACCCTTTCACCAACCGCGTGCTCCAGCCCTCGCTCCACATTGGCCATCACAAAGCGGTGCAGTGCAGGAATGGCCTTGCGGGCGAAGAAATGTCTGGGGAGCTGCCAGTCTGGGGCTGCACAAGCAAGCAGCGCACGCATGTCGCTCCCCTCCTGCACGAGCGTGTACGGCAGGAGTTGGGAGCACATGGCCGGTGCCAGCAAGCCGTTCAGCTGCAGCACGCGACGGCTGCTGGGAGGCAGAGCCCTAACCACCCCCTGGAAGGACTCGCTCAAAAGGCTCTGGCGTGGCATTTTGCTGGCACGGGAATCAACAGACAAAGCGGAGGAGGCCACTGAGGACTGGCTGCCAGAACAGGCCTCAGTGTCGGCGGCAGGAGTTGCAGAGGGGGGAGGAGCAGTGCGTTTCCGCACTCCTGCTGGTGCTGCTGGAGGAGCAGGTGGGCGGGTGGCTGCTGTTGCTGCTGCTGCTGAAGGCTGTGCAGTGATGGGTGTGGTGCCACTGCCAGCACCAGATGCCTTCAGCCTCTGGAACTCCTCATGCTGGTGGAAATGTTTCGCAGCAAGGTGGTTGATGAGCGAGCTGGTGCTGAACTTTAAGGGGTCTGCACCTCTGCTCAACTTCCGCTGACAGTGGTTGCAAGTGGCGTACTTGCTGTACACTGTGGGCATGGTGAAAAAGCGCCAGATTGGTGACAAAAACAACCCCCTATGGCATGGAACCGCTGCTGCCTGTCTCCCTGTGGTGGTTGGGGGGGGCTTGGGTGCGGCTGGTGGTGGTACTGGCAGATGCTGCTGCTGCTGAGCCTGAGACACCAGCAGGCTGTGGGACCTGCCTACTGCTGCCAATGCTTGCAATGATGCGCCTCCTTGCAAGGCCCACAAGCGCATCCTCCTCCTCCTCCTCAGAGCTGCTGATGACGACATCCCCTGGAGGTGGTGGCACCCAGTCTCTGTCTGTCACCGTGTCATCATCATCCTCCCCCTCCTGAAACATGTCCTGCTGGGATGATGACCCCCCAAACTCCTCTCCTGATGCATGGATGGGCTGCTTGACTGTCGCCACAGTCTTGCTGTCCAATCCCTCATCCACCAAAGTGCCCATCAGCATCTCCTCCTCCAAATCGCCAACAACAGCAGACAATTGACTCATCATGCCTGGGGTCAAAAGAGTGCTGAGTGACAGGTCGGCGACTGACGGTGAACTGGCCTCCTTCCCAGGCCCTGCTGGGTGGCTGCTGCGAACAGGGGTGGTGGTGGTGGTGAGGGTGGAGGCCTCGGATGCAGAGCTGATGGCGGGCTGCTCATCCTCCGTCATCAGTTGCACCACAGTGTCTGCATCCTTTTCCTCAATGGGACGTTTCCGACCCGGCTGGAGGAAAATCGGAGCAGGTGCTACACGCTGCTGCTGCTGTGTCTCTGCAGCGTGAGTTGCAGATGCTCCTGCTGGGCGGCGCTCAAGGCGTCCACGGCCAGTGGCTATGGGAGGAATGTTAGCCACTGACGCTGCTGCTGCGGAACTGTGCATGGTGGCGCGGCTGCGCCCGCGGCTTGCCACAATGCTGCTCCCTCTCCTCCTGATTCCCTTGCTGCCCTTCCCCTTGCCCAAACCGCGCTGGCTGCCACTTCCATACATCTTCGATGTTTTGGGCGTAAACACAAAAGTTTTTGAAAAGGGCGGGTGAAAAGTTGGGTACTTTAATGGAGTGGGTTGGTGGGTGAGGTGACTGAGTGAGTGTCCCGACTCCCTAGTACAGTAAGTAAGTAGTAACAGTCAGGAAGTACAACTAGCAGTTACAATAATCAGTAGTAATCACAAGGAAATAGAGTGTGTGTACACTACAGACAGTGAGTGCATGCACGCACGCACAAACACGCGCAGGAGCTAGCCTATGAACAGAGAGTGAGTGAGTGTCCCTAGTACAGTAAGTAAGTAGTAACAGTCAGGAAGTACAACTAGCAGTTACAATAATCAGTAGTAATCACAAGGAAATAGTGTGTGTACACTACAGACAGTGAGTGCACGCATGCGCAAACACGCGCAGGAGCTAGCCTATGAACAGAGAGTGAGTGAGTGTCCCTACTACAGTAAGTAAGTAGTAACAGTCAGGAAGTACAACTAGAAATTACAATAATCAATCAGTAATCAGAAGGAAATAGAGTGTGTGTACACAGACAGTGAGTGCACGCACACGCAGGAGCTAGTAGCCTATGAACAGTGACTGAGTGAGTGTCCCTACTACAGTAAGTAAGTAGTAACTGTCAGGAAGTACAACTAGAAATTACAATAATCAATCAGTAATCAGAAGGAAATAGAGTGTGTGTACACTACAGTACACAGACAGTGAGTGCATGCAGGAGCTAGTAGCCTATGAACAGTGACAGTGAGTGTCCTAGTACAGTTACAGTATATAACTACAATACAAAATACAATCACTAAGTAGTAAAGGACAGCAGAAATACTGGTATAGAGATGAGAAATAAACTAACAGAGGACAGGAGGACAGCTGCCCAGTGCCCACACAGGCAGGCCCTGAGGCCTAAAGCTGTAAGCCTGCAGCAGCTGGCCTGTCTCTATGTAACACAAAAGCTACTAAACTAAAATGCAATGTCTATCTAACTAACAACAATATAGGTGTGTATAGGAGGTGTATGTGAGCAAAAACGCTAGGTAAATGACCACAATAGAGCTCTTGCTAAGCCAACGCACAAAGGAGCAGATCTCTCTCTGTACAAGTCTCAGGCAAGGACGGAAAAACCTAAAATAGCTGCCGCTATTTATAGGGTAGGGGCTGGCCAGGGTCCCCCTCTGTGATTGGCTGCCGTCAGAGGGCCTGGGAGCCCTCTGATTGGCTCTAAGGACATCAATCTGGGCTATGACGGTATTCGAGCTCGGTATTCGAGCTCGAATACCGTCGTTTGCTCGAATAGTGAATGGGTTATTCGAGTTTACTCGAATAGCCCATTCGAATACCACCAGCTATTCGGAGCTCGAATACCGAGCTCGAATAACTGAAAAAGAGCTCGAATATTCGAGCTACTCGAATATTCGAGCTCTGCTGAGCACCACTGATAATAATATAAAAATTTCAAATATTCAATTCCTGTTATTTCATGCCCATGTTTGAACACACCTTTGTTAGCAGTGTGGTTGAATATGTTGCTATACTGTAAAGCTCTGTCCACAAGCTTGATGAATGTGACTGAGTTGTCCAATAAGGACTGCTTGTGCAGGGAATGCAACATTTGCACATCAGGGGCTGACATGGGCAGCACGGTGGCGTAGTGGTTAGCGCTCTCGCCTTGCAGCGCTGGGTCCCAGGTTCGAATCCCAGCCAGGTCAACATCTGCAAGGAGTTTGTATGTTCTCCCTGTATCGACTTGGGTTTCCTTCGGGCACTGCGGTTTCCTCAACCATTCCAAAAACATACAGATAAGTTAATTGGCTTCCCCCTAAATTGGCCCTAGAGTACGATACACACACTACATGATACATACATAGACATATGACTATGGTAGGGACTAGATTGTGAGCTCCTCTGATGGACAGTTAGTGACAAGACAATATACTCTGTACAGTGCTGCAGAAGATGTAGGTGCTAAAAATAAATAAATAATAATAATAATAATAATAATAATAATAATGTGCAAATGCTGGATTCCCAGCACAGGCAGTCGTTATTGGACGACTCGGGCAAGATTTATCCGCTGCTTGTCAAACTGGTGGATCACTTGGGTCGATTGGCTGAGTGGTTTTCTCCCCATGGCCATTTGTAGAGGTAGCCGGAGTGGGCGACTGACTGAGGTGTAGAGGTGGGTGAGCGTGGACACAGAGCAGTTACATATTACCTTCCAGGATCCACACACACATCTATCTATCTTCCTCCAAGGCGTGTCGCATTGTTGACAGTGGCCACTGTGATGACATGCAGATATGACATCACGGGGGGCCTGTTACAAATGCAATGGATGCCTAGGAGGGAGAAGATGGATGCAATGTGCATCCCGGAAGGGGATTTGTAATTGCTCTGTGCTCACGCTCACCTACTGCTACATCCTCCAGGAGCACCTATCCCTGGCTAACCTATACTGGGGGCTCCCATGCGTGGCTACATATACTGGGGGACTATCTGCCCTGGTTCTCCCCACTATCCAGCCCCCACATAACATCACTCTTGTGGTGCTCTGTTGGCGCCACCAGCCCTCCACCATATGACTAGAACAGGTTGATAACCTATAGTCTAGTTCCATCTCTGCCTTTCAATGTAAATACAGCCATATGGCAACAGTTGAAGCACCACGCGTGTCAAGTGGTGAAGTAACCTGGCAGCAGAGGACCACAACTTGTTGCACTGGAGCCTGGCTGTGGCCACGCTCAGATGTGAGACTCTGGGGGCAGAGAGGGGGGTGCCTGTGAAGCGCTAGTACCAAGCACATGGGCTGTGCAGGTGCATCCCGTGCCTGCCAGAAGCCTTTACAGTAGCATTATTATTATTATTTAGTATTTATATAGCGCTGACATCTTCCACAGCGCTGTACAGAGTATATAGTCTTGTCACTAACTGTCCCTCAGAGCAGCTCACAATCTAATCCCTACCATAGTCCTATGTCTATGTATCTATCGTGTAGTATATATGTATTGTAGTCATAGGCCCAATTTAGGGGGAAGCCAAATAACCTATCTGTATGTTTTTCGGATGTTGGAGGAAACCAGAGTGCCCGGAGGAAACCCACACAGACACGGGGAGAACAACAAACTCCTTGCAGATGTTTATCTGGCTGGGATTTCAACCAGGGACCCAGCGCTGCAAGGCGAGAGCTCCAACCACTATGCCACCGTGCTGCCCATGGTGGCGTAGTATGCATTGACCATGTATGCTTTGCATTGGCATGTATTGGTGTGCACAACGCACTCAATATGCCTTTTCGACCTACACTGTAACCCTGTTTTCTGAATGAAAATAGCCCAGTGTCAAATTAGCCCAACTGGTGGGTGGAAAATAGTGTACTGTGTGTTTGACTATCAAGCAGGTGTTTGATTGAGAAACACATTTTACAAACATGCCACATATGTTACTTATCTTTGTAATTTGGGGCATATAATTACTGGTTTTTGAAAATAATAATAATAAAAAAAAAAAAAATCTATAATCGTGTAAGATTATCATCCAATAGGTTCAAAATGTCAAGTTCCAGTTCTGAAGGTGAACCAGAAACTCTTGAAGATCTAGTAAATCTGGATGAGTCATACACTTCCAGTGAGTCTGAAGATTTTACACATGAGTAGTATCCACCCAGAAGTGGAAGAAAGTTCTGATGAATGTTCCATCCTGGAAGAGGTATGTGTGATGATGGAAACCGCTTGCTAGACCCCGACCCGGGCCACTCCGTCAAGACAACGCTACCAGAACCTCAGGAACTAACTCAGCTACAGGACGGTACTGGGATAAACCTCTGCACTGGGCAGAACCAATGTCATTAACCTCCCTGCCGTTATAAAAAATTGCTGCGCACGGCAGGGAGGGTGTTTTTTTGGCTTTTTTTTTTTTCTAAGCATGTAGCTAGCCTAGCGCTAGCTACATGCTTCCCCCCCCCCCCCCTCCTGCGGCGTCCCCCCCGAATGCGCCGATCGCCGCCGGCGCATATACCCATCCGGAAATCCCGTTCTGAACGGGATTTCCAGGAGGGCTTCCCCCGTCGCCATGACGGGCGCGATGACGTCATCGGCATCGTGACGTCAGAGGGAGTCCCGAACCAACCCCTCGACGCTGCCTGGCACTGATTGGCCAGGCAGCGCACGGGTCTCGGGGGGGGGGGGGGGGGCACCCTCTGATGCGGCGGGTTGCGGCGAATCGGCGCGGAGCGGCGGTGATCGTAAGTTACACTCAGCTAGCAAAGTGCTAGCTGCGTGTAACAAAAAAAAATTATGCAAATCGGCCCAGCAGGGCCTGAGGAATCCTCCGCGGCAGGTTACCCCGAGCTGAGCTCGGGATAACCGCAGGGAGGTTAAGCAAGCCCGCACAGAAGCAAGAGACAGCACTCTGAACTTCTGTGATTCCAAACAGTAACTCCCTTTATTCAGTCAAACAAGACAATTTATACACAGACCGCAAAACCCCCACCTTTGGGAAGGATTGTCCATCCCAACCATGTGGTACTCATTATACAAAGTTAAACAGTTTATCTTACCTATCTGTACACAATAAGGTCCAGCACCTGGAATACACTACTGTACACATTACAACAGCTCCCCACAGAGATAATTAAATCAGGTGATGATATTCCTGGACACACTGTCTCTCAAGGTGTTAAATGTCTTCAGCCATGTTGGCACCTTCCAAGGGCCCTGTGACATCACAGGGCCTAAGTAATGGCCCATACTCACGGGCTACTTTTGTAGATTGTCGCTAGCACACGGGAGCGTGTGCGCAACAGTTTGGCGACAGCTCGTCGCCAGGTCCCTCCGCATACACACCACGGAAGAGGGATCATTGATGCGGCGGAAGCTGTCGCCGACGTTCCTCCCCCCCCCCCCCCCCCCCCCCCGCCGGAAACTCAGTGCTCCGGCTATTAGGTTGCTGTCGCTAGTCCGCATACACACACGGACTAGGGACCAGTTGCGGCGAAGTTGCAGCGGCAACTGTCGTTAGGGCGATAGACCGCGCAAATCGCCTGGCGACAGCAGCCACGAGCGACTGTTCGGGGCGCGCACGCCATACTCACGGGTGACCTGTCACCGCAACACGCGCGTGCCAACGTGGTTGTGGCGACAATTGTAGCCCGTGAGTATGGGCCATAAGTCCAAGACAGGCCCGGAGCCACTGTTTGTAATGTGGAAGTCTATTTCTTTCCAACCCATGCATGCTTCTCCAACGCATGGGTTGGCCAGTGAATCAGAGGAACGCTGTATACTTTGGGGGACCCCTAAATGTTCCCCCAATCCATTTGGTCCTAGCTTATGTGACAGTATGTTTAAATACACATGAATGTATGTATCTCTATCAAGCAATATACTTTTACATAATCTTTTTTCAGACTGAATTCCAAGCAGCAGGATGACAGGAATATGTGGATTCAGAAATGACTGCTGAGGAGAGAGCACAAAGGGTAAGTTTACTTTGGCTTCAATTCATCAAGCATTACCGCATTCGGTAATGCAAAAAACAGCTGACTTAAGGGAGCACTTTAGAAAATGTTAATTCATCAAAGCTGTTACCGAATGAGAAGCTGAAATGACACAGCAATGAGATAAATTTACCGACATGTGCTCAACAAATGTTAATTCATCAAGGTTCCCACATTCATCCAGCTCTCCCCTGTCGTTACAGGCTTCGAAAGCCTTCTGTGTGAATGTTTTCATGATTAGCAGGAGCAGGCAGCCAATAGAAACAGCCCCTGTTCTCCTGCAAGTGCTGCTGATAGGTCACACAGGCTTCTCCACACAAGCTTTTCAGACCCCCCAGACAGTGAGCAGAGAGAACGGGACAAAATATATCCCCAGATTCCCTTCGGTGGTGTAACCCTTTCAGGCCCTGTTTGATAATGCAAAGATGCTGGTGGTGAAATCACCAAGCATGGCATTTGTAATGTCTCCAGGAAGTTCATCTACGTTGTGGCAAATAAATAAAATGTTAAGAAAGACTGATGGACAGATTCAGAGCAGCAGAGGCAGTATAAGTAACAGTAACTATAACACGTTTACATGTAAAGGGATGTCTGGATGCCTTCTATTGTTATCAGCTTGTAACAACACAGAGACATTCCAAGCTGCTCTGCACCACTCTGCAGTTATCGAACAGCCTTTGATGAATTGAAGCCTAGTAGTTCGGTAACTTAACGAACCTCTACCACACATGGGAAAATATTGATGAATTAGCACAGTGAAGTGTAAAATACCGAATGCGGTATTTTAAGGACTGGGATTTTGTTATCGAACACCCTTTGATGAATTGAAGCCAAAGTATAATCCGGTAGAGTCCCGAGTATCCGGCACAAGCAGGGATAGCCTGATGAGATATATGTGCATGCCAGTTGCTTGAGCATACAAGAAAAAAAAAATCACCCTGAAATAGTCACTGATCATACAGTGACATCTAGTAGCAGCTTTTATGCATCTCCTTGCAAGCGTCTTTCCATCTTCTCCCGCACATGACCCGCATTGGGTCAGGTGACAGGCCAGCTTACGTACTTGGATGCTGGAACCCAATAAAGACACCGCGAGGAGTTAGAGCAAGGCTGCTAGATGTTACCGGAGGCTTGGAAAGTATCCTTCTGCCTGCCAGAACCCCATCAGGTGCAGTGGGCCTATCACTAGCTCTGCATTAGTGATGTCATGATGACATAGAATGACATTGTGATAGCAGCTCCTGGCAAGTGCATGTTTCACAGTGAGTTTCATGTTTGATCTGTGTGCACTATTGTGTTTCCTGACATGCAAAGGTTGATGTAAAATGTTCCCAATGTGAAATTGCAGTACAAATCACATAACACTAGGTTTGCAATGCAAGTTGCATGCACTCCCATTAACTTGACAAACACAGCAACACTGCATCAGACACTGCAATTGTAAAGTGAAATAAACCACGCACCACTGATGAGGGTGGCCTTGTGATGACCATTATTTGCCCAGTGTACTTGCAATGGGGAAATGCAATTCGATAACGGAATAGTAAAATATGTCATGTGGCAGCGCCCTTAACCCTTCGCCAAAAAGTAGAAACGCACCACAAGCATGGAGCAGAAGAGATCCTAATTTAGTGAAAATGACAATTGTGGTTGAAAAAATGTATAGTGGTTTAGAGAAGTAATTCAATTGCTTCGGAAACCTGACTGAATGGAAGGATCTTGTTGGCCACAAACAGTATTTTTATACCCGTTTAATTATTTTGCTATTTTTATCATTTGCAAAGTCTATATCAATTTTAGTACTTTTATAGAGTGTAATGTTTGTGTTTTCTTAACTTAGACACAAATGGTTATGGACGAGATCTACGCTACTTTCCCATGTTTTGATGAAGATTACAACTTCCCATTCAATCCAAGAAGGCCCTTACAGACAGACAATGAAGGGTCAGAGGCGTCAACGTCTCACCATGCACCAGTTACAGGTAGAATTGGGAACAGCAACTGGTGTTTATGTGGAAACTGTATTTCCATGCCAACGGACTTAGAAAGCATCTGCTGCCAGGATGCTGAGGACATCAAGTCTTTCATACCTGATGACTTACAATGTATTACACAAATCTTAGACTTTCATCACCTTTGCACAAACCCAATTATTGTGGAAGCCCATTTTAGGACTCATCCGGACAATACAACCCATCCTCCTGCCGATGTAGATCACAGGTAACTAAGCTCTATCCTTACAGTTCTCTTCTAATCCAGTGTTCTCCCCAGAATTTTTTTCCAGCCGGGTGGCATGAAATAGTAGCCGGGTGGCATGAAAAAGTAGCCGGGTGGGGAGAGATGAGAGAATGCAGGGCCCTAGCTTCTGTGAGCAATTATGCTTACAGAATAGGAGGTGGTGAGCTGATGACAGCCGGGTGCTCATCAAAACTAGCCGGGTGGAGCACCCGGCTAAAAGAGCCTGGGGAGAACACTGTAATCTATAAAGAAGTGTACTCTTCATTAACTACAATTTTGTTTTTCAGAAAACTCCATAGAACCGCATATCGTTCTTTTGTGTCATGGATTTATGGCTATCTTGGGAAAGGGAGGAGGCGACCAATCCCATCTTGCACCGTAAAAAGTGTGTGAAACACTTTTCCAGACCCTCAGGGAATTTACAAGGGGTTTTATTATGGCAACGATTTTGATGCGGCTGAAATGCTTGATTACTAATTGTTTCAAATTATTTACTTCCCAATAAAAAGTCAAGCTTTATTTGTATTATCATTTTAAAATACTGTTGGTTTTCCAATACGCAAAGTAGAATGCACCGACTCAGATGCCTAATGAATTTAAACTGTAATCAAAATAGAAAATATGATAAAATGTTCTTTCTCAGATAATAGTCATCATAAATTATATATACAGCAATAGCTGTGTTTAGCCCACAAAAATGAAATAAACCAATCAAAAAATAGTTACTTGTCCTGCTTCAAGTAAGATAAACATATCTGATTGTGACTGTATATATGATGTGCACACCGGAATCTTTTATATATGTTACGGCCAGAACCCGAAGTCTGGCCACTTCAAGTTCTGGCCGGTCACAATACGAAGTGGCCGCCTGATGCGGCCAATATACAAAATGCTGCACAATTTCGGACTTTGGCCGGCCAGAACGCGTTCTGACTACATGTGGCCGGCCAAGTCCCGAAGCTCACCTATTTAGTGCTGTGCCACTGTCCCCCGCTCTGTGTTCTGTCCCGCTGTCCCCGCTCCATGTCCTGCTGGCCCCTGTTCTCCGTCCTTCCCTAGCTGCGAGGACCTTCATCTGCGAGGACTCGGGGCTGCCTATATGCTGCCGACTGCAGCTGATTTCACCACCGCCGGGGGGGGGGGGGGGGCGGAGGACCATGGCGAGGACAGAAGTGACAGGTGGTTAGCAGGAGGAGGAGACGGGGACGCACACAGGCAGGGAATCCCCGATGTGGCAGCGGTTCGTATCAGCGGGCGTTCGGAATTCGGGGATTCCCTGCCTTTGCCGTATAAGACGCAGGGACTTTTTCTCCCCATTTTTGGGGTAGAAAAGTGCGTCTTATAGGCGGAAAATACGGTACATTCTAGTGTGTGTGTGTGTGTGTGTGTGTATATGTATGTACGTATGTATGTATGTATATCTATATTCATTATATTCATGTTGTGATCAAATTTATACACAGAAACACAGATTCTGAGGGTTTCTAATAGATTTATTCAGAACACAAACAATCCAATGTAATTTGGAAAATGTAACCACTTAAAGGGAAGGTTCAGGGAGGGGATTAAAAAAATAAAAATAAATTTCCACTTACCTGGGGCTTCCTCCAGCCCGTGGCAGGCAGGAGGTGCCCTCGCCGCCGCTCCGCAGGCTCCCGGTGGTCTCCGGTGCCCGACCCGGCCAGGCCGGCTGCCAGGCCGGGCTCTTCTGCGCTCCAATTCCTGGCACTTCTGCGTCCCACGCCGGCGCGCTGACGTCATAGGACGTCCGCCGGGCTGTACTGCGCAGGCGCAGTAGTTCTGCTTCTACCATGCGCTGGCAACTTGCGCTCACAACTTACTACCGTCTGCAGGTCAAGTGGCTTACTGATGCAATCCAAACCCACTTTGATTGGCCCAATAGGCTGCCTGTCAAGTTTTCAGACAGCCTACTGGGCCAATCAAAGTGCTGGGATCATGTCCATTATAGCAACTGGACCCGCAGGGGCTCATGGTGTATTTAGTGGAGCGGCTAATAGTCAGTATAGGGCAGTATAGGAACCCCACAAGTGATTTTATGTCAACTACTGGTCACAAAGCATTATTTCCATATGAAGAATCATTCATAAACTATTTTTTGCCACTTAAGGTGACCATACACTGGTCGATGTGCCATTAGATCGTCCAGCTGACAGATCCCTATCTGATCGAATCTGATCAGAGAGAGATCGTATGGCCACCTTTACTGCAAACAGATTGTGAATCGATTTCAGCCTGAAACCGATCACAATCTGTTCAGCTGCTCCTGCCGCCTGTCCCCCCCCGTATACATTACCTGAGGCTGGCTCCCGGGCGTCTTCTCCGCGCTGCACCGCACCGCTGTTCTTGCTCCATCCCGGCGCTTCCTGTGTTACTCAGTGACCAGGAAGTTCAAATAGAGCGCCCTCTATTTCAACTTCCTGGTCACCGGAGTGACACAGGAAGTATAAGCGTACACTGGGACATGCGGAAATGCGGTGCAGCGAGGAGAAGAGGACCCCGGAGCCAGCTTCAGCTAATGTATACATGCGTCGAATCGGCCCGAATCGTACGGCGGAAGCGACGCGCTCCTACCGCCGGGCAATCGAGGGTAATTTCCCGCACGGCGCGATCGACGGACCGATCCGATTTCGGGAGGAAATCGGATCGGCGGGTGCATTTAGCGCAAGCGATTGGCAGCAGATTTGATCCCAGGATCAAATCTGCTGTCGAAACGGCCGCGAATCGAGCCAGTGTATGGCCTGCTTTAGTATAGTTATTGCCTACCTTTTCATACACTCCCAGACCAATTGTCTAGGCAACACAATAGAACAAATTCAGCCTAATCTTATATGGACATATAAATACAGACCCCCCCCCCCCCCCCCCCAACACTTAGATTAGGCTGATCTGATTCAATTTGGTTGCCTATTGTTCCACTATTTGTGTACTATGTCTTTGGCGTGTCTCTATTTACATTCCTAAATTCCATTAGGCTGTGTTTGTTCTATTGGATGGCACAGAGAATTGGTCCTCTGTGTACTAAGTTTGGCACGAGGCCTTTGGTTCTGGTGTATTATGCCTGTAAAGTATGCCTCTTATGCTGGGAATACACGGTTCGTTTTTTAGCTGATTAGATGGTTTAATAGATAATTTCCGACACGTCCGATCTCCCTGTCGATGATGTGGCTGCTCATTTTCTGTTCAAAGTGAATGGAAAAAAGTACGAAAAACGAGCGGAAGATAAGAGAATCTACTGCAGTATCGAGTGGCAAAAACGTTCGAGAACAGAAACGCACGGCAGAAACGAACAGTGTATTCCCAGCATTAGAGCAAATGTCACCAAAATAACAAATAAGTAACATCATATGTCATATCAGTCACCTCTTGTGCCCCTATGTTTCCCACTGTGCCACCACAGCTGCAGCCTGAGGTAGTGACAGGAGAGGAGTGACGCCACAGCTGCAGCCAGAGGTAGTGACAGGAGAGGAGTGACGGCAAAGCTGCAGCCAGAGGTAGTGACAGGAGAGGAGTGACGGCAAAGCTGCAGCCAGAGGTAGTGACAGGAGAGGAGTGACGGCAAAGCTGCAGCCAGAGATAGTGACAGGAGAGGAGTGACGGCAAAGCTGCAACCAGAGGTAGTGACAGGAGAGGTAGTGACAGGAGAGGAGTGACGACACAGCTGCAGCCAGAGATAGTGACAGGAGAGGAGTGACAGCACAGCTGCAGGCAGAGGTAGTGACAGGAGAGGAGTGACTGCACAGCTGCAGCCAGAGGTAGTGACAGGAGAGGAGTGACACCCCAGCTGCAGCCAGAGATAGTGACAGGAGAGGAGTGACAGCACAGCTGCAGGCAGAGGTAGTGACAGGAGAGGAGTGACAGCACAGCTGCAGCCAGAGGTAGTGACAAGAGAGGAGTGACGGCACACCTGCAGCCAGAGGTAGTGACAGGAGAGGAGTGACGGCACAGCTTCAGCCAGAGGAAGTGACAGCAGAAAAGTGATGGCACACCTGCAGCCAGAGGTAGTGACAGGAGAGGAGTGACGGCACAGCTGCAGGCAGAGGTAGTGACAGGAGAGGAGTGACGGCACAGCTGCAGCCAGAAGTAGTGACAGGAGAGGAGTGACAGCACAGCTGCAGCCAGAGGTAGTGACAGGAGAGAAGTGACAGCACACCTGCAGCAAGATGTAGTGACAGCTCTCTCGTAGCCGGAGGAAGTGACAGCAGAAGAGTGATGGCACACGTGCAGCTAGAGGTAGTGACAGCACACCTGCAACCAGAGGTAGTGACAGGAGAGGAGTGACGGCACAGCTGCAGCCAGAGGTAGTGACAGGAGAGGAGTGACAGCAAACCTGCAGCCAGAGGTAGTGACAGGAGAGGAGTGACGGCTCACCTGCAGCCAGAGGTAGTGACAGGAGAGGAGTGACAGCTTACTTGCAGCCAGAGGTAGTGACAGGAGAGGAGTGATGGCAAACCTGCAGCCAGAGGTAGCAACAGGAGAGGAGTGACAGTACAGCTGCAGCCAGAGGTAGTGACAGGAGAGGAGTGACAGCACACCTGCAGCCAGAGGTAGTGACAGGAGAGGAGTGACAGCACACCTGCAGCCATAAGTACTGACAGGAGAGTAGTGACAGCACACCTGCAGCCAGAGGTACTGACAGTAGAGGAGTGACCGCATACCTGCAGCCAGAGGTAGTGACAGGAGAGGAGTGACAGCACACCTGCAGCCAGAGGTAGAGACAGAAGAGGAGTGACAGCTCACCTGCAGCCAGAGGTAGTGACAGGAGAGGAGTGACAATACAGCTGCAGCCATAGGTAGTGACAGGAGAGGAGTGACGGCACAGCTGCAGCCAGAGGAAGTGACAGGAGAGGAGTGACAGCACAGCTGCAGCCAGAGGTAGTGACCAGAGAGGAGTGACTGCACACCTGCAGCCAGAGGTAGTGACAGGAGAGGAGTGACTGCTAGAGTTGGGCTGAACGGTTCGCCTGCGAACGGTTCCAGGCGAACTTTGGGGGTTCGCGTTCGCCTGCATCAGGCGAACTTTTGCGGAAGTTTGATTCGCCCCATAATGCTCTATTAGAGCAAAATTTTGACTCTCCATATCACTGTCAGCAGACATGTTATTGTCAAACACACTGCTCTCAGTGCTAGAGAACCCGCCCTCCCTCCCAGCAAGCTAGGTCCTTTATACCATTTTACTCAGTTGTCTGCCTACACTAATTAATTATGGGACAGCTGGTACACACTCTGCTAGGGAGATTTTAATTGCTCCCTCCTCCCCTTCTACCTATTCCCTCCTACCGGAGGGAGGAGGGTCTCTTCTGCCAGGGAATTATACTATTTTAAAAACCAGTATACATCATACCATAGCTGGTACATCATACCATAGCTGGGAATACATACATGAGTATACATCCTACCATAGCTGGGGATCGAACCCAGATCTCACTGTGTGGTGGGCACATCACCCTAAGCACTGTACCACTACAGAAGTAAGTGAAGCTAGCCTAAAATTTAACATTTATGCTCAATGCAATAGAACCATTAGGTTGCTTAAAGGAGAACTGTAGTGAGAGGTATATGGAGGCTGCCATATTGATTTCCTTTTAAGCTATACCAGTTGCCTGGCAGCCCTGCTGATCTATTTGGCTGCAGTAGTGTGAATCACACCAGAAACAAGCATGCAGCTAATCTTGTCAGATCTTACAAAAATGTCAAACACCAGATCTGCTGCATGCTTGTTCAGGGTCTAGGGCTAAAAGTATTGGAGGCAGAGGATCTGCAGGAGAGCCAGGTAACTGGTATTGCTTAAAAGGAAATCAATATGGTAGCCTCCATATACCTTTCACTACAGTTCTCCTTTAAAGGGAACCTTAACTGAGAGTGATATGGCTGTTTCCTGTAAACAATACCAGTTGCCTGGCAGTCCAGCTGATCTTTGTGACTGCAATAGTGGCTGAATCACACCCTGAAACAAGCATGCAGCTAATCCAGTCTGACTTCAGTCAGAGCACCTGATCTGCATGCTTGTTCAGGGACTGTGGCTAAAAGTATTAGAGACACAGGATCAGCAGGCAATTCAGGCAACTGGTATTATTTTAAAAGGAAAAATCCATATCCTTCTCCGTTTAGGTTCCCTTTAAGGATTTGTAGCATACAAGCCAACTCACATTGGCTGGGATTTGAACCTGGGTCTCACTGTATGGTGGACAAGCACACTAACCACTATACCAACTGAAGCTGGCCTGAAATTGCTGGCCTGAAATTGCTGGCCTAAAATTTACTATTTATGCTCAATACAAGAGAAAAAGTAATGTTAAATTTTAGGCTAGCTTCACTTACTTCTGTAGTGGTACAGTGCTTAGGGTGACGTGCCCACCACACAGTGAGATCTGGGTTCGATCCCCAGCTATGGTATGATGTATACTCATGTATGTATCCCCAGCTATGGTATGATGTATACTCATGTATGTATTCCCAGCTATGGTATGATGTATACTGGTTTTTAAAATAGTATAATTCCCTGGCAGAAGAGACCCTCCTCCCTCCGGTAGGAGGGAGGAGGGAATATATAGAAGGGTAGGTGGGAGGTGGGTGGTTAAAATCTCCCTAGCAGAGTGTGTAGCAGCTGTCCCATAACTAATTAGTGTAGGTAGGCAAATGGTATAAAGGACCTTTCCTGGAGGAGGGTGGGTGGGTCCTCCAGCAGTGATGTGTCTTTCACTCAATTAGGTGTGGCTCCAGGTATTAGAGCTTTTGAAACATGTTTTCTATCATTTTTCCAGTTGATAGAATTTTTTTAAACTTTCAAAGTTCGCCTCCCCATTGAAGTCTATTGTGGTTCGCAAACTTTTTCGCGAACCGAACCTTTCACGGAAGTTCGCGAACCTAAAATCAGAGGTTCGGCCCAACTCTAGTGACGGCTCACCTGCAGCCAGAGGTAGTGACAGGGGAGGAGTGACTGCACACCTGCAGCCAGAGGTAGTGACAGGACAGGAGTGACAGCTCACCTGCAGCCAGAGGTAGTGACAGGACAGGAGTGACAGCTCACCTGCAGCCAGAGGTAGTGACAGGACAGGAGTGACAGCTCACCTGCAGCCAGAGGTAGTGACAGGAGAGGAGTGACAGATCACCTGCAGCCAGAGGTAGTGACAGGAGAGGAGTGACAGATCAGCTGCAGCCAGAGGTAGTGACAGGAGGAGTGACAGCACAGCTGCAGCCAGAGGTAGTGACAGGAGAGGAGTGACAGCTCACCTGCAGCCAGAGGTAGTGACAGGAGAGGAGTGACAGATCACCTGCAGCCAGAGGTAGTGACAGGAGAGGAGTGACGTCACAGCTGCAGCCAGCGGTAGTGACAGGAGAGGAGTGACGGCACACCTGCAGCCAGAGGTAGTGACAGGAGAGGCGTGACAGCACAGCTGCAGCCAGAGGTAGTGACAGGAGAGGAGTGACGGCACACCTGCAGCTAGCGGTAGTGACAGGAGAGGAGTGACGTCACAGCTGCAGCCAGCGGTAGTGACAGGAGAGGAGTGACAGCACACCTGCAGCCCGAGGTAGTGACAGGAGAGGAGTGACGGCACACCTGCAGCCAGAGGTAGTGACAGGAGAGGAGTGACGGCACACCTGCAGCCAGAGGTAGTGACAGGAGAGGAGTGACGGCACAGCTGCATCCATAGGTAGTGACAGGAGAGGGGTGACGGCACACGTGCAGCCAGAGGTAGTGACAGGAGAGGGGTGACGACACACGTGCAGCCAGAGGTAGTGAAAGGAGAGGAGTGACGGCACAGCTGCAGCCAGAGGTAGTGACAGGAGAGGAGTGACGGCACAGCTGCAGCCAGAGGAAGTGACAGTAGAAGAGTGATGGCACACCTGAAGCTAGAGGTAGTGACATGAGAGGAGTGACGGCACAGCTGCAGCCAGAGGAAGTGACAGTAGAAGAGTGATGGCACACCTGAAGCTAGAGGTAGTGACATGAGAGGAGTGACGGCACAGCTGCAGCCAGAGGAAGTGACAGCAGAAGAGTGATGGCACACCTGAAGCTAGAGGTAGTAACATGAGAGGAGTGACAGCACAGCTGCAGCCAGAGGTAGTGACAGGAGAGGAGTGACAGCACACCTGCAGCCAGATGTAGTGACAGCTCTCTCGCAGCCAGAGGAAGTGACAGCAGAAGAGTGATGGCACACCTGCAGCCATAGGTACTGGCAGGAGAGGAGTGACAACACACTTGCAGCCAGATGTAGTGACGAGAGAAGTGACGGCACACCTGCAGCCAGAGGTAGTGACAGGAGAGGAGTGACGGCACAGCTGCAGCCATAGGTAGTGACAGGAGAGGAGAGACGGCACACCTGCAGCCAGAGGTAGTGACAGGAGAGGAGTGACGTCACAGCTGCAGCCAGAGGTACTGACAGGATAGGAGTGACGGCACACCTGCAGCTAGAGGTAGTGACAGGAGAGGAGTGACAGCACAGCTGCAGCCAGAGGTAGTGACAGCTCTCACGCAGCCGGAGGAAGTGACAGCAGAAGAGTTATGGCACACCTGCAGCTAAAGGTAGTGACAGGAGAGGAGTGACAGCACAGCTGCAGCCAGAGATAGTGACAGGAGAGGAGTGACGGCAAAGCTGCAGCCATAGGTACTGACAGGAGAGGAGTGACAGCACAACTGCAGCCAGATGTAGTGACAGGAGAGGAGTGACGGCACACCTGCAGCCAGAGGTAGTGACAGGAGAGGAGTGACTGCACACCTGCAGCCAGAAGTAGTGACAGGAGAGGAGTGACGGCACACCTGCAGCTAGAGGTAGTGACAGGAGAGGAGTGACAGCACAGCTGCAGCCAGAGGTAGTGACAGGAGAGGAGTGACGGCACACCTGCAGCCAGATGTAGTGACAGCTCTCTCGCAGCCGGAGGAAGTGACAGGAGAGAAGTGACGGCACAGCTGCAGCAATAGGTAGTGACAGGAGAGGAGTGACGGCACAGCTGCAGCCAGAGGTAGTGACAGGAGAGGAGTGACAGCACACCTGCTGCCATAGGTACTGACAGGAGAGGAGTGACAGCACACCTGCAGCCAGATGTAGTGACAGGAGAGGAGTGACAGCTCACCTGCAGCCAGATGTAGTGACAGGAGAGGAGTGACAGCACAGCTGCAGCCAGAGGTAGTGACAAAAGAGGAGTGACTGCACACCTGCAGCCAGAGGTAGTGACAGGAGAGGAGTGACAGCTCACCTGCAGCCAGAGGTAGTGACAGGAGAGGAGTGACGGCACACCTGCAGCCAGAGGTAGTGACAGGAGAGGAGTGACAGCACACCTGCAGCCAGATGTAGTGACAGCTCTCTCGCAGCCAAAGGAAGTGACAGCAGAAGAGTGATGGCACACCTGCAGCTAGCGGTAGTGACAGGAGAGGAGTGACGGCACAGCTGCACCCAGAGGTAGTGACAGTAGAGGAGTGATGGCACAGCTGCAGCCAGAGGTAGTGACAGGAGAGGAGTGACGGCTCACCTGAAGCCATAGGTAGTGACAGGAGAAGAGTGATGCACACCTGCAGCCAGAGGTAGTGACAGGAGAGGAGTGACGGCACAGCTGCAGCCAGAGGTTGGGACAGGAGAGGAGTGATGGCACACCTGCAGCTAGAGGTAGTGACAGGAGAGGAGTGACGGCACACCTGCAGCCAGAGGTAGTGACAGGAGAGGAGTGACGGCACAGCTGCAGCCATAGGTAGTGACAGGAGAGGAGTGACGGCACATGTGCAGCCAGAGGTAGTGACAGGAGAGGAGTGACGGCAAAGCTGCAGCCATAGGTAGTGACATGAGTGACGGCACAGCTGCAGCCAGAGGAAGTGACAGCAGAAGAGTGATGGCACACCTGAAGCTAGAGGTAGTGACATGAGAGGAGTGACAGCACAGCTGCAGCCAGATGTAGTGACAGGAGAGAAGTGACGGCACACCTGCAGCCAGAGGTAGTGACAGGAGAGGAGTGACGTCACAGCTGCAGCCAGAGGTAGTGACAGGAGAGGAGTGACGTCACAGCTGCAGCCAGAGGTAGTGACAGGAGAGGAGTGACGTCACAGCTGCAGCCAGAAGTACTGACAGGAGAGGAGTGACGGCATACCTGCAGCTAGAAGTAGTGACAGGAGAGGAGTGACGGCACAGCTGCAGCCAGAGGTAGTGAAAGGAGAGGAGTGTCAGCACACCTGCAGCCAGATGTAGTGACAGCTCTCTCGCAGCCGGAGGAAGTGACAGCAGAAGAGTGATGGCACATGTGCAGCCAGAGGTAGTGACAGAAGAGGAGTGACAGCACACCTGCAACCAGAGGAAGTGACAGGAGAGGAGTGATGGCACAGCTGCAGCCAGAGGAAGTGACAGCAGAAGAGTGATGGCACACGTCCAGCTAGAGGTAGTTACAGGAGAGGAGTGACAGCACAGCTGCAGCCAGAAGTAGTGACAGGAGAGGAGTGACGGCACAGCTGCAGCCAGAGGAAGTGACAGCAGAAGAGTGAGGGCACACCTGCAGCCAGAGGTAGTGACAGGAGAGGAGTGACGTCACAGCTGCAGCCAGAGGTAGTGAAAGGAGAGGAGTGACGTCACAGCTGCAGCTAGAGGTAGTGACAGGAGAGGAGTGACGGCACAGCTGCAGCCAGAGGTAGTAACAGGAGAGGAGTGTCAGCACACCTGCAGCCAGATGTAGTGACAGCTCTCTCGCAGCCGGAGGAAGTGACAGCAGAAGAGTGATGGCACACCTGCAGCTAGAGGTAGTGACAGGAGAGGAGTGACAGCACAGCTGCAGCCAGAAGTAGTGACAGGAGAGGAGTGACGGCACAGCTGCAGCCAGAGGAAGTGACAGCAGAAGAGTGAGGGCACACCTGCAGCCAGAGGTAGTGACAGGAGAGGAGTGACGTCACAGCTGCAGCCAGAGGTTGTGACAGGAGAGGAGTGACGGCACACCTGCAGCTAGAGGTAGTGACAGGAGAGGAGTGACGGCACAGCTGCAGCCAGAGGTAGTAACAGGAGAGGAGTGTCAGCACACCTGCAGCCAGATGTAGTGACAGCTCTCTCGCAGCCGGAGGAAGTGACAGCAGAAGAGTGATGGCACACCTGCAGCTAGAGGTAGTGACAGGAGAGGAGTGACAGCACAGCTGCAGCCAGAGGTAGTGACAGGAGAGGAGTGACGGCAAAGCTGCAGCCATAGGTAGTGACAGGAGAAGAGTGACGGCACACCTGCAGCCAGAGGAAGTGACAGCAGAAGAGTGATGGCACACCTGAAGCTAGATGTAGTGAGAGGAGTGACGTCACAGCTGCAGCCAGAGGTACTGACAGGAGAGGAGTGACGGCACACCTGCAGCTAGAGGTAGTGACAGGAGAGGAGTGACGGCACACCTGCAGCCAGAGGTAAAGGCAGGAGAGGAGTGACGGCACACCTGCAGCCAGAGGTAGTGACAGGAGAGGAGTGACGGGACACCTGCAGCCAGAGGAAGTGACAGGAGGAGTGCCGGCACAGCTGCAGCCAGAGGTAGTGACAGGAGAGGAGTGACAACACAGCTGCAGCCAGAGGTATTGACAGGAGAGGAGTGACAGCACACCTGCAGCCATAGGTACTGACAGGAGAGGAGTGACAGCACAACTGCAGCCAGATGTAGTGACAGGAGAGGAGTGAATGCACACCTGCAGTCAGAGGTAGTGACAGGAGTGGAGTGACTGCACACCTGCAGCCAGAGGTAGTGACAGGAGAGGAGTGACAGCTCACCTGCAGCCAGAGGTAGTGACAGGAGAGGAGTGACAGCTCACCTGCAGCCAGAGGTAGTGACAGGAGAGGAGTGACGGCACACCTGCAGCCAGAGGTAGTGACAGGAGAGGAGTGACAGCACACCTGCAGCCATAGGTATTGACAAGAGAAGAGTGATGCACACCTGCAGCCAGAGGTAGTGACAGGAGAGGAGTGACGGCACAGCTGCAGCCAGAGGTTGGGACAGGAGAGGAGTGATGGCACACCTGCAGCTAGAGGTAGTGACATGAGGAGTGACAGCACAGCTGCAGCCAGATGTAGTGACAGGAGAGAAGTGACGGCACACCTGCAGCCAGAGGTAGTGACAGGAGAGGAGTGACGGCACAGCTTCAGCCATAGGTAGTGACAGGAGAGGAGTGACGGCACACCTGCAGCCAGAGGTAGTGACAGGAGAGGATTCACGGCACAGCTGCAGCCAGAGGTAGTGACAGGAGAGGAGTGACGTCACAGCTGCAGCCAGAAGTACTGACAGGAGAGGAGTGACGGCACACCTGCAGCTAGAAGTAGTGACAGGAGAGGAGTGACGGCACAGCTGCAGCCAGAGGTAGTGAAAGGAGAGGAGTGTCAGCACACCTGCAGCCAGATGTAGTGACAGCTCTCTCGCAGCCGGAGGAAGTGACAGCAGAAGAGTGATGGCACATGTGCAGCTAGAGGTAGTGACAGAAGAGGAGTGACAGCACACCTGCAACCAGAGGAAGTGACAGGAGAGGAGTGATGGCACAGCTGCAGCCAGAGGAAGTGACAGCAGAAGAGTGATGGCACACGTGCAGCTAGAGGTAGTGACAGAAGAGTGACAGCACACCTGCAACCAGAGGTAGTGACAGGAGAGGAGTGACGGCACAGCTGCAGCCAGAGGAAGTGACAGCAGAAGAGTGATGGCACACGTGCAGCTAGAGGTAGTTACAGGAGAGGAGTGACAGCACAGCTGCAGCCAGAAGTAGTGACAGGAGAGGAGTGACGGCACAGCTGCAGCCAGAGGAAGTGACAGCAGAAGAGTGACGTCACAGCTGCAGCCAGAGGTAGTGACAGGAGAGGAGTGACGTCACAGCTGCAGCCAGAGGTAGTGACAGGAGAGGAGTGACGTCACAGCTGCAGCCAGAGGTTGTGACAGGAGAGGAGTGACGGCACACCTGCAGCTAGAGGTAGTGACAGGAGAGGAGTGACGGCACAGCTGCAGCCAGAGGTAGTAACAGGAGAGGAGTGTCAGCACACCTGCAGCCAGATGTAGTGACAGCTCTCTCGCAGCCGGAGGAAGTGACAGCAGAAGAGTGATGGCACACCTGCAACTAGAGGTAGTGACAGGAGAGGAGTGACAGCACAGCTGCAGCCAGAGGTAGTGAAAGGAGAGGAGTGACGGCAAAGCTGCAGCCATAGGTAGTGACAGGAGAAGAGTGACGGCACACCTGCAGCCAGAGGAAGTGACAGCAGAAGAGTGATGGCACACCTGAAGCTAGATGTAGTGAGAGGAGTGACGTCACAGCTTCAGCCAGAGGTACTGACAGGAGAGGAGTGACGGCACACCTGCAGCCAGAGGAAGTGACAGGAGGAGTGCCGGCACAGCTGCAGCCAGAGGTAGTGACAGGAGAGGAGTGACAGCACAGCTGCAGCCAGAGGTAGTGACAGGAGAGGAGTGACAGCACACCTGCAGCCATAGGTACCGACAGGAGAGGAGTGACAGCACAACTGCAGCCAGATGTAGTGACAGGAGAGGAGTGACGGCACACCTGCAGCCACAGGTAGTGGCAGGAGAGGAGTGACGGCACACCTGCAGCCAGAGGTAGTGACAGGAGAGGAGTGACGGCACACCTGCAGCCAGAGGAAGTGACAGGAGGAGTGCCGGCACAGCTGCAGCCAGAGGTAGTGACAGGAGAGGAGTGACGGCACACCTGCAGCCAGAGGTAGTGACAGGAGAGGAGTGACTGCACACCTGCAGCCAGAGGTAGTGACAGGAGAGGAGTGACAGCTCACCTGCAGCCAGAGGTAGTGACAGCAGAGGAGTAACTGCACACCTGTAGCCAGAGGTAGTGTCAGGAGAGGAGTGACAGCTCACCTGCAGCCATAGGTACTGACAGTAGCGGAGTGACGGCACACCTGCAGCCAGATGTAGTGACAGGAGAGGAGTGACGGCACACCTGCAGCCAGAGGAAGTGACAGGAGAGGAGTGACAGCTCACCTGCAGCCAGAGGTAGTGACAGGAGAGGAGTGACAGCACACCTGCAGCCAGAGGTAGTGACAGGAGAGGAGTGACGGCACACCTGCAGCCAGATGTAGTGACAGCTCTCTCGCAGCCGAAGGAAGTGACAGCAGAAGCGTGATGGCACACCTGCAGCTAGCGGTAGTGACAGGAGAGGAGTGACGGCACACCTGCACCCAGAGGTAGTGACAGTAGAGGAGTGATGGCACAGCTGCAGCCATAGGTTGTGACAGGAGAGGAGGGATGGCACACCTGCAGCCAGAGGTAGTGACAGGAGAGGAGTGACGGCACAGCTGCAGCCATAGGTAGTGACAGGAGAGGAGTGACAGCACACCTGCAGCCAGAGGTAGTGATAGGAGAGGAGTGACGGCTCACCTGCAGCCAGAGGTAGTGACAGGAGAGGAAAGATGGCACAGCTGCAGCCAGAGGTAGTGACAGGAGAGGAGTGACGGCAAACCTGCAGCCAGAGATAGCGACAGGAGAGGAGTGACGGCTCACCTGCAGCCAGAGGTAGTGACAGGAGAGGAGTGATGGCCCAGAGGTAGTGACAGGCGAGGAGTGACGGCACACCTGCAGCCAGAGGTAGTGACAGTCGAGGAGTGACGGCACACCTGCAGCCAGAGGTAGTGACAGGAGAGGAGTAGTGGCTCACCTGCAGCCAGAGGTAGTGACAGGAGAGGAGTGATGGCACATCTGCAGCCAGAGGTAGTGACAGGAGAGGAGTGACAGCACACCTGCAGCCAGAGGTAGTGATAGGAGAGGAGTGACGGCTCACCTGCAGCCAGAGGTAGTGACAGGAGAGGAGTGATGGCACAGCTGCAGCCAGAGGTAGTGACAGGAGAGGAGTGAAAGCTCACCTGCAGCCAGAGGTAGTGACCGGAGAGGAGTGACAGCGCACCTGCAGCCAGAGGTAGCGACAGGAGAGGAGTGACGGCTCACCTGCAGCCAGAGGTAGTGACAGGAGAGGAGTGATGGCACAGCTGCTGCCAGAGGTAGTGACAGTCGAGGAATGACGGCACAGCTGCAGCCAGAGGTAGTGACAGGAGAGGAGTGCCGGCACACCTGCAGCCAGAGGTAGTGACAGGAGAGGAGTGACGGCACACCTGCAGCCAGAGGTAGTGACAGGAGAGGAGTGACGGCACACCTGCAGCCAGAGGTAGTGACAGGAGAGGAGTGCCGGCACACCTGCAGCCAGAGGTAGTGACAGGAGAGGAGTGACGGCACACCTGCAGCCAGAGGTAGTGACAGGAGAGGAGTGATGGCACACCTTCAGCCAGAGGTAGTGACAGGAGAGGAGTGGCGGCGCACCTGCAGCCAGAGGTAGTGACAGGAGAGGAGTGACTGCACACCTGCGGCCAGAGGTAGTGACAGGAGGGGAGTGACAGCTCACCTGCAGCCAGAGGTAGTGACAGGAGAGGAGTGACGTCACACCTGCAGCCAGAGGTAGTGACAGGAGAGGAGTGACGGCACACCTGCAGCCAGAGGTAGTGACAGGAGAGGAGTGCCGGCACACCTGCAGCCAGAGGTAGTGACAGGAGAGGAGTGACGGCACACCTGCAGCCAGAGGTAGTGACAGGAGAGGAGTGCCGGCACACCTGCAGCCAGAGGAAGTGACAGGAAAGGAGTGACAGCACAGCTGCAGCCAGAGGTAGTGACAGGAAAGGAGTGACAGCACAGCTGCAGCCAGGGGTAGTGACAGGAGAGGAGTGACAGCTCACCTGCAGCCAGAGGTAGTGACAGGAGAGGAGTGACAGCTCACCTGCAGCCAGAGGTAGTGACAGGAGAGGAGTGACGGCACACCTGCAGCCAGAGGAAGTGACAGGAGAGGAGTGACGGCACACCTGCAGCCGGAGGTAGTGACAGGAAAGGAGTGACAGCACAGTTGCAGCCAGAGGTAGTGACAGGAGAGGAGTGACGGCACAACTGCAGCCAGAGGTAGTGACAGGAGAGGAGTGACAGCTTACCTGCAGCCAGAGGTAGTGACAGGGGAGGAGTGACAGCACACCTGCAGCCAGAGTTAGTGACAGTAAAGGAGTGACAGCACACCTGCAGCCAGAGGTAGTGACAGGAGAGGAGTGACAGCACACCTGCAGCCAGAGGAAGTGACAGGAGAGGAGCGACAGCACACCTGCAGCCAGAGGTAGTGACAGGAGAGGAGTGACGGCACACCTGCAGCCAGAGGTAGTGACAGGAGAGGAGTGATGGCACAGCTGCAGCCAGAGGTAGTGACAGGAGAGGAGTGCCGGCACACCTGCAGCCAGAGGTAGTGACAGGAGAGGAGTGACGGCACACCTGCAGCCTGAGGTAGTGACAGGAGAGGAGTGACAGCCCAGCTGCAGCAAGAAGTAGTGACAGGAGAGGAGTGACAGCACAGCTGCCGCCAGAGGTAGTGACAGGAGAGGAGTGACAGCTCACCTGCAGCCAGAGGTAGTGACAGGAGAGGAGTGACAGCTTACTTGCAGCAAGAGGTAGTGACAGGAGAGGAAAGATGGCACAGCTGCAGCCAGAGGTAGAAACAGGAGAGGAGTGACAGCACACCTGCAGCCAGAGGTAGCGACAGGCGAGGAGTGACGGCACACCTGCAGCCAGAGGTAGTGACAGGAGAGGAGTAACTGCTCACCTGCAGCCAGAGGTAGTATCAGGAGAGGAGTGATGGCACATCTGCAGCCAGAGGTAGTGACAGGAGAGGAGTGACGGTTCACCTGCAGCCAGATGTAGTGACAGGAGAGGAGTGATGGCACAGCTGCAGCCAGAGGTAGTGACAGGAGAGGAGTGACGGCTCACCTGCAGCCAGAGGTAGTGACAGGAGAGGAGTGATGGAACAGCTGCTGCCAGAGGAAGTGACAGACGAGGAGTGACGGCACAGCTGCAGCCAGAGGTAGTGACAGGAGAGGAGTGACAGCACACCTGCAGCCAGAGGTAGTGACAGGAGAGGAGTGCCGGCACACCTGCAGCCAGAGGTAGTGACAGGAGAGGAGTGACGGCACACCTGCAGCCAGAGGTAGTGACAGGAGAGGAGTGACAGCTTACCTGCAGCCAGAGGTAGTGACAGGGGAGGAGTGACAGCACACCTGCAGCCAGAGTTAGTGACAGTAAAGGAGTGACAGCACACCTGCAGCCAGAGGTAGTGACAGGAGAGGAGTGACAGCACACCTGCAGCCAGAGGAAGTGACAGGAGAGGAGCGACAGCACACCTGCAGCCAGAGGTAGTGACAGGAGAGGAGTGACGGCACACCTGCAGCCAGAGGTAGTGACAGGAGAGGAGTGATGGCACAGCTGCAGCCAGAGGTAGTGACAGGAGAGGAGTGCCGGCACACCTGCAGCCAGAGGTAGTGACAGGAGAGGAGTGACGGCACACCTGCAGCCAGAGTTAGTGACAGTAAAGGAGTGACAGCACACCTGCAGCCAGAGGTAGTGACAGGAGAGGAGTGACAGCACACCTGCAGCCAGAGGAAGTGACAGGAGAGGAGCGACAGCACACCTGCAGCCAGAGGTAGTGACAGGAGAGGAGTGACGGAACACCTGCAGCCAGAGGTAGTGACAGGAGAGGAGTGATGGCACAGCTGCAGCCAGAGGTAGTGACAGGAGAGGAGTGCCGGCACACCTGCAGCCAGAGGTAGTGACAGGAGAGGAGTGACGGCACACCTGCAGCCAGAGGTAGTGACAGGAGAGGAGTGACGGCACACCTGCAGCCAGAGGTAGTGACAGGAGAGGAGTGACAGCTTACCTGCAGCCAGAGGTAGTGACAGGGGAGGAGTGACAGCACACCTGCAGCCAGAGTTAGTGACAGTAAAGGAGTGACAGCACACCTGCAGCCAGAGGTAGTGACAGGAGAGGAGTGACAGCACACCTGCAGCCAGAGGAAGTGACAGGAGAGGAGTGACAGCTTACCTGCAGCCAGAGGTAGTGACAGGGGAGGAGTGACAGCACACCTGCAGCCTTAGTTAGTGACAGTAAAGGAGTGACAGCACACCTGCAGCCAGAGGTAGTGACAGGAGAGGAGTGACAGCACACCTGCAGCCAGAGGAAGTGACAGGAGAGGAGCGACAGCACACCTGCAGCCAGAGGTAGTGACAGGAGAGGAGTGACGGCACACCTGCAGCCAGAGGTAGTGACAGGAGAGGAGTGATGGCACAGCTGCAGCCAGAGGTAGTGACAGGAGAGGAGTGCCGGCACACCTGCAGCCAGAGGTAGTGACAGGAGAGGAGTGACGGCACACCTGCAGCCTGAGGTAGTGACAGGAGAGGAGTGACAGCCCAGCTGCAGCAAGAAGTAGTGACAGGAGAGGAGTGACAGCACAGCTGCCGCCAGAGGTAGTGACAGGAGAGGAGTGACAGCTCACCTGCAGCCAGAGGTAGTGACAGGAGAGGAGTGACAGCTTACTTGCAGCAAGAGGTAGTGACAGGAGAGGAAAGATGGCACAGCTGCAGCCAGAGGTAGAAACAGGAGAGGAGTGACAGCACACCTGCAGCCAGAGGTAGCGACAGGCGAGGAGTGACGGCACACCTGCAGCCAGAGGTAGTGACAGGAGAGGAGTAACTGCTCACCTGCAGCCAGAGGTAGTATCAGGAGAGGAGTGATGGCACATCTGCAGCCAGAGGTAGTGACAGGAGAGGAGTGACGGTTCACCTGCAGCCAGATGTAGTGACAGGAGAGGAGTGATGGCACAGCTGCAGCCAGAGGTAGTGACAGGAGAGGAGTGACGGCTCACCTGCAGCCAGAGGTAGTGACAGGAGAGGAGTGATGGAACAGCTGCTGCCAGAGGAAGTGACAGACGAGGAGTGACGGCACAGCTGCAGCCAGAGGTAGTGACAGGAGAGGAGTGACAGCACACCTGCAGCCAGAGGTAGTGACAGGAGAGGAGTGCCGGCACACCTGCAGCCAGAGGTAGTGACAGGAGAGGAGTGACGGCACACCTGCAGCCAGAGGTAGTGACAGGAGAGGAGTGACAGCACAGCTGCAGCCAGAGGTAGTGACAGGAGAGGAGTGACGGCACACCTGCAGCCAGAGGTAGTGACAGGAGAGGAGTGACAGCACACCTGCAGCCGGAGGTAGTGACAGGAAAGGAGTGACAGCACAGTTGCAGCCAGAGGTAGTGACAGGAGAGGAGTGACGGCACAACTGCAGCCAGAGGTAGTGACAGGAGAGGAGTGACAGCTTACCTGCAGCCAGAGGTAGTGACAGGGGAGGAGTGACAGCACACCTGCAGCCAGAGTTAGTGACAGTAGAGGAGTGACAGCACACCTGCAGCCAGAGGTAGTGACAGGAGAGGAGTGACAGCACACCTGCAGCCAGAGGAAGTGACAGGAGAGGAGCGACAGCACACCTGCAGCCAGAGGTAGTGACAGGAGAGGAGTGACGGCACACCTGCAGCCAGAGGTAGTGACAGGAGAGGAGTGATGGCACAGCTGCAGCCAGAGGTAGTGACAGGAGAGGAGTGCCGGCACACCTGCAGCCAGAGGTAGTGACAGGAGAGGAGTGACGGCACACCTGCAGCCTGAGGTAGTGACAGGAGAGGAGTGACAGCCCAGCTGCAGCAAGAAGTAGTGACAGGAGAGGAGTGACAGCACAGCTGCCGCCAGAGGTAGTGACAGGAGAGGAGTGACAGCTCACCTGCAGCCAGAGGTAGTGACAGGAGAGGAGTGACAGCTTACTTGCAGCAAGAGGTAGTGACAGGAGAGGAAAGATGGCACAGCTGCAGCCAGAGGTAGAAACAGGAGAGGAGTGACAGCACACCTGCAGCCAGAGGTAGCGACAGGCGAGGAGTGACGGCACACCTGCAGCCAGAGGTAGTGACAGGAGAGGAGTAACTGCTCACCTGCAGCCAGAGGTAGTATCAGGAGAGGAGTGATGGCACATCTGCAGCCAGAGGTAGTGACAGGAGAGGAGTGACGGTTCACCTGCAGCCAGAGGTAGTGACAGGAGAGGAGTGCCGGCACAGCTGCAGCCAGAGATAGTGACAGGAGAGGAGTGACGGAACAGCTGCAGCCAGAGGTAGTGACAGGAGAGGAGTGATGGCACACCTGCAGCCAGAGGTAGTGACAGGAGAGGAGTGACGGCACAGCTGCAGCCAGAGGAAGTGACAGCAGAAGAGTGATGGCACACCTGCAGCCAGAAGTAGTGACAGGAGAGGAGTGACAGCACAGCTGCAGCCAGAGGTAGTGACAGGAGAGGAGTGACGGCACACCTGCAGCCAGAGGTAGTGACAGGAGAGGAGTGCCGGCACAGCTGCAGCCAGAGATAGTGACAGGAGAGGAGTGACGGAACAGCTGCAGCCAGAGGTAGTGACAGGAGTGGAGTGACGGCACAGCTGCAGCCAGAGGTAGTGACAGGGGAGGAGTGACAGCACACCTGCAGCAAGATGTAGTGACAGCTCTCTCGCAGCCGGAGTAAGTGACAGCAGAAGAGTGATGGCACACGTGCAGCTAGAGGTAGTGACAAGAGAGGAGTGACAGAACAGCTGCAGCCAGAAGTAGAGACAGGAAAGGAGTGATGGCAGAGCTGCAGCCAGAGGTAGTGACAGGGGAGGAGTGACAGCACACCTGCAGCAAGATGTAGTGACAGCTCTCTCGCAGCCAGAGGAAGTGACAGCAGAAGAGTGATGGCACATGTGCAGCTAGAGGTAGTGACAGAAGAGGAGTGACAGCACACCTGCAACCAGAGGTAGTGACAGGCGAGGAGTGACAGCTCACCTGCAGGCAGAGGTAGTGACAGGAGAGGAGTGACAGCACACCTTCAGCCAGAGGTAGTGACAGGAGAGGAGTGACGGCTCACCTGCACCCAGAGGTAGTGACAGGAGAGGAGTGATGGCACAGCTGCAGCCACAGGTAGTGACAGGCGAGGAGTGACAGTAAACCTACAGCCAGAGGTAGTGACAGGAGAGGAGTGAAAGCTCACCTGCAGCCAGAGGTAGTGACAGGAGAGGAGTGACAGCTTACTTGCAGCAAGAGGTAGTGACAGGAGAGGAAAGATGGCACAGCTGCAGCCAGAGGTAGTGACAGGAGAGGAGTGACGGCAAACCTGCAGCCAGAGGTAGTGACAGGAGAGGAGTGATGGCACAGCTGCAGCCACAGGTAGTGACAGGCGTGGATTGACGGCACACCTACAGCCAGAGGTACTGACAGGAGAGGAGTGACAGCACACCTGCAGCCATAGGTAGTGACAGGAGAGGAGTGACTGCTCACCTGCAGCCATAGGTAGTGACAGGAGAGCAGTGAGAGCACACCTGCAGCCAGAGGTACTGACAGGAGAGGAGTGATAGCACACCTGCAGCCATAGGTAGTGACAGGAGAGGAGTGACAGCACACCTGCAGCCATAGGTAGTGACAGGAGACAAGTGACAGCACACCTGAAGCCATAGGTAGTGACAGGAGAGGAGTGACAGCACAGCTGCAGCCAGACATAGTGACAGGAGAGGAGTGACAGCACAGCTGCAGCCAGAGGTAGTGAAAGGAGAGGAGTGACAGAACAACCTGCAGCCACAAGTACTGACAGGAGAGGAGTGACAGCACAGCTGCAGCCATAGGTAGTGACAGGAGAGGAGTGACAGCACACCTGCAGCCAGAGGTAGTGACAGGAGAGGAGTGATAGCACAGCTGCAGCCAGAGGTAGAGACAGGAGAGGAGTGACAGCACAGCTGCAGCCATAGGTAGTGACAGGAGAGGAGTGACAGCAAAGCTGCAGCCAAAGGTGTTGACAGGAGAGGAGTGACAGCACACCTGCAGCCACAAGTACTGACAGGAGAGGAGTGACAGCACAGCCGCAGCCAGAGGTAGTGACAGGAGAAGAGTGACACCCCATGCAGCTGCAAAATGGGTGTGGCAATGCAAAAGAACCTGGGCTCGGTCATGAGTGGTACCAAACATACATGACCTTAGCAGCCATGCAAGTGCTCCTACGGAGGAAGTTTGAGCACCGCCATAGTGTTTCCCCCCAATATATACATAATCTGACAGCATTTCACACAAAATACACGTAATCTGGCAGCTTCCCTCCAACATACACATGATCTGGCAACGGTTTCCTTCCAAAATAAACCAATGTGACTACAAGTCTTAACAATGGATCCATGAGTGTTACAAATGTTACCATATATTTATGGATAATCCATAAAGGTGGCCATACATTAGGGGACTTGGTGGCCAATCGATCATCCGATTCAATTATAATCAAATCGGACAAAAATCGGTGCTGCCAAGTGCACGCCCAATCGACGATGCAATTAATTTTGTCCTGAAATTGGTGCATGAATTGGTCAGACAAGCTGCAAGGTGTAGGTCCGACTTCCTTGATCGGGTGCACGGCAGTAACAAAGAGCGATGAAACCCCCGGAGTGGTTTCCACAGTGTAAAACCGTGTGCGTTTATACATTACCTGTCCCGTGTCCCGGTGTCCTGCCCCTTTTCCCTCAGCCCCATATATGCCATCAGCATGTGTGATGGAAGAGCGGTGGATTGGAACACTGGATGGGTACTGCGACACAGGACAGGTAATGTATAAATGCACACGTGCACACTAGGGATCAGCGGTAAGGCTGCGCACTGGGTCGATTTCCAAAAGATTTTAGCATGAAGTTGATTGGGAATAGGCCTGTGGTGTATGGGCAGCTGATGGATCTCTCTCTGATCAGAGAGCGATTTATCCCTTGGTCAAATCTGCCCATCACTGCTTGATGTATGGACACCTTAAAGAGGACCTGTAAGTTTAAAAAATGTATCCTGAGGGTACTTACCATGGGAGGGAGGGACACCTTAAAGAGGCCCTGTAACTTTAAAAAATGTCTCCTGGGAATACTTACCATGCGAGGGGGAAGCCTCTGGATCCTATTGAGGTTTCCCCATCCTCCTCCATCTGATCAGAGAGCGATCTATCCCTTGGTCAAATCTGCCCATCACTGCTTGATGTATGGACACCTTAAAGAGGCCCTGTAAGTTTAAAAAATGTATCCTGGGAATACTTACCATGCGAGGGGGAAGCCTCTGGATCCTATTGAGGTTTCCCCATCCTCCTCCATCCAGGGCCGTATCTACTAAGAGGCACCCGTGGGCCGGTGCCATGGGCGGGTCCTCGGGGGGGGGCGGCCACCTATAGTTCATTTATTTTTTTTTTTAAAAAAAGCGGCGGAGAGGGCACTTACAGATAAGGGGAGCTCGCTCACCCCCGCCCTCCAGCAGAGTGGCTGCGGCCGGCCAGGACATAATCCTTAACTCTGCATGCCGCCGCCTGGTCTAGTGACGTCACTAGACCAGGAGGGGGCATGCAGAGTTAAGGATCTCGTCCTGGGCCTGGCCAACAGCTGCCACTCTGCTGGAGGGCAGGAGCCCGGGAGACACGCGAAGGAGCCGCTGGCAACTGCAGCCCAGCTACCCAGCCAGGAGCCAGCTCGCCCAGCCAGGTAGGTACCCAGCCAGCCCGCATGCCCAGCCAGGTACCCAGCCAGCCCGCTGCCCAGCCAGGTACCCAGCCAGCCCGCTGCCCAGCCAGGTACCCAGCCAGCCCGCTGCCCAGCCAGGTACCCAGCCAGCCCGCATGCCCAGCCAGGTACCCAGCCAGCCCGCATGCCCAGCCAGGTACCCAGCCAGCCCGCTGCCCAGCCAGGTACCCAGCCAGCCCGCATGCCCAGCCAGGTACCCAGCCAGCCCGCATGCCCAGCCAGGTACCCAGCCAGCCCGCATGCCCAGCCAGGTACCCAGCCAGCCCGCATGCCCAGCCAGGTACCCAGCCAGCCCGCATGCCCAGCCAGGTACCCAGCCAGCCCGCATGCCCAGCCAGGTACCCAGCCAGCATGCCCAGCCAGGTACCCAGCCAGCCAGCATGCCCAGCCAGGTACCCAGCCAGCCCGCTGCCCAGCCAGGTACCCAGCCAGCCCGCTGCCCAGCCAGGTACCCAGCCAGCCCGCTGCCCAGCCAGGTACCCAGCCAGCCCGCTGCCCAGCCAGGTACCCAGCCAGCCCGCATGCCCAGCCAGGTACCCAGCCAGCCCGCTGCCCAGCCAGGTACCCAGCCAGCCCGCTGCCCAGCCAGGTACCCAGCCAGCCCGCTGCCCAGCCAGGTACCCAGCCAGCCCGCTGCCCAGCCAGGTACCCAGCCAGCCCGCTGCCCAGCCAGGTACCCAGCCAGCCCGCTGCCCAGCCAGGTACCCAGCCAGCCCGCATGCCCAGCCAGGTACCCAGCCAGCCCGCTGCCCAGCCAGGTACCCAGCCAGCCCGCTTCCCAGCCAGCCTGCTGCCCAGCCAGGTACCCAGCCAGCCCGCATGCCCAGCCAGGTACCCAGCCAGCCCGCTTCCCAGCCAGGTACCCAGCCAGCCAGCATGCCCAGCCAGGTACCCAGCCAGCCAGCATGCCCAGCCAGGTACCCAGCCAGCATGCCCAGCCAGGTACCCAGCCAGCATGCCCAGCCAGGTACCCAGCCAGCCAGCATGCCCAGCCAGGTACCCAGCCAGCCCGCTGCCCAGCCAGGTACCCAGCCAGCCCGCTGCCCAGCCAGGTACCCAGCCAGCCCGCTGCCCAGCCAGGTACCCAGCCAGCCCGCTGCCCAGCCAGGTACCCAGCCAGCCCGCATGCCCAGCCAGGTACCCAGCCAGCCCGCATGCCCAGCCAGGTACCCAGCCAGCCCGCATGCCCAGCCAGGTACCCAGCCAGCCCGCATGCCCAGCCAGGTACCCAGCCAGCCCGCTTCCCAGCCAGGTACCCAGCCAGCCAGCATGCCCAGCCAGGTACCCAGCCAGCCAGCATGCCCAGCCAGGTACCCAGCCAGCATGCCCAGCCAGGTACCCAGCCAGCATGCCCAGCCAGGTACCCAGCCAGCATGCCCAGCCAGGTACCCAGCCAGCCAGCATGCCCAGCCAGGTACCCAGCCAGCCCGCTGCCCAGCCAGGTACCCAGCCAGCACGCTGCCCAGCCAGCCCGCATGGCCAGCCAGGTACCCAGCCAGCCCGCATGGCCAGCCAGGTACCCAGCCAGCCCGCATGGCCAGCCAGGTACCCAGCCAGCCCGCATGGCCAGCCAGGTACCCAGCCAGCCCGCATGCCCAGCCAGGTACCCAGCCAGCCCGCATGCCCAGCCAGGTACCCAGCCAGCCAGCATGCCCAGCCAGGTACCCAGCCAGCCAGCATGCCCAGCCAGGTACCCAGCCAGCCCGCATGCCCAGCCAGGTACCCAGCCAGCCCGCTGCCCAGCCAGGTACCCAGCCAGCCCGCTGCCCAGCCAGGTACCCAGCCAGCCCGCTGCCCAGCCAGGTACCCAGCCAGCCCGCATGCCCAGCCAGGTACCCAGCCAGCCCGCATGCCCAGCCAGGTACCCAGCCAGCCCGCATGCCCAGCCAGGTACCCAGCCAGCCCGCATGCCCAGCCAGGTACCCAGCCAGCCCGCATGCCCAGCCAGGTACCCAGCCAGCCCGCATGCCCAGCCAGGTACCCAGCCAGCCCGCATGCCCAGCCAGGTACCCAGCCAGCCCGCATGCCCAGCCAGGTACCCAGCCAGCCCGCATGCCCAGCCAGGTACCCAGCCAGCCAGCATGCCCAGCCAGGTACCCAGCCAGCCCGCTGCCCAGCCAGGTACCCAGCCAGCCCGCATGGCCAGCCAGGTACCCAGCCAGCCCGCATGGCCAGCCAGGTACCCAGCCAGCCCGCATGGCCAGCCAGGTACCCAGCCAGCCCGCATGGCCAGCCAGGTACCCAGCCAGCCCGCATGGCCAGCCAGGTACCCAGCCAGCCCGCATGCCCAGCCAAGTACCCAGCCAGCCCGCTGCCCAGCCAGGTACCCAGCCCACTGCCCGCTCGCTTAGCCAGGCAGTGGCTGGAAAGTGTAATGGTTAAGGGCTCTGCCTCGGACACAGGAGACCTTGGTTCAAATCTCGGCTCTGCCTGTTCAGTAAGCCAGCACCTATTCAGTAAGAAGTTTCTTGGGCAAGTCTCCTTAACACTGCTACTGCCTACTGAGTGCGCTCTAGTGGCTGCCTCGCAAGTGCTTTGAGTCCAACAGGAGAAAGGCGCTATACAAATACTGCAATTAATTACTCAGCCAGCCCACTGCTTGCTCACCCAGCTACCCAGCCAGCCCACTACCCGCTCACCCAGCCAGGTACTCAGCCAGCCCACTGGTGTTATGCTGCCCACTGTGTGATTTACTGCTGAAATGCTGCCCACATTGTGATTATTTTCTGGTGAAATGTTGCCCACATTGCAATTATTCTCTGCTGAAATGTTGCACTCATTGCGATTATTTTCTGGTGCAATGTTGCCCACATTGCGATTATTTTCTGGTGCAATGTTGCCCACATTGCGATTATTTTCTGGTGAAATGTTGCCCACATTGCAATTATTCTCTGCTGAAATGTTGCACTCATTGCGATTATTTTCTGGTGCAATGTTGCCCACATTGCGATTATTTTCTGGTGAAATGTTGCCCACATTGCAATTATTCTCTGCTGAAATGTTGCACTCATTGCGATTATTTTCTGGTGAAATGTTGCCCACATTGCGATTATTTTCTGGTGAAATGTTGCCCACATTGCGATTATTCTTTGCTGAAATGTTGCACTCATTGCGATTATTTTCTGGTGAAATGTTGCCCACATTGCGATTATTCTTTGCTGAAATGTTGCACTCATTGCGATTATTTTCTGGTGAAATGTTGCCCACATTGCGATTATTTTCTGGTGAAATGTTGCCCACATTGCGATTATTCTTTGCTGAAATGTTGCACTCATTGCGATTATTTTCTGGTGAAATGTTGCCCACATTGCGATTATTCTTTGCTGAAATGTTGCACTCATTGCGATTATTTTCTGGTGAAATGTTGCCCACATTGCGATTATTCTTTGCTGAAATGTTGCAATCATTGCGATTATTCTTTGCTGAAATGTTGCCCACATTGCGATTATTTTCTGGTGAAATGTTGCCCACATTGCGATTATTCTTTGCTGAAATGTTGCACTCGTGATTATTCTCTGCTGAAATGCTGCACACATTACGATTATTTTATGGTGAAACGCTGCCCCATTATGATTATTTGGCACCTATGGGGGGGCATCCAAATTCTCGCAAGGGGGCCCAGTGATTTCTAGTTACGCCCCTGACTACTACCTAAACTGGGGATACCTATAGACCTGGATATCTATACTGGGGACACCTATAGTATGTCTACATTTGGACACCTATAGACCTGGCTACTGTACTTATACTAATTATTTATATAGCGCCAACATATTACGCAGCGCTGTACAGAGTATGTATTGGTTTGTCATATAACTGTCCCACAGAGGGGCTCACAATCTAATCCCTACCATAGTCATATGTCTATGTATGTATCGTAGTCTAGGGCCAATTTTTAGGGGAAGCCAATTAACATTATACTTATCTGTATCGTATGTTGTTGGGATGTGGGAGGAAACCAGAGTGTCTTAAGGAAACCCACACAGACAAAGGGAGAACATACAAACTCCTTGCAGATGTTGACCTGGCTAGGATTCGAACCAGGAACCCAGCGCTGCAAGGCGAGAGTGCTAACCACTACGCCATCATGCTGCCATACCACTGTACTATATTGCACTTACATCTTTAGCAGTACTTCACGGAATACGTAGTCATGTCACTAACAATCCTCTGAGGAGCTTACAATCTAATTCTCCCATAGTCTAATGTCCTACCATATTATTATGTATTTATATAGCACTGGCATCTTCTGCAGCACTTTGCAGAGAACATAGTCATGTTACTGACTTTTCTCAGGGGAGCTCACACTAATACCTACCACTATTTTGTGCGAGAGAACACTGGCTAATGTGTGTGTGTGTGTGTGTGTGTGTGGGTGTGGGGGGGGTTTGGGGAGGGGGGAACATTTCCTACTTGCTTTTTTAAGGTCACTTTACTTATACCCAGGGAGAAACCATGGTCCCACTGACTTTGGGCTGCACTCTTACTAGGATATTTTAATTGGCCACACCCACTGTGTTATGGACACGCCCACTGCATTCTGTGGCCACGCCCATTTTTTCGCCGCGGCGCGCTTCGCGCGCCGCCAACATTCTCCTGGGGGGGCGCCATAGGTTTGGGGTGCCTAGGGGAGCCCCAACCCTAAATACAGCCCTGCCTCCATCCCACCTTCGCAGTGCTAGCAGTCCCCGAACAGCAGCCATGTAAATATTTACCTTCCGGGCTCCAGCTTAGTAGCGGCTCTAAGCTCGGGGTCATTCGGAAATAGTCAATCCCAATCGGATCTGCTCTACTGCACAGGCGCAATTCGCTTGCACAGTAGAGTGGTCCTGATCAGGATCGGCTATTTCCACCTGATCGCGAGCAGAGAGCCGCTACTGCGCCTTCGCTGGGGAAGGTTAATATTGCCACAGCCCACTTTCCTTGTGGTTTCGGGGGCCCAGCGCAGCCACTGTGGGATGGAGGACAGGGAAAGCCTCAATAGGATCCAGAGGCTACCCCCTCCCGAGGTAAGTACCCCCCGGGGACATTTTTGAAGTTACAGGTTCTGTGTGTGTGATATCCCAGCTGCAGCCTCTCTATTGTCAGGGCTGCCATTGAAATGTGAGCTGCAGCAAAGAGAACATTGTCTATACAAGGCTTCCTTAAGGTGGCCACACACCATACAATTGTTTAAATATCTGTTCAATTTAAGAATTGCAATAAATTTTTCTAACTGATTGTAACATTTCAAAAATCTGACCAATGTACCACACACATGTATGTTACATTTTCCCCAATTATGATAAAAATGATTGGAAAATTGAGAAAATTGCTAGGGTGTGTATATTAATAAATTGACAATCTAACACACACCATACAATCTTTAGAAAGGTTGAAGAAAAATATCTGGCATTCCGGATCGATAAAAATCAAAGAAAATGGGAAATCCGATCGGATTTTCCAGTCGAATGAAAAAAAAAGCTTTCGTTTTTTTCAGGAGATACGATCGTTTTTATCGAATTGCTGTAAAATCGGATCATTTTATTGTATCGTGTGTGGCCAGCTTTAGCCATCCAATCTAGCCTCTGCAATGCTGGGAAATGCTCCTGCAGTCAGCCACTCACATAACCATCCTCACGTTACCACATCCTCACGGGGCCAAATCGGAGGGAAAAATAAACTGGAGAGATCATTGGCCAAGGGGAGGGACAAAGGCTGAGGCTGGGTTGCAGTAACTGGCTGGCTAAAATGAGGGGTGGGACTGTCTCGTACAGCAGGGAACTCATATTGCAACATGTTGTGGGCGGGGCTTGGCACTAGCATCAGCCTACAGCTATCACTATGGGCTGAGGCTGAGCCTGTCACAATAAATTCCACTGCCCCCTTGGCCAATCACTGGCAGGGGGCGTGGATTTGATGTCAAAAGGCGGGAGATTGGAAAAAGCTTGAATAGCTCTGCCTCCTGCACTTGTTTGAAATGGATTCCTTTGTCTCCACTGTACCTGCCATCTTATGCCTGCTCCAGCAGCAGAAGCTAGCCTCATGCCTCAGCAAGCAGTTACCAGGCAGAAGTGAGCAGTTGAGAGAGTTTGAGAGGCATTTCACTGCCTATCAGTGGTCCGTGGAAAGGAGGCCTAACTAGCTGAGCTCACATACTCTCTGTCAGAGGGAGGGAGAGGGACGTGGATTGTGCATGCGCAGCCAGCAGCCACCCCCAGGCCCCAGCAGCACAAGCCCCCAGCACACAGCCAGCAGCAGCAGCCCCTAGCCAGCAGCCACCACCAGCCAGCAGCAGCACAAGCCCCCAGCACACATGCAGCAGCAGCACCCAGCCAGCAGCAGCCCCTAGCCAGCAGCCACCACAAGCCCCCAGCACACAGCCAGCAGCACTCAGCCATCAGCACCCAGCCAGCAGCAGCAGCAGCCCCTAGCCAGCAGCCACCACCAGCCAGCAGCAGCACAAGCCCCCAGCACACATGCAGCAGCAGCCCCCAGCCAGCAGCAGCACCCAGCCAGCAGCAGCCCCTAGCCAGCAGCCACCACAAGCCCCCAGCACACAGCCAGCAGCACTCAGCCAGCAGCACCCAGCCAGCAGCAGCAGCAGCCCCTAGCCAGCAGCCACCACCAGCCAGCAGCAGCACAAGCCCCCAGCACACATGCAGCAGCAGCACCCAGCCAGCAGCAGCAGCAGCCCCTGGCCAGCAGCCACCACCAGCCAGCAGCAGCACAAGCCCCCAGCACACATACAGCAGCAGCACCCAGCCAGCAGCAGCACAAGCCCCCAGCACACATACAGCAGCAGCACCCAGCCAGCAGCAGCACAAGCCCCCAGCACACATGCAGCAGCAGCCCCCAGTCACACAGCCACTGCAGCTGCCTCCCGACCCCGGTCACACAGAAGCTGCATCTGCCCCCTTCCCATCACACAGCAGCTGCCCTCCCGTCACACCACAGACACAGCTGCCCCATCACACAGGGAGATGGGGGGAGATGCAGTGTGTAGCAGGGAGAGGAGAGCTGAGTTTAAAAGTGGAGGTAAGTGGCCAACTGCATTAGGACTGGGCTTGTGTCAGCTAGCTTAGCACAGCAAGAGTAGCCACCAGCACCGCTTAAAGGGATACCTGAGGTGAGAGGTATATGGAGGCTGCCATATTTATTTCCTTTTACACAATACCAGTTTCCTGGCTATCCTGCCAATCCCCTGCCTGTAATATTTTTAGCTATAGACCCTGAACAAGCTTGCAGCACGTCAGGTGGTTCTGAGTGTTCTAACAAGATTAGCTGCATGCTTGTTTCAGGTGTGATTCATGCATTACTGCAACTAAATAGACCAGCAGGACTGCCAGGCAACTGGCATTTTTTAAAAGGAAATACATATCAGCTTCCATAGGTCTCACACCTTGGGTTCCTTTTAAATCAGGGATTTATCTACATTCCAGTAGGTAGCTGATGCCCCCTTTCCCACAAGAAATATTTACCTTTTCTCAAATCAGGAGGGTCTGTATGGTGGATATTGTGGTGAAGCCCCTCCCACAGTGTGATGTCCTGACAGTTTGCTGTCTTTGACCCTCATTGCATTGTAGGAAATTGTAGCTTTTTCCAACCAACAAGCAAGCAATATCTTCCTCTGTGCATAGAAGTCAGTAATGAACATTCTGTGTAGATCACCTGGCAGAACTAAAGCTGTCTCTCACCACCAGGGATATATTTCAGAATGTAAATCTGAGAGGAAAGATTTTACAATGGGAAACCACTTGCTAAATAATCAATAGATGAATAATCGTAAACAATAAGTAATTCTGTTATTTTCACTACAGTTCCTCCTTTAAATCAGTTTAGCTTTCCTTACCTGGAGCCTCCTCCAGGACTAGAAGTCTTGTGTAGTTCTGCTGCCACCCATTCTTCCTTTGTCCCCCTCAGCAGTGGCTTCTGTGCAAGCACGGGTGTGTGCGTGTAATTCTGCATTCTCGTGCCTGGGAGCATTCTGCACAAGTACAGTACTATTGCGCAGAACACTCCCAGCCAGAGCCGGGACAAGGTCCTCCAGCACCCAAGGCCGAGACACTAAAGTGCGCCCCTCCATCCCTCCCACCCCAGCCGTCACACACTGATTGCCATTAGACTAAGAGGTCCCAACCCCCCCAACGCCTTAATCTCTAGTTATCTGGCTTGCGGTCACTGCCATGCATCCCCTTTTCTTATCTCTCTCTGCTTCAAACACAATAGGGGAATGATAGCTGAGTGAATTGTGCGCCCCCTTCTACACTGCGCCCTGAGGCTGGAGCCTCTCTTGCCTCTGCTTTGGCCCGGCCCTGCTCCCAGCCACAGGCGCATGAGCGGTGCATGCACCCATGCATGTGCAGAAGCCAGTGACTACTATGGAGTGAACAGCAGAAGAATGGGCGACAACAGAACTGCTGCGAAGGACACAGACTTCTAGGAGCTGCAGGAAACCCAAGGTAAGTAAAGCTACATTGATTTCATTTGCCTCATGTTTCCTTTAAGTGCACCTGTAGAATTTTTGTACCAAATTGAACCTCTCTATAAGGGAGATTTGGAACTTGGTATGCTAATGGGGGTTGGGGAGCACCATTTCCTACCTGGGGGCTGCTCATGTAGCCCCTTGTCTCTGTGATGATTGCCAGCTGCAGCTTGCCGCAGCTAAAAAAAAAAAAAAAAAAAATCCCACTGTAGAGTGTGCTCCTGGCCACACTGTATACTACAGCTCCCAGTATATATTGCGGCATGCATCTGCTGGCATGCATTGTGGCTGGGAGTGTACTCTACTGCGGTATTCTTTGAAGTAGCCCCCAGTAGGTAAGTCATGGTGCTGCCCTTAACCCCCCACCCCAAACCATACTAAGTTAGGAACCTCACTTATGGCAATTCTGTTTGCAAGAAAACAAAGGTTTACCTTTTTTATAAATTAGTGCTCAATGGGCTCTATTCACAATAAGCAGTTCAGTAAGAAAAAAAAAATTGGAGTTAAAATACCTCATGCAATATTTTATACTTTTTATTCCAAATTCACAAACGGTTTCTCCCATGAGGCAGAAGTTTGGTAATTTATTGAACAAACTGCCTCAATCCACTAAGCCCTGGTCGGTAAGTTTCACTTAGCAGCCTTCTAGCAGGGTGGCAGGTAGGGTGCTGTGTGTGTGACTCAGAGGTTTTCCAGACTGTGCTGCCTGTCATCCCTTTAGATGTGCTAGAGCCACCAGGGGGAGCTCTTCTATGTGCTAAAATACAAATATGCACATCTAAAGGGATGCTGGCAGAGTTGTAGCTTGTCTCTGCATTGATACACTGAAAGTCCCACCTGCATACCTATTGCATCCAATTAGCATGAGAAGCAGGCTGTGTGGCTCTCCCTTTTGGTTGCCAGGTTCTCCCCAAAGGCTGTCTGTCAAGTTACTGCACAGAGACAGCATGAGGAGAACAGGTTGTCGGCTGCTGTGGGCTGGAGAAGATTATCAAATGCTTTTGTCTGGTAAGTGAAGTGTGCAAATCATTGTGAATTGACATTTCTCGGCGTAATTATGGCATAAGTCGGTAATTTACCTCACTAGTCGGGAACTGTTTGTGTGGTAACAAGTTTAGTGAATTGTAATTTAGGAAGGTGATCAGAAAAATCAGCTGTTTTGAGCATTAACAAATGCAGTAGTGCTTTCTGAATAGAGCCCATTGTACTTTAAAGTAGGGATGATCAATGAAATACAAATAAGTTCATGTGGATTTGTCTAAATGTTTATGCAAATATATGCAGCTTGAAAATGGACCAATCAATTGAACCTGTTTGGGACTTTACTGGTCAAATTTCAAGCTGAATATATTTGCATACAAATTTGCATACATCCTGAGCTGTGGAGCCGAAGTCAGTTGAAGCAATTTTGGTACCTGGAATCGCTGGTGTCACTAAACTGAGGAGTCAGAGTTGGATGATTTTTGTAGCTACTCCACAGCTCTGCATGAACTCAAATATTTGCATCTCATTGATCATCCCTACTTTAATGTGTACAAGCATTTATACTTGGCACTTCTTCCAGCCCCTGTGGGCTCCCTCGCCATCCTCCAGGGCTGCTCCGTTCCTCCGCTGGCTGGCCTGGTTTAAGGGAACCTTTACTGAGGGATATGGATGTTTCCTTTTAAACAATACCAGTTTCTTGGCAGTCCTGCTGATCTCTTTTGCTGCAGTAGTGGCTGAATCACACACCTGAAACAAGCATGCAGCTAATCCAGTCTGACTTCAGTCAGAGCACCTGATCTGCATGTCTGTTCAGGGGCTGTGGCTAAAAGTAGAGACACATGATCAGCAGGGGAGTCGGGCAACTGGTATTATTTTTGTAAAGGAAAAAATCCATATACTTCTCAGTTTAGGTTCCCTCTAAAGCTGTGACTGGGCTCAGTCATGGTCCCCTGTGTATACCTGACTGTGTGCAGCCCCAATGGTGATTCTGTGGCCAGTTGTCTGCGCAGAATACTCCTAGCCACAGGAGTGCGGCCACGGATGCTCAGTCATGCATTTGCAAAACTTCCAGACTACCGAGCTGGACAGCAGATAAATGGATGGGACTGGGAGGATGGTGAGGAAGCCCACGGCCTACAGGGGACTGGAGAAAGCACCCAGGTAACTATAAATGCTTGCAGTCTGGAAGTCTTGGGTTTCCTTTAGGACAGACAGGATGTTGAACTGTGTGCTTGTTGGGCAATTCAGTGTACCGTCTGCTGCCTGCCAGTTGGTATGGGTCAGCCATCCTGCAGCACAGTAGGTCAGGCCCAGTGCACACCGAGCGGATTTGGATGCGATCCGCCGGCCGCATCCGCCTGTAAATCCGCTTGGCTAATGTATTTTAATGGGCTGGTGCACACCGGCGGTTTGAGGTTTTTCCAAATCGCAAACGTGCCTCCTGCTGCACATTTGCGGTTTGCTAAAAACCTTAAACCGCCGGTGTGCACCAGCCCATTAAAATACATTAGCCAAGCGGATTTACAGGCAGATGCGGCCGGCGGATCGCATCCAAATCCGCTCGGTGTGCACTGGGCCAAATCTCTGCAATCCGCACCAAAAACCGCCAGCGGTTTGTGTATCTGCTAGCGGTTTTGGTGTGCACTGGGCCTCACACAGCATAGCATCACCAGGTCAGTTGGTCACTCAGACAGCTGATACAACACAGTCCGCATCACCAGTTCATTAAGCCAGGCAGCCCAGTTCCACAAGCTTGTTAAGCCAGCACTGCTCCCATCACTGCCAGTCCAGCCAGCACAACATAACCAGCAGGCCAGCCGAGCACAACACCCAGGCCAACACAGAAGCTCTGCCATTATTGTAAAATGCTGCCTGTTTATGGTATTTCTATGTGGGAACACGTGTCACAGCTTGACTCTGACCTGGTGCCCCTGATCTCCCAGGGCCCTAGCAATGCCCTTGGTCAATGAAATGGTAACAATTTTGTGTTGATGTCAATTTTATATTGATTGGAGGCAATTTTTTGCTGCTTAAAATGTGACCATTAAAATATAGCCAGTACTGGCTAGGGATTGGCAATGAAATGCAAATGATAGCAAGCTTGAAAATGGACAATCACCATGGCAGGATTTATCTGGCCAATTTCCAAGCTGTATATATTTGCATATAAAATTGCATGATCCTGCATCAACTTGTTAGTATTTGCATCTTATTGACCCTCCCTACTACTGCATTGTGGGAGTTCCCGCCTCTTGCACACAGGTGGTCTTAGCTCCAACTATAAGCTGTTTTCTGACCACCAGGGGAATTGGTCTGGTGTGAAGTGCATTCCTGAAGGTTTTTTTTTTTTGGGGGGGGGGGGGGGGGAAGGGGTGATGTGTTATTTTGGAAGGCGGGTGGGTTATACAGCAGTATACATGGTGGATAACAGGTCTGTATTAAACACACACGTACGTTTTCAGGGGTGCTCTGATACACTTTTTCAAAATCCAAATTGATTCAGATATCTGCATAGAAAACCGGAAGTGGCCTCTAAATTGCTTTTAAAAAGTTTTTTTAGGGTAAATTATGCATGTATCGTGTTTTATTAATTATGTGGGGAGTTAAAATACACACACAAAAAAGGCTGTCATTTAATATCAGGACTAGGTTTAAGACAGCGGTCATGCAGCCCACATTGGCTATCAGTCATAAAAGCAGTGCGTTAAAAAAAATCTGTGCGGGAAAATACCGCATTCAGTATTTTAGACTTCTGTGTGCTCATTCATAAAAATGTTTACAGTTGCGATAGCACTGCGGTATTTTCCCGAACTAGGCTGGCTCTAGGCAGGTGGTAGGCTCCATACTACATGGAGGTGCTAAAATTGGTCAGTGATTAGCCAATTATAATTTAAAGGTGTGTGTGTGTGTGTGTGTGTGTGTGTGTGTGTGTGTGTGTGTGTGTGTGTGTGTGTGTGTGTGCCCCCGGCTCAGATCTAAGCAAGATAACATTTTGTATTAGCTCAGAACCTTTAGCATTATATTAAATATGTTGACTGGTCTGTCAGAAGGGTGGGGGATGGATGAATTGGGTAGGAGAGGTTTCAGGGGTGTGCACTGGGTGGATTCAAGAAGTTTAATTACTACACAGTGATATCTACCAGGCAAGGCCACTAATGATACAATTTGTTTACAAACGATTCCTCATATGAATGATTAGAAATGGTTGTTTGACACTACTAATGGACAAATCTCATAACCAATGTGATCAGATTACTGATATATATATATATATATATTTTTTTTTTTTAAGGATTTTGTCAATCTGATAGAACTGGTTAGGAGATTGTCTATTAGTGGTCCCAAGATAGCATTTCTAAATGTTCATGTGAAGATTGTTTGTGAACAATAGTTTGGCAAATTGTACCATTAGTGGCCACCTTTTTAAAGACTTCTTCACGTAAGGCCTCTTTCCCACCAAGACGTTGCATTTTAGGGGACGTTAAGGTCGCATAACGTGCCCCTAACGCAACGCATGAGCCGTGTTGTGCGGCTGTTGGTGTGCCTCTTTAATCTCATACCTTGCGGGGACCACGTGATCGGAACACTCCACATGATCGCATCACGTGTTCCCGCCAGCCAATCAGCAGCTGCTCCAGGAAGAAAACACTGCAGTAGTAATGGGAAGTCCGGCTCTTTTCAATGAATCGATTCATTTAAAAGAGCCGGACTTCCTATCTCTGCTGTTCAGAATCGATTCAGAGCAGCAGGACTGAACCTAGTGATTGGAAGTCCGGCTCTTTTCAATGAATCAAGCCGAACTCTCCATCACTACACGGCAGTGCAGTGAATATTAATTAGCCATGTGCACTGGCGTGACAATAGGGGATGCGACCCCTGCCATCGCGGGGGGCCCGGGGCACCCCTATGGCCCACTCAGGGACTTTTGGGGGGCAGGAGGGGTCGCAGCATAAGAGTGTGGCAAATTGGCGGGGAGGGGGGACATTCCCCTCCCCCCCCCCGCCCCCCTCACCTCGGGCTCTCCTCTCAGCGCTCCCCCTCCTGCAATCATTGGTGGCAGCAGCAGGCTGAATACATTACCACCTTCTCGCTGGAGGTCTTCTGTTCTCTAAGAGCAACTCCCTGTTTACACAGGAAGTTGCATAAAGCTCTTATCGAGGTTGTCCTCTGCACTGTGCGTGGAGTCCAGGACGGCAGCGGAGAGAGCGGATCAGTCGGCGTGGGACAGTCGGCTGCAAGGGGCTAGAGAGAGCCCCAAGTGAGTAAGGTTGTTTTTTTTTGTTTTGTTTTGTTTTCCCCTGATGATTCCTTTAAAGAGAACCAGAGAGGATTTAAAAAAAGCTTTTATACATACCTGGGGCTTCCTCCAGCTCCATACGCATGGATCGCTCCCACGCCGCCATCCTCCGCTGCCTGGATCCGCCGGTACCGGGCCCCGTCATTACCGCCAGTCGGCTGGCAGACGCGGCCAATTGTCCGCATCTCAGGGGCTCCCTCCATACACTTACGCTTGCGGCTGCCTACTGCGCAGCCGCATGCATAAGGGTATGGAGGGAGCCCCTGTGATGTGGACAATTGGCCACGTCCGCCTGAAGTGACCGGACCCGGTAGCGGCGATAGAGGAAGCGGAGGATGGCGGCGTGGGAGAAATCCAGGCTTATGGTGCTGGAAGAAGCCCCAGGTATGTATAAAAGCATTTTTTCTATTTTTACTAATCATTCCTCTCTGGTTCCCTTTAAGTCAGATGGGGTCAAAAACAATTTTTAATCATTTGGGTGCCAATGTTTCTATTTTGAGTTATTTATCTTTTGTCTGTGTTGCACCTCCTCCAATGGGGTTGAAATTTTTCCAGTGCACAATTTGACGTGTATTTTGGTTTGCATGTGCTTGCATGCAAGACTTTCTGCATAATTTTGTTCTCCTTATCCATCAGAAAGGCGTATGATTGGCCTGAAATGTAATCTACAGCAGGAATATAACCCCAAACACACAGCCAAATGGAGTAAGAAGTATATTCAGCGTAATGAAGTGATGGTATGGCCCCCACAGAGCCCTGATCTCCACATGGAGTGTGTCTGGGATTACATGAAGAGACAGAAGGCTGTGAGGAAGCCTACAGCCACACACACCAACTTTTGATATAGAGTTTTCATCTGTTCATTCAATGCATTTTTTTATTTTTATTTATTGGTTTATGAAAAGAAATACTTGCATTTTTGACAGCATTTTTGTATGTATTTATGTAAATGTCTAAACTATAGCATGATTAAGTTACAAATGCCAACATATTTGTTTGTGTGTGGATATATTATGCATGAGTACACAATATGTGTATAGTATGTAAACACAATACATGTTAAATGTATGAATATAGATATACTATGTATACACAATACGTTTGTGTATAGTGTGTGTATACTATGTGTACACAATACGTTTGTAAATTTTGTGTGTATACACAATATGTTTTTATATCTTGCGTGTATGTACACTTGATACATGTTGGTGTATCTTATGTTTATATATTACGTATACACACAAATGTGTGTACATGTATGTGTATATATTATGAATACACAATGTTTGTATATAGTGTGTGCATACTATGCATACACAATACATATTTGTATATACTATGTAGTATGTATACACAATACATGTTTATATAATTATATGATGTATTAATATAGTGTATATACACATGTTGGTGTATATACAATACATTTGTATATATTGTGAGTGTATATATACAAAATACATATTGCATGTAGTATGTATACTCAATACACAGGGGCGTAACTAGGCCCCACCGGGCCCCCCTGCAGAATTTCAGTGGCCGTTTTGTGGGGGGCTGGAGGGGTGACAGCATGAGGGGAAAGCCTTGGCCACAGTCGGTGGGGAGAGGGGAATTCCCCCCCCCCCCCTCTCCCTCACCTCGGGGCTCTCCCCTCCAGCTAGTTACAGTGTGGGCAGCAGCTGGCAGATACAGACCACCTTCCGTGCGTTCCACCGCATACTTATCGCTCTAGCGGCTGATGTCACTTCCGGAAGTGACGTCAGCCGCTAGAGCGAGGAGTATGCGGTGGAACGCAAGGAAGAAGGTATGTATCTGCCCGCTGCCCACACTGTAACTAGCTGGAGGGGAGCGCATAGGGGAGAGCCCCGAGGTGAGGGGGAGAAACTTTCCCTCTCCCCGCCGACTGTGGCCAAGGCTTTCCCCTCATGTTGCCACCCCTCCAAAATGGCCCTGAGCGCTCCCCCCCCACGGGAGAAGGGGCTGCAGGGCCTATTGTTACGCCAGTGTCAATACATGTTTGTGTATATTCTATGTACACACAATACGTGTTTGTGTATATACTATGTACACACAATACGTGTTTGTGTATATACTATGTATACACAATACATGTTGGTGTATATACTATGTATACACAATGTTTGTATATTTTGTGTGTGTATACACAATACATGTTTGTATATATAGTGTGTGTGTGTATGTGTATACTCGATACATGTTAGTGTATATTATGTGTTTATATACTATGTATACACACAATACATGTACATATGTGTATATACTATGAATACACAATGTTTGTGTGTATGTGTGTGTGTGTATAGTCTATGCATACACAATGCATGTTTGTATATACTATGTCTGTATGTCTGTATGTCTGTATGTAGTATGTATACACGTAAAAATGTTTGTGTAATTATATAGTGTATATACTATGTATACAGTCCTGGCCTAAAGTTTTGAGACTGTCAAAAATGAGTTTTCACAAAGTTTGCTGCTAAACTGCTTTTAGCTCTTTGTTTCAGTTGTGTGTTATGTACTGAAATATAATTATAAGAACTTCATATGTTTCAAAGGCTTTTATTTCATCGGAGAATATGACTTTGCACCAGTCATCAGCAGTCCAGTCACCATACGTTTTTTTTTTTTGGGGGGGGGGGGGGGGGGGGGGGAGAAGTGGCTTCTTTGCTGCCCTTCTTAAAGAGAATCTGTATTGTTAAAATCGCACAAAAGTAAACATTCCAGTGCGTTAGGGGACATCTCCTATTCCCCTCTGTCACAATTTCGCCGCTCCCCGCCGCATTAAAAGTGGTTAAAAACAGTTTTAAAAAGTTTGTTTATAAACAAACTGGCCACCAAAACAGGAAGTAGATTGATGTACAGTATGTCCACACATAGAAAATACATCCATACACAAGCAGGCTGTATACAGCATTCCTTTTTAATCTCAAGATATCATTTGTGTGTTTCTTTCCCCCTGCAGCTATCTTCCACTGAAGTGTCAGGCTGTTTCTTCCTGCAGAGTGCAGACAGCTCTTCCTGTATGTAATTCCTCCATATGTGAAAGCCCAGCCAGCACAAAGGAGGATTTATCCAGCTTGTAAAAGATAATAGAGCAGAGAGAACCTGCCATAATCTAAATAACACACAGGCAGTGTGCAGAGTGGGGCCTGGAAGGGGGAGATGCATCACAGAACCACAACACTGAAGAACTTGGCAGCCTTCCAGACACAGGCTGACAAGTCTGACAAGAGACAGATAAGTTGATTTATTACAGAGATGGTGATAGTAGAACGTGCTGCAGTAAGCCAGAACACATAAGAATAGCTTTTGGAACTTGTAGGATGATAAAAAACAGGATGCAATTTTTTTTACGGAGTCTCTTTAACACCAGGCCATCTTCTATAGTCCTTGCCTCAATGTGCGTGCAGATGCGCTCACACCAGCCTGCTGCCATTCCTGAGCAACCTCTGTACTGGTTGCACTCCGATCCCACAGCTGAATCCTCTTTTGGAGACAATCCTGGTGCTTGCTGGACTTTCTTGGATGCCCTGAAGCCTTCTTAACAAGAATTGAACCTCTTTCCTTGAAGTTCTTAATGATCCTATAAATTGCTGATTAAGGTGCAATCCTAGTAGCCACAATATCCTTGCCTGTGAAGCCATTTTTATGCAACACAATGATGGCTGCATTTCTTTGGTGGTCACTATGGTTAACAATGAAAGATCAATGATTTCAAGCATCACCCTCTTACATGTCAAGTCTGCCATTCTAACCCAATCAGCCTGACTTAATGATCTCCAGCCTTGTGCTCGTCAACATTCTCACCTGAGTTAACCAGACGATTACTGAAATGATCTCACTCAGCAGGTCTTTTAATGACCGCAATGAAATGCAGTGGAAAGTTTTTTTTTTGTTTTGTTTTTTTTTTTTTGGGGGGGGGGGGATTCAGTTATTTTCATGGCAAAGGACTATGCAATTCATCTGAACACTCTTCATAACATTCTGGAGTATATGCAAATTGCTATTATAAAAACTAAAGCGCCAACTTTTCTAATTTCCAATATTTTTGACAGTCTCAAAACTTTTGGCCAGAACTGTACACAATGTTTGTATACATTGTGTGTATGTAGTATGTGTAAACAATACATGTTTGTATATATTGTGCATATGTATACTTAATACATGTTAGGGTACTTATCCGTTAGCCGGGCGCATCCGGCAGGTGGCGCTGTTGTAGCGAATTTCAATGCGCAGTTGTATCTAATTCCATTCATAGTTACTATGGTAACAGGTGGCCGCAGGTGACGCTAATTACATTGTTGATACGCAACGTAACGATACAGTGTGTTAATGGCAACGAATATACATTGTATTTGAAGTGGCCGGAATTAAAATGAAGGCGGCGGCAATGTAACACATGAAGCCGCCGCCTTCGTCTGTTCTTCTCCCCCTTTGCCCTCTCGCTTCTATACAACACTGCCAGCTGGGGGGGGGGGGAACACGCGTGTCCCCCCACAGTCGTTCGTCGCAAGGAAACAAGCAGGCTTCCCTGCCGCGACGAACGACTCTGGGGGGACACGCATGTCCCCGCAGGCTGGCAGCATTGTATACAAGCGAGAGGGCAAAGGGGGAGAAGAAGAAGAACAGACGAAGGCGGCGGCTTCATGTGTTACATTGCCGCCGCCTTCATTTTAATTCCGGCCACTTCAAATACAATGTATATTCGTTGACATTAACACACTGTATCGTTACGTATCAACAATGAAATTAGCGCCACCTGCGGTGCTTCCATTCACACAGTACTACGTTCAGTAACTATGAATGGAATTAGATACAACAGCGCCACCTGCCGGATGCGCCCGGCTAACGGATAAGTACCCATGTTAGTGTGTATGTACTATGCATACACAATACATTTGTATAGTGTGTGTGTGTGTACTAATACATGTTTTTATATAGTGTGTGTGTGTATACTCAATGCATGTTTTTATATAGTGTGTGTGTGTATATATACTCAATAAATGTTTTTTATATATTGTGTGTGTGTGTGTGTGTGTATAGTATGTATATGTGTACACAATGTTTCTATATTTTGTGTGTGTATATACAATAAATGTTTGTATATATTTGTGTGTGTGTATATGTATATACGATAAATGTTTGTATACACAATATATGTTAGTTTAGATTGTGTGTGTGTGTGTGTGTGTGTGTGTGTGTGTGTATACTATGGGCTTGATTCACAAAGCGGTGCTAACTGTTAGCACGCCTGTGAAAACCCCCTTAGCACGTCTAAACAAGCTTTTCGCGCATAAAACTTTACGCGCGCAAAACTTTATGCGCATAAAACTTTACGCGCGTACTGCACAGGGCGCTCCGCGCGAAGTGCCCATTAAAGCCTATGGGACTTAGCGCGCATAAAACTTTGCGCGCGTAAAACTTTGCGCGCGCAAAGTTAGTGCGCGATCTGATTGAGAAATCCGGTGCTAACCTACTTAGCACCCTGGTTAGCGCGTCTAAAGACTTTAGACGTGCTAAGTAGGTTAGCACCGCTTTGTGAATCAAGCCCTATGTATGCACAAAACATATTGTGTGTGTATATACTCTGTGTATACACAATACACGTTTGTATGACTCTAATGTGTAACTATAGAGTCAGTGCAGTTTCTAGGCTAAAATGCACCCAGGGCGAGGGTGTAAAAATTGCGCCCCCCCCCCCCCCTAGGTTAGATAGGTAGGTGCCTCTCAGTATAGGTTAGATTAGGTAGGTGCCCCCTAGTATAGGCTAGATTAGACAGGTGCCCCCCAGAATAGGTTAGATTAGGTAGCTGCCCCCCAGTATAGGTTAGATAAGGTAGCTGCCCCCCCAGTATAGGTTAGGTAGGTGCCCCCCAGTATAGGTTAGGTAGGTGCCCCCCAGTATAGGTTAGATAGGTAGCTGCCCCCCAGTATAGGTTAGATTAGGTAGCTGCCCCCCAGTATAGGTTAGATTAGGTAGCTGCCCCCCCAGTGTTGGTTATATTAGGTAGCTGCCCCCCAGTGTAGGTTAGATAGGTAGCTGCCCCCCAGTGTAGGTTAGATAGGTAGCTGCCCCCCAGCGTAGGTTAGATTAGGTAGCTGCCCCCAGTATAGGTTAGATAGGTAGCTGCCCCCCAGCGTAGGTTAGATTAGGTAGCTGCCTGCAGTATAGGTTAGATAGGTAGCTGCCCCCCAGTGTAGGTTAGATTAGGTAGGTGCCCCCCAGTGTAGGTTAGATAGGTAGGTGCCCCCCAGCGTAGGTTAGATTAGCAGCTGCCCCCCAGCGTAGGTTAGATTAGGTAGGTGCCCCCAGAATAGGTTAGATAGGTAGCTGCCCCCCAGTATAGGTTAGATTAGGTAGCTGCCCCCCAGTGTAGGTTAGATAGGTAGCTGCCCCCCCAGTGTTGGTTATATTAGGTAGCTGCCCCGCAGTGTAGGTTAGATAGGTAGCTGCCCCCCAGTGTAGGTTAGATAGGTAGCTGCCCCTCAGCGTAGGTTAGATTAGGTAGGTGCCCCCCAGTGTAGGTTAGATAGGTAGCTGCCCCCCAGCGTAGGTTAGATTAGGTAGCTGCCCCCAGTATAGGTTAGATAGGTAGCTGCCCCCCAGCGTAGGTTAGATAGGTAGCTGCCCCCCAGTGTAGGTTAGATAGGTAGCTGCCCCCCAGCGTAGGTTAGATTAGGTAGGTGCCCCCCAGTGTAGGTTAGATAGGTAGCTGCCCCCCAGCGTAGGCTAGATTAGGTAGCTGCCCCCAGTATAGGTTAGATAGGTAGCTGCCCCCCAGCGTAGGTTAGATTAGGTAGGTGCCCCCAGAATAGGTTAGATAGGTAGCTGCCCCCCAGTATAGGTTAGATTAGGTAGCTGCCCCCCAGTGTAGGTTAGATAGGTAGCTGCCCCCCCAGTGTTGGTTATATTAGGTAGCTGCCCCGCAGTGTAGGTTAGATAGGTAGCTGCCCCCCAGTGTAGGTTAGATAGGTAGCTGCCCCCCAGTGTAGGTTAGATAGGTAGCTGCCCCCCAGCGTAGGTTAGATTAGGTAGGTGCCCCCCAGTGTAGGTTAGATAGGTAGCTGCCCCCCAGCGTAGGTTAGATTAGGTAGCTGCCCCCAGTATAGGTTAGATAGGTAGCTGCCCCCCAGCGTAGGTTAGATAGGTAGCTGCCCCCCAGTGTAGGTTAGATAGGTAGCTGCCCCCCCAGCGTAGGTTAGATTAGGTAGGTGCCCCCCAGTGTAGGTTAGATAGGTAGCTGCCCCCCAGCGTAGGTTAGATTAGGTAGCTGCCCCCAGTGTAGGTTAGATAGGTAGCTGCCCCCCAGCGTAGGTTAGATTAGGTAGCTGCCCCCAGTATAGGTTAGATAGGTAGCTGCCCCCCAGCGTAGGTTAGATAGGTAGCTGCCCCCCAGTGTAGGTTAGATAGGTAGCTGCCCCCCCAGCGTAGGTTAGATTAGGTAGGTGCCCCCCAGTGTAGGTTAGATAGGTAGCTGCCCCCCAGCGTAGGTTAGATTAGGTAGCTGCCCCCAGTGTAGGTTAGATAGGTAGCTGCCCCCCAGCGTAGGTTAGATTAGGTAGCTGCCCCCAGTATAGGTTAGATAGGTAGCTGCCCCCCAGTGTAGGTTAGATTAGGTAGGTGCCCCCCAGTGTAGGTTAGATAGGTAGGTGCCCCCCAGCGTAGGTTAGATTAGCAGCTGCCCCCCAGCGTAGGTTAGATTAGGTAGGTGCCCCCAGAATAGGTTAGATAGGTAGATGCCCCCAATAATGGAGGGGGGAGCCGCAGGGAGGGCAGCCCGACCTCTCCCTCCCTCTCCTCTCCCGGGCGCCCTCCGTGCTCCCCCCTCAGATGCAGAGTTCGTGAGCAGCAGGGATTGGGAAGCGCTGTTTACAACTCACCGGCTGCCTGGCTCCAAGCGCTGCTCTCTCGCCGCTGGTCTCCCCTCTCTGTATACATACTGATACACGCTGCTTCCGGCTACAGGAAGCAGCGTGTATCAGTACGTATACAGAGAGAGAGAGAGAATGGAGACCAGCGGCGAGAGAGCAGCGCTTGGAGCCAGGCAGCCGGTGAGTTGTAAACAGCGCTTCCCTGCTGCTCACGAACTCTGCATCTGAGGGGGGAGCACGGAGGGCGCCCGGGAGAGGAGAGGGAGGGAGAGGTCGGGCTGCCCTCCCCGCGGCTCCGGCTCCCCCCTCCATTATAGCGCCCCCCTCCCAACAGCGCCCCGGGCGGCGGCACGCTCCGCACGGGGCAAGAAACGGGGCTGTATAGAGTATATACTATGTATACACAATAAATGTTTGTATATATAGTGTGTGTGTGTGTGTGTATACACAATTTTGTTTTTATATTCCATGTGTATATACTATGTATACACAATTTTGTTTCTCTATTCCGTGTGTGTATCTACTATGTATACACAATTTTGTTTCTCTATTCCGTGTGTGTATCTACTATGTATACACAATTTTGTTTCTCTATTCCGTGTGTGTGTATATACTGTGTATACACAATTTTGTTTCTCTATTCCGTGTGTATCTACTATGTATACACAATTTTGTTTCTCTATTCCGTGTGTGTGTATATACTATGTATACACAATTTTGTTTCTCTATTCCGTGTGTGTATATACTATGTATACACAATTTTGTTTCTCTATTCCGTGTGTGTGTACAGTCCTGGCCAAAAGTTTTGAGACTGTCAAATATATGGGTTTTCACAACGTTTGCTGCTAAAGTGCTTTTAGATATTTGTTTTGGTTGTTTATGTGATGTACTGAAATAAGCATTTCATATGTTTTTAAAGGCTTTTATTGACCATTACATGAGATTTATGCAAAGAGTCAGTATTTGCTGTGTTGGCCCTTCTTTTTCAGGACCTCTGCAATGCGACTAGGCATGCTCTCAATCAACTTCTGGGCCAAATCCTGACTGATAGCAACCCATTCTTTCATAATCCCTTCTTTGAGTTTCTCAGAATTGGTTGGTTTTTGTTTGTCCACCCACCTCTTGAAGAATGACCACGTTCTCAATGGGATTAAGATCTGGGGAGTTTCCAGGCCATGGACCCAAAATTTCAATGTTTTGGTCTCCGAGCCACTTAGTTATCACTTGCCTTATGACACGGTGCTCCATCGTGCTAGAAAATGCATTGTTCATCACCAAACTGTTGTTGGCTTGTTGGAAGAAGTTGCTGTTGGAGGGTGTTTTGGTACCATTCTTTATTTGTGGCTGTGTTTGTTTGTTTTTTTTTTTTTTTTTTTTTTTTGCAAAATTGTGAGTCAGCCCACTCCCTTGGATGAGAAGCAACCCACACATGAATGGTGTCGGGATGCTTTACTGTTGGCATGACACAGGACTGGTGGTAACGCTCACCTTTTTCTTCTCCTGACACGCCTTTTTCCAAATGCCCCAAACAATAGGAAAGGGGCTTCATTGGAGAATGACTTTGCACCAGTCATCAGCAGTCCAGTCACCATACTTTCTGCAAAAGATCAATCTGTCCCTGATTTTTTTTGGGGGGAGAGAAGTGGCTTCTTTGCTACCCTTCTTGACACCAGGCCATCTTCCAAAATTCTTCACCTCACTGTGCATGCAGATGCGCTCACACCAGCCTGCTGCCATTCCTGAGCAACCTCTGCACTGGTTGCACTCTGATCCCACAGCTGAAACCTCTTTAGAAGACAATACTGGCACTTGCTGGACTTTATTGGATGCCATGAAGCCTTCTTAACAAGAACTGAACCTCTTTTCTTGACGTTCTTGGTGATGGTATAAATTTTTGATTTAGGTGCAATCTTAGTGGCCACAATATCCTTGCCTGTGAAGCAATTTTATTATAAAAAAAAAAAAATATTTCAGAGTAGAGATACATACAGGTCAATGTTCATACAACATTAAGGTTGCCAATTTACCATACAGCTTAGTATAATATCTTATACCTCAAATAGTGGTGATATAGTTATAGGCATGTCCATCCTGTTAGAGGGTCACATATAGTCGGAAAAAAATGAAATAATTAAATACATTTCCTCTTGTACTTTTTCTTGTACTGAGGCGCAAGGAAAGAGTCTCAGTCCACTACTCCCAAAATTGGGGTTGGACTGGATCTCAATTTGCCCCCCAGTGATCGGAGAATGGTAGGAACAGTGGTCATTTACCTACCTACCTACCTACCACACTGATAAACCTATACTTCTCTTCAGTTAGTCTTAAGATTAGTTCAAGAGTTATGATGTATTATAGATTGTTTTTATTAGTAAAACTAAACCACCAATATGTGCATTATTAGGTTCAACACTTCAATAGTTAGTTCTACTGTCTAAACTGGTAACCAATTAAAAGTGAGATCTCTCCTCTGAGATTTTAACATTGAAACTTGGAAGCTGTTTATCTCTCTATTCATCTATATCGTCTTATTGGCTTACTACAACTCTATTCTACAACTACAGCCATGTCCACTCAGGTGTAATTGGCCTATATAATGTATCTTCATTATGATGATATTGGGCGGAGTCTTTATGGGATGCGTCTTATCGCCATGTGGAGATATTCTAGCTCGAATATACTTTTCCATAGTTAGATTATTCTTGAAAGTACAAAGTATTAAATGGAAGGGGATAGGATCTGACGTCTTCCAGTTGCTCACAATTCTATGTCGGGTAGCTAATATGATATGGCATATTGGTAGTTTAACTGATTGGTCAATTGTATCTAGGCCGATGGATAACACTGCTAAAGATTGAGACAAACAAATAGTGTTGAGGAAATGTTGTTGGATATATGCTTCCGTTTGTATCCACAAAGCTTGTACCACCGGGCATTCCCATATCCTATGTATTAATGTGCCAATGGAGGTGGAGCAACGGCAACATTGTGGGGAAGAATTAGTGTTAAACAGGGCTAACTTCCTAGGTGTTAAATACCATTTAGAGAGAATGTTAAACCAACATTCCCAGTGGGAGGTACATTTAGATAATTGTAAGAGACTTCTATTAGTTGATAATATTTGAGGTATAGTGATTTGTGTATGCAAATCATATGACCACGTTTGGACATATTTAGTCAACGGAGATATCTGATGTCTATTCAATACCCCATACCATAAGGATATTGTTCCTTTCTGAGGAATTGTGGTGTTTAACATAGTAAGTATTTTATCATTAATTTCTGGGAGAGCTATTTTTTTTGTTTTTTTAGGAAATCCAGAATTGTGTGGCAAGTAAAAAGTGTACTGAGTGTTAATTGGAATTACCTGTGAAGCCATTTTTATGCTATGCAATGATGGCTGCATGTGTTTCTTTGCTGGTCACCATGGTTAACAATGGAAGGTCAATGATTTCAAGCATCACCCTCCTTTTTAACATGTCAAGTCTGCCATTCTAACCCAATCAGCCTAATGATCTCCAGCCTTGTGCTCAACATTCTCACCTGAGTTAACAAGACAATGGCCTCAATTCACTAAGCTTATCTCCTGTCTTTAATAACTCTTCTCGAGTTGTTACCATGGTGATAAGGCATGTAGTATTCAGGAAACCTTTTACCTCAGGCAAACCTAATGTTAACTCTTCTGTCTATGTATGTACACAACACAACACAACACAACACAACACAACACAACACAACACAACACAACACAACACAACACAACACAACACAACACAACACAACACAACACAACACAACACAACACAACACAACACAACACAACACAACACAACACAACACAACACAACACAACACAACACAACACAACACAACACAACACAACACAACACAACACAACACAACACAACACAACACAACACAACACAACACAACACAACACAACACAACACAACACAACACAACACAACACAACACAACACAACACAACACAACACAACACAACACAACACAACACAACACAACACAACACAACACAACACAACACAACACAACACAACACAACACAACACAACACAACACAACACAACACAACACAACACAACACAACACAACACAACACAACACAACACAACACAACACAACACAACACAACACAACACAACACAACACAACACAACACAACACAACACAACACAACACAACACAACACAACACAACACAACACAACACAACACAACACAACACAACACAACACAACACAACACAACACAACACAACACAACACAACACAACACAACACAACACAACACAACACAACACAACACAACACAACACAACACAACACAACACAACACAACACAACACAACACAACACAACACAACACAACACAACACAACACAACACAACACAACACAACACAACACAACACAACACAACACAACACAACACAACACAACACAACACAACACAACACAACACAACACAACACAACACAACACAACACAACACAACACAACACAACACAACACAACACAACACAACACAACACAACACAACACAACACAACACAACACAACACAACACAACACAACACAACACAACACAACACAACACAACACAACACAACACAACACAACACAACACAACACAACACAACACAACACAACACAACACAACACGTTTGGGGTTTACAGTAAAGACAGGAAGCAGGAACGGCCTGGAGGTGCCTCGCTGGCCCCGACTCGCGGTCCGCAGCGTCGGCACCCCAGGCCTGCGGCCTGGAGGTGCCTCGCTGGCCCCGACTCGCGGTCCGCAGCGTCGGCACCCCAGGCCTGCGGCCTGGAGGTGCCTCGCTGGCCCCGACTCGCGGTCCGCAGCGTCGGCACCCCAGGCCTGCGGCCTGGAGGTGCCTCGCTGGCCCCGACTCGCGGTCCGCAGCGTCGGCACCCCAGGCCTGCGGCCTGGAGGTGCCTCGCTGGCCCCGACTCGCGGTCCGCAGCGTCGGCACCCCAGGCCTGCGGCCTGGAGGTGCCTCGCTGGCCCCGACTCGCGGTCCGCAGCGTCGGCACCCCAGGCCTGCGGCCTGGAGGTGCCTCGCTGGCCCCGACTCGCGGTCCGCAGCGTCGGCACCCCAGGCCTGCGGCCTGGAGGTGCCTCGCTGGCCCCGACTCGCGGTCCGCAGCGTCGGCACCCCAGGCCTGCGGCCTGGAGGTGCCTCGCTGGCCCCGACTCGCGGTCCGCAGCGTCGGCACCCCAGGCCTGCGGCCTGGAGGTGCCTCGCTGGCCCCGACTCGCGGTCCGCAGCGTCGGCACCCCAGGCCTGCGGCCTGGAGGTGCCTCGCTGGCCCCGACTCGCGGTCCGCAGCGTCGGCACCCCAGGCCTGCGGCCTGGAGGTGCCTCGCTGGCCCCGACTCGCGGTCCGCAGCGTCGGCACCCCAGGCCTGCGGCCTGGAGGTGCCTCGCTGGCCCCGACTCGCGGTCCGCAGCGTCGGCACCCCAGGCCTGCGGCCTGGAGGTGCCTCGCTGGCCCCGACTCGCGGTCCGCAGCGTCGGCACCCCAGGCCTGCGGCCTGGAGGTGCCTCGCTGGCCCCGACTCGCGGTCCGCAGCGTCGGCACCCCAGGCCTGCGGCCTGGAGGTGCCTCGCTGGCCCCGACTCGCGGTCCGCAGCGTCGGCACCCCAGGCCTGCGGCCTGGAGGTGCCTCGCTGGCCCCGACTCGCGGTCCGCAGCGTCGGCACCCCAGGCCTGCGGCCTGGAGGTGCCTCGCTGGCCCCGACTCGCGGTCCGCAGCGTCGGCACCCCAGGCCTGCGCATTTTCTGCTGCTTTTTGAGAATTCTAAAATAATGTGGAAAACTGCAGTTCACTTTTTGAACTCTTGGAGTGCTGTTGAGTAGACAGGTAGTGCATAAAAAGGCTATTTTGTGCTGTGTGTCTGTTCAAATGAAACATTTGCTTCCCAGTCTCTATTGCAGCTGCAGTAATGTTAATCTGCTGCTCCTCCCACTTGCCACGGGATATCAGCCTCCACTGCTCGTCACCAGTGGTTCTCGTCTCCCAATCTCTCAATTGTACAAATCTCCTCCAACCATGCTCCAGTGGGCCAGAGTCCGTCACATTGTTGTGACAGTTAGTATGGCATGGTCATATTAGTAAACAGTAATTACAGCCTGACTCACTGAACCACATGGCAGCAGCAGCCAGCTCTGTAAGGGCGAGTTCACATTGGGAGCACAAATCGTGAATTGATTTTGCGGCACACAATTTAACATTTTTACTGTGATGTGAGGGACTCGCATCACAGTAAAAATGTTAAATTGTGTGCCGCAAAATTAATTCACGACTTGTGCTCCCAATGTGAACGGGACGCTCAATAGAATGAGAATCGCCAAAATTATTCATACCCTTCAAACCGTCAGTCTGAGGGGAAATCCAAAGTTCTATACCATTCCAAATAGTCCAAGCTGTTCTAAAGCATCCTAATTACTCTGATTAATTTGGAACAGCTGTTGTAATCTACTCAACAGATGAACATCTGCAGCTTTCTGCAGTTGGTTTGTGGACACTCATGTCTAAGACAAAGGACCTCAGGACCTACTGCACTATATTGTCTCTCCCCACTCTTTTTGAACCAGACAATAAGGGCCCTCTCAAAGTGTAAAGTGTGTAGGAAGGGAACAATTGTTTTCCTGTGCACTTGTACTTTGCAATTGTACCGGCAGTAAAAGTTGTATTGAATGGTGTTGTATGGCATTATGGCAGAAATGCCACATTCAGAGAATGGGATCAGCTGTTCTCGGGATCTGGGATCAGCGCTGGTATCCTTGCGGTTGCATGTGGCTCAATAATCAGATGGAAACACATGTAGTGTGAAAGGGGCCGCATACTTCCTGCTGGTGTTTGGATGTGTTTTGGAAGTGAATAATCCCCCTCTGTACGGTGCAGCTGCTGGCATTATTCTGACATCTGTAGCAGCCTATCAGGATAATGGTGGTTAAATTTCGAGCCAATTTCTGACTCTGATGCCTATTATAATTGGTATGTAATCAAAAGTGAACCCATTCAGTTATAACATTTTTATGATTACTATTTAGTATTTATATAGCTCTGACACCTTACACAGAGCTGTACACAGTATATTGTCTTGTCACTTAGAGGAATGTTAACCAAGGAATAAACTCCATTCCAGTCAGTAGCTGATACCCCCTTTCCCATGAGAAATCTTTACCTTTTCTCTAATAGATCATCAGGGGAGTCTGTATGGCTGATATTGTGGTGAAGCCCCTCCCACAGTGTAATGTCATGACCATGGTCCGTTGGCTCTCTGAGATCCTCATTGCATTGTGGGAAATAACGGCTTTTTTCCAACTGTCAAGCAAGCAGTATTTCACTCTGTGCATAGAACTCTCAGTAATGAACATTCTGCATAGATCACCTGGCAGAACTAAACACGTCAACACCAGTGATACATTTCAGAATGTTAACCGGCGGGGAGAGGAAAGATTTTACAATGGGCCAACACTGACTGACTAATCTCTTAGCTTGGTGGATTTCACGTAGCTGAGACACCAATTACCCCACCTTTTGCCTAAGTGAGGTTGCCTGCAAACCATGCACTTTTGGGGAGTCACAAGGACAGGTTTGAGAAACTCACAATAAGCAATTGTATTATTTTCACTACAATTCCTATTTAACTGTCCCTTAGAGGGGCTCACAACTGAATGCCTACCATAGCCCCATGTCTATATTGTGTAGTGTATGTATCATAGTCTGTATGTTTTTGGGATGTGGGAGGAAACTGGAGTGCCCGGAGGAAACACATATAGACACGGGTGAACATACAATCTCTGTCCTTTGTTATAATGTTACTGAATAGTCAATAAGATGCAAATAATTCATAGATGTAGAATTATGCAACATTCTGGTTAGTTCATTTAAATTGCATATATTTGCATAAATCTGCATAATCTCAGTTTTATTTGCATCTTATTAACCACTGACACATCTATAGCCTTTCATTTGTGAGGGTTGTATATAATCTGGGGTATTCACACTGGCAGGGATGACACGCCTTCTATGGTAAAAAAAAAATGTATATTTACCATTTATTTCCTGTATGTATGTGTAATTGGAGGAGTTTGGAAGTGCTGTGGATAAAGAAATCTGAGTTGGGAGTTTTGCTTGTCGGAAGCCCTGCATAGCAGTGTGCTGATAGGTGCATTACTCATGTTTTACCACTAGGAGTCTCTAGAGCTCTCCTCTCTCTCCTGGCTCAGTGCAGTGATTGTAGTCCTGCTTTGTCTTGCAGGGTGGATGTTGGAGTTACTGCTGGAAATTATACAGGATAAATCCTCCTCGCCTGATCTTCCACCTGACCTTCAAATTCCTCTTTTATCATTTCAAAGGTAAGTCAGACAAACCCTGGCCTGGGAAAGCTCTCTGAAGGCCGGTGACACTGATATAGACTGTAGAGTATTGTACCATGTCAGCCATCAGTAAAAGCAAGAAGATTTGAATCAGGATGATGCTATTTACAGTGCTGCCCATAATTATTCATATCCCTGACAAATTTTGACTTAAAGGGAACCAGAGAGGAAGCACCCTTGTGTATTTTACCATGTATATCAGTAAGAACATTAGAGAAAACACTTACCATGCTCTCTGTTTCATCCTCACTGCTAAAAGTGTCTGTTAACAGCAGTCACAAGAATCCCAGACTGAGCAATTAAATCTGGCTTTGCTGGGAATGATTATTGCTGAGTCATTATAGCAAAGCCACAAGGGGGCAGGCTTGGGCTTGAAATAACACCACAGAAGACAGACTTAGCTATAATCTTTCTGTAGCAAAGCTAGACGGAGCAGCCTGACTTCTCAGTCGAGGATTCTTATCAGACGTGATAACAGTCAGATTACACAGAGAACAATGAAACAAAGGGCAGATTAGGTGTTTACTGTCATGTTCCCACTGATTTATAAGGTAAAATACAAGAGGGTGCTTCATCTCTGGTTCTCTTTAAAGTTACTTTTATTCAACCAGCAAGTAATTTTTTTTGGATGGGAAATTTGTGTCTCCCAAAGGATAAGACTATGTACAAGAGGCATTATTTTGTGTGTGTGTGTGTGTGTGTGTGTGTGTGTGTGTGTGTGTGTGTGGGGGGGGGGGGGGGGGGGGTAGAATCTCGGCTTTTATTTTCATTTGAGCAAAAAGTGTCCAGTCCAAAATTATTCATACCCTTCTCAATAATCAATAGAAAAACCTCCATTGGCTATTATAGCGATCAAACACTTCCTATAATTGCAGACCAGCTTTTTGCATGTCTCCACAGGTATATTTGCCCATTCATCTTTAGCAATAAGCTCCAAATCATTCAAGTTGGAGGGTCTTCTTGCCATCACCCTGATCTTTAGCTCCCTTCACAGATTCTCAATTAGATTCAAGTCTGTGGCTGAGCCACTTCAAAACGTTAATGTTGTTGTCTGCTAACCATCTCTTCACCACTTTGCTGTGTGTTTTGGGTCATTGCCATGCTGAAATGTTCACTGGCGCCCAAGGCCAAGTTTCTCTGCAGACTGACTGATGTTGTCGTTGAGAATTCTCATGTATTGTGTTTTTTTTTTTTTTTTCATGGTGCCATCTACATGATTAGGTTCCTTGGTCCATTGGCTGAAAAAACGCCCCCAAAGCATTAGGTTCCCACCACCATGTTTGACAGTGGGTATGGTGTTCTTATGGGGCCCATACACAACGATTTTCCCTCCGAAATACGGCCGTTTCGATCACCGCGCACACCGCTGACAGAACGATGGATTTCCGTCTAAAATGATCGTTCCCGTCGACTCCGGTCGATCCATCCGTGTGGAATAATTTTCTCGATTGCCGGCGGGTCGGGATTGCATCGATAGCGGCGTTCGAACGACCGACGCAATACAACGGAGATACATTACCTGCTCCGCCGGCGCGAGTCCCCGCTGTCAACGCTGTCACCTCCCGGCTGGCATCTTTTCCGCATCACGGCGTCCGGCATAACTTCCTGTGTCGCTGCAGTGACAGCGGAAGTACAAATAGAGGGCGCTCTATTTGAACTTCCGCTGTCACTGGAGTGACAGAAAGTTATACGCGGATGCCGGATGTGTGATGCGGAAAGGTGATGGGAGAAGATGCTAGCCAGGAGCCCAGGCGGAGAAGAAGACAGCGCGGACCAGGGGACTCGCGCCGGCCGGAACAGGTAATGTATGTGGGGAAGGGGGGGTCGGCGGCAGCTCCACAGATTGTGATCGGTTTCAGGCTGAAATCGATTCACAATCTGTTTGCAGTAAGGTGGCCATACGATCCCTCTCTGATCAGATTCGATCAGAGAGGAATCTATCTTTTGGTCAAATCTGATGGCAAATCGACCAGTGTATGGCCACCTTTAGGTTTGAAGGATTCTCTTTTGTTACACCAAATGAAGGAGGCATCATTGTGACCAAACATTTGAATTTTTGTTTCGTCTGACCATAACACAGAAGACCAGAAGTCTTCTTCTTTGTCCAGATGAGCATTTGCAAAGGCCAAGTGAGCTTTTGTTTGCCTTATCTGGAGAAGTGGTGTCCTACTTGGTCTGCATCTGTGGAACCCAGCACTGTGCAGTGTCCGTTGGATTGTCTGCCATGAGACATTGCCACCAGAAGTGCCCAGATTCACCAGGATGGCTTTGGTGGTGATCCTTGGATTGTTTTTCACCTCTCACTGTCCTCCTGGACAGCACAGGTGTCACTTTTGGCTTTCGACCACGTCCTCTGAGATTTTCTACAGTGCGGGACATCTTTTTAATAATGCTTTGCATTGTAGCCACTGGAACTTGAAAACATTTAGAAATAGAGATGGCCCAAATGGTTCCTGGTGAACTTCCGTGGTTCACGATCGCGGAGAACCGCAAACTTTTTCGGAAGTTTGATTTGCCCCATAGTGCATCATTAGGGTCAACTTTGACCCTCTACATCACAGTCAGCAGGCACATTGTAGCCAATCAGGCTACACTCCCTCCTGGAGCCCCACCCCCTTATAAAAGGCAGGCAGCATCAGGATTTTCACTCACTCGTGTGCCTGCAGTAATTAGAGAAGGGAGAGCTGCTGTGCAGAGACCTATAGGGAAAGCTTACTTGGGCTCTTGTAGGCTTGTTAGCTTGCTCCTTGCTGATTCTTATTGCTAAAAAAAGCACCCCTCAACAGCTCTTTTGAGAGCTAATCTTGTTCTTGTGAGGTTTTTTTTTTTTTTTTTTTTTTTTTTTTTTTTTGTGGCCCGCTTGCATTATATACAGCCCAGTCAGTCAGTCGCAGCTGGCCTTTGGCCCCTTGGTGGTATAATTACTACTGTGCCAGGTGCACATTATAATACCCATCACTGCATATACCTACCTGTTGTTCACTTCAGTGCACCCACCTACCTACGTGACCGCACACAGTGTCACTGTGTCTGTCCGGTACCTGTCTGTGTGTGGCAGGTTCACATTATAATACCCATCCATCACTGCATATACCTACCTGTTGTTCACAGGGCACCCACCTACCTAAGTGAGTGCACACAGTGTGATATTTAATACCACCAGTCACTGTATCTGGGGAGGCGAACGTTGTAAACTAGAAACATTAATGCTGGCCAGAAAAGTGATGGAAAAGATGTTTCAAGTGGTCTAACACCTGAGTTTTTTTTTCAGTGACTACAAGAGGGAAAAGAGACATTTCAAAAAGACCTTATAGTTTTTGAGAAAATCTATTTTAAAATTCTACTTCTGACCGTGGGAAAATTAAATGCCCGCCGAATTTAGCGGTTAATAGCAAAGGCCCTTTAAAAGCTAGAAACTCCAAAATTGCTGGGAGTGTTAAGAACAGTGGGAACAAGAGGAACATTTTATTTTTTCTAAAAGACCTTCTACTTTTTGAGAAAATCGATTTTTAAAGTTTCAAAGAAAAAAGAGCCCATTCATTAAAAAGAACTGGATCATTCATGAACCGTTAGTATAGCTTAGAATGCATCCTGTGCAGGACCTATAGCTGCCGGCTCCCGCTTTCTCTCCCCACCTGCCTTCACCTGTCACCCACCAGGTGCCAGCCAAGCTGAGGGTGACAGGTGAAGGCAGGTGGGGAGAGACAGCGGGAGATGGCAGCTATGTATCCCAAAGGACGCATTCTCTGCTATGTGGGGGGTGGCGGAGATCTTCAATCAACTTAATTGAAGATTGCAAGATAAAAGGTACAGGTAAGTATTTCTGGTTAATTAAGAACATTAAAGGATTTTTTTTTTGTGGTTGTGTTTTTATATCATTTAACCCTTTGTGGAAATGGGTAAGGGGTACTTTGTACCCCTATACTCATTTCTGCTGGGAGGGGGGTGGGCATCTGGGGTCCCCTTCTTAAAGGGGACTCCCAGATGCCACCATGAACCCGCCCCAGGGAGTCGTCGCCCCACCTCCTCCTGGGGCTCCTGGGGTGGGGAAGAGTACCTTGTACATGGATTGGACAAGGGCTTGGGGGAGAGGGGAAGGCTTGGCCGCCCCTCTCCCCCGGAAGCCCCCCCCATACCATGGACCATGTGGGTTGGTATAGCTCAGGGTGTGAAGCCCCACATGGCCGGGGGCTCCGCATTCTGGCTATCCCAGCCTGCATGGGGGGCAAGGGGTTACAGAGAGCTTGGTAGGGGGGACCCCCGTAATTTTTTTTTCAGATTTCCCACACTCAGCACATTATATTTATCGATTTTCTCAAACTATAAGGTCTTTTTGAAAAAAAAAATGTTCCTCTTGTAGTCACTGCCCTCCTCTACATACCCTGCAAATTTGGTGTTTTTACTATATAAGGGGACTTTGCTATTAACCGCTAAATTTGGCAGGCATTAAAGTCTGAGAAAAATGCAAACACAAACTTTTTTTGAAAAAAAACGTGTGGTTCACCGCGAACCACTGAAGTTCGCCGGCGAACCATTCGGGCCATATCTAGTCAGGACGTGGTTGACTATTTAACACAGAACACCTCATCTTCCGCAACCACCAGCGCTACTACAAGCTCCTCATCCGCTGCATTTGACGCTTCGCAGGAGTTATTTGGTGGGGAAATCACTGATGTACAGCCATTATTGTAACAACAAGATGAAGGCGCTAAGCAAGTTACACCACCTCATATGTCTGAGTTAGGCAACACTATGGGCGTAAGGTAGGAGGAGGAGAATGAAGTACCTGCTGTTGGTGTAGTTTATGAGGTGTCTGAGGCAAGCAAAGCTGGGCAGGATGATTGTGAGAACGATGATACGGATGCCACGTGGGATCCTAAGAGACAAGGGCCTCAATTCACTAAGCTTATGTCCTGTCTTTAATAATTCTATAGTTATCACCATGGTGACGAGGCATGTATTATTCAGGAAACCTTTTACCTCAGGCAAACCTAAAGATAACTCTTCTGTCTTTAAGTTAACTCTTCAATCCTTAAAATAACTCCAGAATTCTAACGTTAGACAGGCTGTTAATTAACTGCGTGTGAAAATAACTACAGAGGAGGTAACTTAAGAAATGACGGGATAAGATAACTGTGTGGTGGTACGTTTTCTCTTGCCTTATTATCTCAATCATGATCCTAGTGAATTGAGGCCAAGATGACCAAGGGGACAGTTGAGGGAGAGTCAGAGAGGAGTAGGAGGAGACGAGTTCCTGAAAGAAGCAGGGGGAGCTCTTCATCATAAACGGCTGGTGGCAGGGTCCAGCGCCATGTATCGCCACCTATGGACAGCCAGCCAACATGCCCTTCAACGTCAGCTGCTGATGCTACCATAGTGCCATCACCCCAGGGGGGGCTCAGCGGTTTGGACATTTTTTAATGTGTCTGCCTCAGATCAGAGCAATGCCATCTGTTCTCTCTACCTCCAAAAAATGAGCCGTGAAAAGGCCAACACCCACGTAGGGACAACTGCCCAATCCTCGCCTCAACCTTATTTCCTTCCATCCCACCCACAAACGCATGCTCCCCCTACCCTGCGGTCTCTGGAATGCCAGATCTGTCTGCAAAAACTTACAGCGGTCCACGACATCTTCCTCTCCAAAACCCTCACCATCCTCACACTCACTTAGACATGGCTTACCCCTTTTAACTCTGTCGCAGAGGCTGATCTTTTCTATGGGGAGCTTCACCTCAGTCACACCTCCAGATCAGACAACAGGACTGGGGGAGGGGTGGGTCTGCTCCTCTCCCTACCCTGCACCTTTCGTGTCCTCACCCCACCTCCCTCCCTACAATTCACATCATTTAAGACCCACACTATCTGCCTCTACCACTCCCTGCCAGCCATTGTTGTAGTCTAATGCTAGGTACACACCATACAATTTTCTGTTAGATTTTCTCTTAGATTTCCCTGCCAGATAGCTTTTTTCCATGTTGTAGGTAAATCTAACAGAAGAATCTAACAGAAAATTGTATGGTGTGTACCTAGCATTATACCGCCCTCCGTCAAGCTCCACAGCACAATTTCTCAACAACTTTGGCTCCTGGCTCCCACACGCCATCTCCTATGACCTCCCCACCATCATCCTCGGGGATTTCAATATTCCCATTGATGAACCTAACAACTCTGTCGTGACACAGATATTCATCATAGCCAACTCCCCTAGCCTAGTTCAACACAGCAACACCCCCACCCACTCTGCAGGTCACACGCTCGACTTTATATTCGCTAAATCCACCACCATTACAGACCTTGACATTGCACCCTTCCAACCCTCAGACCATCATCTTCTCACCCTCAACCTCATCACAGAAAGCACCTCCAAACTATGTGCCCACCCACCTGGTCAATGGCACCTACACAAGCTCAACCCTAGTGTCCTTGCTGCAACCCTCCATGCCCTCTTTCACTCTCCCCACCCTAACCTGTCCCAATCTTGCTGCAGCTCAGCATCATCAAACCCTCTGCTCAGCCATAGAGGAAGCTGCCCCCCCCCCCAATATTCCAACACAACTGCCCCCCTTAACCCCAAGCCCTGGCGTAATACCCATACTCGCAACCTCCAGAGGGTAACACGTGCCACTGAATGGAAATGGAGGAAAACTCAACTTTACCAGGGTTTCCTACAGTACAAGGCTAACCTGCTGCAGTTCCACACTGCCCTTGCTGATGCGAAGCAGCAATACTTCACCAAGCTCATCGGAGCAAGCACAAGCTTCCAACCCCCGCCGTCTTTTTGCCACTTTTAACTCCCTGCTAAGACCCCCCTCTACCCTCTGTTTCATCCCTCTCTGCCACAGATTTAGCCACCCACTTCACCAACAAAATTGTCTCCATCAGTCAGGAAATATCTAATTTTTAATCTTCACCTCCCACCCCCTCCCATCCAGCTCTTCTTCCACCCTATCCTCCCCTCACCTCCTTCACTCCTACTACCATTGAGGAAGTCAACCACCTACTGCAGACTTCCCATACCACTGCCTCCCCCTTGACCCCATGTCTGCTGATTTACTCCATCCTCACTTCATGGATTTGGCCCCAGTCCCCACTACCCTGTTTAATAGCGATGGTCGCTGGATTCCGTGGAAATCAGATTTCCGAGATTCCGGTCAGAAATTGGCAATTCCATTCCCTCGCATCGGAACGCAATTGCTCTAGCGTTCCGGCGGAATTTCCACAGAATGATGCATATTGCGCCAGAATGCAAACTTTTGTATGCCAATCACAAGGAAGACCCGCCTAGACACTGTAAACAGACGGACTTCTGCATGAAAATAGGAATTTCTGCACCAATTAAGGTAGCCATACACTGGTCGATTTGCCATTAGATCGACCAACTGACCGATCCCTATCTGATCAAATCTGATCAGAGAGGGATCGTATGGCTGCCTTTACTGCAAACAGATTGTGAATCGATTTCAGCCTGAAACCGATCACAAGCTGTTGAGCTGCTCCTGCCGCCTGTCCGAACTCCCCCCAGCCCCCCCCCCCCATCCCCGTATACATTACCTGAAGCTGGCTCCGGGTCCTCTTCTCCACGCGGCACGCATCCCAGCATCCTGCACCGCATCCCAGCGTACACTGTGTCACTCCGTGACCAGGAAGTTCAAATAGAGCGCCCTCTATATGAACTTCCTGGTCACTGGAGTGACACAGGAAGTTAAAATACGCTGGGATGGAAGCAGGAACAGAGCGGTGCAGCGCGGAGAAGATGCCCGGGAGCCAGCGTCAGGTAATGTATACCTGATCGGATCGGCCGCCGCTAGCGACACGCTCCCTACCCGCGGGCGATCGACGGTAATTTCCCGCACGGCGCGATCGACGGGAGGAAATCGGATCAGCAGGTGCGTTTAGCGCGAACGATTGGCAGCAGATTCGATCCCAATGATCGAATCTGCTGTCGAAACGGCGGCAAATCGGGCCAGTGTATGGCCAGCTTTAGAGCCTTAAAGCAGATCCGAGGTGAAAAACTAACTATAACAAGTAACTTGTCTTTATTTAGTTAAGTTTAGATGGTTTACACAGTAAACGAGCAGCAAACAGCTTCATCTGTATAAAAACATTTATTGCTGTTATACAATGGGAGCTGCCATGTTCTACTTGTAATCATTGCACAGGTAATCTTATCTTTATCTCCACACCTCAGACTGAGTAAACCCCACTCCCCTCTCCCTCCCCTTGCCTCTGAAATCCTGTGCATGCTCAGTGTGTGCTGGGGCTGTCCTGTGTGAAAGCGGTATTGTCACCATAAAAATCTAATTTCAACAGCAACTGGTCTGAGTGTATTAAAGAGACTCCGTAACAAAAATTGCATCCTGTTTTTTATCATCCTACAAGTTCCAAAAGCTATTCTAATGTGTTCTGGCTAACTGCAGCACTTTGTACTATCACAGTCTCTGTAATAAATCAATGTATCTTTCCCTTGTCAGACTTGTCAGTCTGTGTCTGGAAGGCTGCCAAGTTCTTCAGTGTTGTGGTTCTGCTATGCACTCCCCCCTCAGTGGGGAAAGAAACACACAAATGATCTCTTGAGATTCAAAAGGAATGCTGTATACAGCCTGCTTGTGTATGGATGTATTTTCTATGTGTGGACATACTGTACATCAACCTACTTCCTGTTTTGGTGGCCATTTTGTTTGTTTATAAACAAACTTTTTAAAACTGTTTTTAACCACTTTTAATGTGGCGGGGAGCGGCGAAATTGTGACAGAGGGTAATAGGAGATGTCCCTTAACGCACTGGTATGTTTACTTTTGTGCGATTTTAACAATACAGATTCTCTTTAAGTGATAAAGATGCTAATCCTGCATTCAAAACTTGCAAAACTTTTTCTGCTGTTATGGTTTGGAGTTATCACATACTTTAGGAGCACTGGCCCTAGTGCCAAACAGTGCCAAAGAGTTGAATGCTGGGAGTTTTTTTTATCTATAATATATTCCTCCTCTTCCATTTATTTCCCTGCCTAGCTTTCTTATCTGAAACACCTCTGCTCACTTGTGTTTACAAGCATGGCTGAGGTGGCTCAGCAATTGGAGGATGAGACCGTGTCGTTCCTAGTATACACCTCAGTGGGAGTGTCTGAAGACTCTGGGAGGAGGGCAGCTAATGAATACACAATGAGCAAGAGAAGGGAGGGGGGGAAACAAAAGTCAGGGAGGATATGATGTTAGCATTAGCTTGGCAAGATGGCCTTGAATAGAATTTTCTGCTTTTCCTTTATAAAATTCACAGGAATCAGTACGTGGATAGCACAATACATCTGTTATGCAAGTAGAAGTAGTATTTATCTACTTATATATGTGTTTTTTTTATTTCTAGGTTAGCATGGGTGTCGCTTGTTCTTAAGAAGCAGTGTATTGGAACACAAACTGTGGAAGAAGACAGACATACCTGCAGATACAGCTGTTCCTGGATTTACACAGATAAATTCAAGGTAAGACTAATCCTGGTTACCAAACCTACTTTCATTTATAAAACTTTGTTTTTTTTTTTTTCTTTAATACAATCCAGATAATAGTATTACTCTGCAGTGACATAATAATTTTTTTTTTTTTTTTTTGTTCTGCTTATTTTTAATTTTTGTAATGGTGGCAGCAGGTCTTTTCAGAACCGGTCCATCTCAGCAGAGCTAGGAGTGAATTGTAACTGTTGTTGCATCCAGTTATGTGATGTGTTCTGTATAGAGGTGCCCATGCAAGTATAGATTGCCACCCAATATGATTTATTATAATGCTATGGACTATCAATCTACGTTCGACTACAATCGATGTGCCGGAGATGTTAGGTCAAAAGATAGTGGGCACCTGAGCCTGAAAATGGAGGCTATTCTTATGGCCCGTACTCACGGGCTGCAAAAGTGGCCTGTCGCCAGCACACGTGAGCGTGTGGGCGACAGGCCGGCGACAGCTCCTCGCCAGGTCCCTCCGCGTACACACGCGGAAGAGGGACCAGCGGCGAGATGGAAGCTGTCGCCGACATTCCTCCTCCCCCCGCCGGAAGCTCCATTTACCACAATGGAGGTTGCTGTCGCTAGTCCGCGTACTCACGCGGACTAGCGACAGTTGCGGGGGAGGTGCGGCGGCGACTGTCGCCATGCGATTGAAACTTTCAATCGCATGGCGACATGAGCGGCGGGCGACAGTTCGGGGTGCGCGCGCGTGCGACGGCCCATACTCACGGGCGACCTGTCGCCGCAACGCGCGCGCGCCGCGTGTTGAGGCGACAAAAGTCCCTCGTGAGTATGGGCCATAAAGGGGATCTTGCAGTGCTACTTTATCAGGCAGCTACTGAATTTACTGGTGGGCCTTTACATTGTCATCTATAGCATCACCAACACTTCTCTGGCTATAAATACCAGAGGTGTGCGGGAGAGAGCATATGGGGATGGTAGAATTGAATAATCGTGCTGCTGCTGCAGTGGATGTGCGGATCTATAGCAGCTTGCTGGGAGAAGTAGTGCAGCAGAGGTTGGCTACATTGTAGTTCGTACTCTGGGCTGTAGTGTGTGTGGTTCGTATTAAGCCCAATCTACGCAATACGATTCTTTATTCAATTACGATTCTATTTACGATCCGATTAAATCCGACATGTCCGATTGGGATTCGATTCAATTCGATTTGCCATTTCAAAACAATCGAATTCCGATCGGACATGTCGGATTTAATTGGATCGTAAATAGAATCCTAATCGAATAAAGAATTATATCTTGTAGATTGGGCTTTAGGCTAATGCTTAATACACACAATGAGATTTTCTGGCAGATGTGCTGCCAGATCAACTATTTCCAGCATGGCCAATCTGATTTCCGATTTGATTTCCCATTCACGTGTAAGGAAAATCGATTGGAAATAAGAAAGGTCATGCTGGACATACTAGATCTGGCAGTAAATCAGCAATAAAATCTCATTGTGTGTATTAGGCTTTAGATAGAGGAGAGTTCGTTTGAGAGTAAAGGATGGCCACACTGTATGCAGTCTGACTGTACAATCAATCTCCAATCTTACTACTTTTATGTAGTATAAGACTACCTGAAACTTATTGGTGTTTATAGTACATGGATGTTTGTAAGATTGTATAAAAATTGTATAGTCACATTGCATAGTGTGAAGCACAGAGGGTGATGGTAGAATATCAGTAAATTACCCGATAATTTACAATAGTGGATTGTATAATAATCAGTGGTGCTCAAATACCCCTTTTTAAAATTCGAGTTTGGTCGAATTCGAATAGTAAATTATTCGAGGTCAGTCGAATATTCGAGTCGAATAATTTTTACTATTCGATTCGACCTCGGACTTCGAGCTCACTATTCGAGTCGGTATTCGAGCTCATTATTCGAGCTGACTATTCGAATTGGCCTTAAATAGCTTCCAACACTTGTTTTGAGGGTGAATGATGCAAGAAACATCTTTTTTTTCCAAGTAACAACAGCAAGTGATTATGTGGGGATGTTCCTTTAAAAAAAAAAAGGTGAAAAGAGAAGTTGTGTCCAGAATTTTGTTCAGTACTGTATATACTTCTTCTTCTTCTTCTTCATCTTCTATTTCTTCTTCTTCTATATTGTCTTCTTCGTCGTCGTCGTCGTCTTCGTCTTCGTCGTCGTCTTCGTCGTCTTCATCTTCTTCTATATCGTCTTCTTCTTCACTTATTTCTCTTTTCAATTTTTTTTTTAAAGAAATGCAGCTATTTTTGAGCGTAACAAATAGCTGGTGGCGCACGCATGTTGGAAGCGCCATTGTATGTGCTCCCTGGCAGTGGAAACACACAGACAGCAGGAGGTAAATTCAGCAGCAGGAGGAGGAGGATGAGTGTGTGGCAGCAGGCAGTCAATGAGGCAGGCAGCATGACATAATAGCCCTGGTACCTAGTGGTGATACCAGGGCTGTAAATAAACACAACAGGAGGTCCCAGGCAGCGGTCGTGCAGCCCACATCGTGTGCAATACACAACTGGGACAACACAGTTTTCAACCCGGGCACCTCAGAAAAATTAAACCTTTTTTCTTTTTTTAATGGTTTTTTGGTTTTGTTTGTACAACCAATTACACAGATATATAGCTATTGTTTGACATAATAGCTGGTGGCAGAGTGGCAGCAGAATGTAATTCTGTGTACCCTGGCAGTGGGAAACACAGACCGACAGCAGCAGCAGCAGCAGGAGGAATGGAGGAGTAATGTGAGCAGCTATTGTTTGACGTAATAGCTGGTGGCAGTGTGGCAGCAGAAGGTAATTCTGTGTACCCTGGCAGTGGGAAACACAGACCGACAGCAGCAGCAGCAGGAAGAATGCAGGAGTAATGTGAGCAGCTATTGTTTGACGTAATAGCTGGTGGCAGTGTGGCAGCAGAAGGTAATTCTGTGTACCCTGGCAGTGGGAAACACAGACAGACAGACAGCAGCAGCAGGAGGAATGGAGGAGTAGTGTGAGTGTGGCAGCAAGCAGGCAGCGTGACATAATAGCCCTGGTACCTAGCGGTGATACCAGGGCTGTAAATAAACACAACAGGAGGTCCCAGGCAGCGGTCGTGCAGCCCACATCGTGTCCAATACACAACTGGGACAACACCGTTTTCAACCCGGGCACCTCAGAAAAATTAAACCTTTTTTTTTTTTAATGGTTTTTTGGTTTTGTTTGTACAACCAATTACACAGATATATAGCTATTGTTTGACGTAATAGCTGGTGGCAGAGTGGCAGCAGAATGTAATTCTGTGTACCCTGGCAGTGGGAAACACAGACCGACAGCAGAAGGGCAGTACACAGCAGCCCACTGTAGGTGTAAAATGTGTGGCTGCAGGCGACGTAATAGTCAAAGTGAACCAGGCTGGCTTAGTGAGCAGGAGCCAGGAGGTGGTAAAGGGTGGTAAGGCACATTAACGATGGTTCTTAGCCAGTTCATGTCCCCCTCTCGCCGACAACAGGGGCCAGGAACTCGCCTTCCACCCACGCCTGGTTCATCTTGAGAAACGTCCACAGACTTGTGAGACAGACGTGAGCGTTTCTCGGTGACCACGCCACCAGCTGCACTGAAGCAGCGCTCGGACAGCACGCTGGAAGGGGGACAGGACAGCACTTCCAGGGCGTACTGCACCAGCTCGCTCCAGATCTCCAGGCGCTTGACCCAATACTCCATGGGATCAACAGGGGCATCGCTGTCAAGCCCACTGTAGGACCCTATGTAGTCAGCCACCATGCGGGTCAGGCGCTGGCTGTGACCGGAGGAGGATGCTGCTGCATGCACCTCCTCTCTAGTCACTGCTGCCGGAGCCTCTACAGTCCTGTAGAGCTCGTGGCTGAGAGACAGCAGGTCTGTGGGGCGCTTGCTGCTGGATGCAGGCACCTGCTGCTGCCTCTGTGCTGGCTGCTGGACAGTGGGGGTGGAAGGCTGGGGGAAGGCTTCCTCCAAGCGCTCAACAAGGGCCTGCTGCAAGCTCCTTATTTGTTGCGCTGGGTCTCCTCCTGCAGGCGGCAGGAACTGGCTCAACTTCCCCTTGAGGCGTGGGTCCAACATCATGCTGATCCAGATGTCCTCCCTCTGCTTCATCTGGATCACCCTGGGGTCCTTGCGCAGGCACGCCAGCATGTGCGCTGCCATTGGGAAGAGGCGGGCCACGTGTGCTGGCACATCGATGGCAGTGCTGTCCTCATCCTCTGCCTCGTCAGCCTCATCCTCTCTCCACCCCTGCACCAACTCAGCTGCACTGTGCTGCTCCCCCTCATCAGCATCAAGGTCAGGGACCTCCACCAAGTCCTCCTCCTCCTCCCCCTCAGAGGTGGACTTTGCAGCTGCTTGCCGCTCCTGCTGGTCCAAGGCTGCCGCTCCCTGTTCCAGCAAAGCATCGAGGGCCCTGTTCAGCAGACAAACCAGGGGCACCCACTCGCAGACCATAGCATGGTCCCTGCTCACCATGTTAGTGGCCTGCAGAAAGGGAGCCAGCACTAAGCACACCTGCTGCATGTGCCTCCAGTCATCATCGGGGACGATGGACGGGATTTTGCTGGTCTTGTCCCTTCTCTGAGCGGCGGAAACAGTGGCCAGGGCAAGGTACTGGTTGACAGCGTGCTTCTGTTCAACCAGACGCTCCAACATCGCCAGGGTGGAGTTCCAGCGAGTCGGAACGTCAAGGATCAGCCGATGGCGTGGCAGCTCCAGCTCCTTTTGCACGTCTTCCAGGCTCGCACAGGCTGCAGCCGAGCGCCAGAAGTGACGCACAACGTTCCTTGCCGTTTCCAGCAGTTCGCCCATCCCTTGGTAGGTGCGCAAGAACTTCTGCACCACCAGGTTCAGCACGTGGGCAAGACAGGGGATGTGGGTCAGGTTTCCCCTGTCTATTGTGGCAACCAGATTGGCCCCATTGTCGGCCACCACCTCTCCGACTCTGAGGCCTCTGGGGGTCAGCCAAATCCTCTCCTGCTCCTGGAGTTTGGCCAACACATGGGTTGCCGTCAGCTTGGTCTTCCCAAGGCTGACCAACTGCAGCAGCGCTTGGCAGTGGCGGGCCTTCACGCTGCTGCTGAGGCGGGGGGTTTGGCCAGGTGTGCCGGAGGATGGCAGAGGATCGGAGGAACCTGCTGCAGTTCCCCTGACCCTGCGGGGGGGCACCACCCACTGTGTTGCTGCTGCTGTGCCCGCTGCTGCTCTCCCATCCTCACCCCCTTCCACCAAGCTGACCCAGTGGACAGTGAAAGACAGGTAGCGGCCTGTCCCGAAGCGGCTGCTCCAGGAGTCCATGGTGACGTGGACCCTTTCACCAACCACGTGCTCCAGCCCTCGCTCCACATTGGCCATCACAAAGCGGTGCAGTGCAGGAATGGCCTTGCGGGCGAAGAAGTGTCTGCTGGGGAGCTGCCAGTCTGGGGCTGCACAAGCAAGCAGCGCACGCATGTCGCTCCCCTCCTGCACGAGCGTGTACGGCAGGAGTTGGGAGCACATGGCCCGTGCCAGCAAGCCGTTCAGCTGCCGCACGCGACGGCTGCTGGGAGGCAGAGCCTTAACCACCCCCTGGAAGGACTTGCTCAAAAGGCTCTGGCGTGGCATTTTGTTGGCATGGGAATCAGCAGACACAGCGGAGGAGGCCACTGAGGACTGGCTGCCAGAACAGGCCTCAGTGTCGGCGGCAGGAGTTGCAGAGGGGGGAGTAGCAGTGCGTTTCCGCACTCCTGCTGGTGCTGCTGGAGGAGCAGGTGGGCGGGTGGCTGCTGTTGCTGCTGCTGCTGAAGGCTGTGCAGTGATGGGTGTGGTGCCACTGCCAGCACCAGATGCCTTCAGCCTCTGGAACTCCTCATGCTGGTGGAAATGTTTCGCAGCAAGGTGGTTGATGAGCGAGCTGGTGCTGAACTTTAAGGGGTCTGCACCTCTGCTCAACTTCCGCTGACAGTGGTTGCAAGTGGCGTACTTGCTGTACACTGTGGGCATGGTGAAAAAGCGCCAGATTGGTGACAAAAACAACCCCCTACGGCATGGAACCGCTGCTGCCTGTCTCCCTGTGGTGGTTGGGGGGGGCTTGGGTGCGGCTGGTGGTGGTACTGGCAGATGCTGCTGCTGCTGCTGCTGAGCCTGAGACACCAGCAGGCTGTGGGACCTGCCTACTGCTGCCAATGCTTGCAATGATGCGCCTCCTTGCAAGGCCCACAAGCGCATCCTCCTCCTCCTCCTCAGAGCTGCTGATGACGACATCCCCTGGAGGTGGTGGCACCCAGTCTCTTTCTGTCACCGTGTCATCATCATCCTCCCCCTCCTGAAACATGTCCTGCTGGGATGATGACCCCCCAAACTCCTCTCCTGATGCATGGATGGGCTGCTTGACTGTCGCCACAGTCTTGCTGTCCAATCCCTCATCCCCCAAAGTGCCCATCAGCATCTCCTCCTCAAAATCGGCAACAACAGCAGACAATTGACTCATCATGCCTGGGGTCAAAAGAGTGCTGAGTGACAGGTCGGCGACTGACGGTGAACTGGCCTCCTCCCCAGGCCCTGCTGGGCGGCTGCTGCGAACAGGGGTGGTGGTGGTGAGGGTGGAGGCCTCGGATGCAGAGCTGATGGCGGGCTGCTCATCCTCCGTCATCAGTTGCACCACAGTGTCTGCATCCTTTTCCTCAATAGGACGTTTCCGACCCGGCTGGAGGAAAATCGGAGCAGGTGCTACACGCTGCTGCTGCTGTGTCTCTGCAGCGTGAGTTGCAGATGCTCCTGCTGGGCGGCGCCCAAGGCGTCCACGGCCAGTGGCTATGGGAGGAATGTTAGCCACTGACGCTGCTGCTGCGGAACTGTGCATGGTGGCGCGGCCGCGCCCGCGGCTTGCCACAATGCTGCTCCCTCTCCTCCTGATTCCCTTGCTGCCCTTCCCCTTGCCCAAACCGCGCTGGCTGCCACTTCCAGACATCTTTGATGTTTTGGGCGTAAACACAAAAGTTTTTGAAAAGGGCGGGTGAAAAGTGGGGTACTTTAATGGAGTGGGTTGGTGGGTGAGGTGACTGAGTGAGTGTCCCGACTCCCTAGTACAGTAAGTAAGTAGTAACAGTCAGGAAGTACAACTAGCAGTTACAATAATCAGTAGTAATCACAAGGAAATAGAGTGTGTGTACACTACAGACAGTGAGTGCACACACGCGCAAACACGTGCAGGAGCTAGCCTATGAACAGTGACTGAGTGTCCTTACTACAGTAAGTAAGTAGTAGTAACTGTCAGGAAGTACAACTAGAAATTACAATAATCAATCAGTAATCAGAAGGAAATAGAGTGTGTGTACACTACAGTACACAGACAGTGAGTGCACGCACACGCAGGAGCTAGTAGCCTATGAACAGTGACAGTGAGTGTCCTAGTACAGTTACAGTATATAACTACAATACAAAATACAATCACTAAGTAGTAAAGGACAGCAGAAATACTGGTATAGAGATGAGAAATAAACTAACAGGACAGGAGGACAGCTGCCCAGTGCCCACACAGGCAGGCCCTGAGGCCTAAAGCTGTAAGCCTGCAGCAGCTGGCCTGTCTCTATGTAACACAAAAGCTATTAACTAAAATACAATGTCTATCTAACTAACAACAATATAGGTGTGTATAGGAGGTGTATGTGAGCAAAAACGCTAGGTAAATGACCACAATAGAGCTCTTGCTAAGCCAACGCACAAAGGAGCAGATCTCTCTCTGTACAAGTCTCAGGCAAGGACGGAAAAACCTAAAATGGCGGCCGCTATTTATAGGGTAGGGGCTGGTCAGGGTCCCCCTCTGTGATTGGCTGCCGTCAGAGGGCCTGGGAGCCCTCTGATTGGCTCTAAGGACATCAATCTGGGCTATGACGGTATTCGAGCTCGGTATTCGAGCTCGAATACCGTCGTTTGCTCGAATAGCTCGAATAGTGAATGGGCTATTCGAGTTTACTCGAATAGCCCATTCGAATACCACCAGCTATTCGGAACTCGAATACCGAGCTCGAATAACTGAAAAAGAGCTCGAATATTCGAGCTACTCGAATATTCGAGCTCTGCTGAGCACCACTGATAATGTAAAAATTTCAAATATTCAATTCCTGTTATTTCATGCCCATGTTTGAACACACCTTTGTTAGCAGTGTGGTTGAATATGTTGCTATACTGTAAAGCTCTGTCCACAAGCTTGATGAATGTGACTGAGTTGTCCAATAAGGACTGCTTGTGCAGGGAATGCAACATTTGCACATCAGGGGCTGACATGGGCAGCACGGTGGCGTAGTGGTTAGCGCTCTCGCCTTGTAGCGCTGGGTCCCAGGTTCGAATCCCAGCCAGGTCAACATCTGCAAGGAGTTTGTATGTTCTCCCTGTATCGACTTGGGTTTCCTTCGGGCACTGCGGTTTCCTCAACCATTCCAAAAACATACAGATAAGTTAATTGGCTTCCCCCTAAATTGGCCCTAGAGTACGATACACACACTACATGATACATACATAGACATATGACTATGGTAGGGACTAGATTGTGAGCTCCTCTGATGGACAGTTAGTGACAAGACAATATACTCTGTACAGTGCTGCGGAAGATGTAGGCGCTAAAAATAAATAAATAATAATAATAATAATAATGTGCAAATGCTGGATTCCCAGCACAGGCAGTCGTTATTGGACGACTGGGGCAAGATTTATCCGCTGCTTGTCAAACTGGTGGATCACTTGGGTCGATTGGCTGAGTGGTTTTCTCCCCATGGCCATTTGTAGAGGTAGCCGGAGTGGGCGACTGACTGAGGTGTAGAGGTGGGTGAGCGTGGACACAGAGCAGTTACATATTACCTTCCAGGATCCACACACACATCTATCTATCTTCCTCCAAGGCGTGTCGCATTGTTGACAGTGGCCACTGTGATGACATGCAGATATGACATCACGGGGGCCTGTTACAAATGCAATGGATGCCTAGGAGGGAGAAGATGGATGCAGTGTGCATCCCGGAAGGGGATATGTAATTGCTCTGTGCTCACGCTCACCTACTGCTACATCCTCCAGGAGCACCTATCCCTGGCTAACCTATACTGGGGGCTCCCATGCGTGGCTACATATACTGGGGGACTATCTGCCCTAGTTCTCCCCACTATCCAGCCCCCACATAACATCACTCTTGTGGTGCTCTGTTGGCACCACCAGCCCTCCACCATATGACTAGAACAGGTTGATAACCTATAGTCTAGTTCCATCTCTGCCTTTCAATGTAAATACAGCCATATGGCAACAGTTGAAGCACCACGCGTGTCAAGTGGTGAAGTAACCTGGCAGCAGAGGACCACAACTTGTTGCACTGGAGCCTGGCTGTGGCCACGCTCAGATGTGAGACTCTGGGGGCAGAGAGGGGGTGCCTGTGAAGCGCTAGTACCAAGCACATGGGCTGTGCAGGTGCATCCACTGCCTGCCAGAAGCCTTTACAGTAGCATTATTATTATTATTTAGTATTTATATAGCGCTGACATCTTCCACAGCGCTGTACAGAGTATATAGTCTTGTCACTAACTGTCCCTCAGAGCAGCTCACAATCTAATCCCTACCATAGTCCTATGTCTATGTATCTATCGTGTAGTATATATGTATTGTAGTCTAGGCCCAATTTAGGGGGAAGCCAAATAACTTATCTGTATGTTTTTCGGATGTTGGAGGAAACCAGAGTGCCCGGAGGAAACCCACACAGACACGGGGAGAACATACAAACTCCTTGCAGATGTTTATCTGGCTGGGATTTCAACCAGGGACCCAGCGCTGCAAGGCGAGAGCTCCAACCACTATGCCACCGTGCTGCCCATGGTGGCGTAGTATGCATTGACATGTATGCTTTGTATTGGTGTGCACAACGCACTCAATATGCCTTTTCGACCTACACTGTAACCCTGTTCTCTGAATGAAAATAGCCCAGTGTCAAATTAGCCCAACTGGTGGGTGGAAAATAGTGTACTGTGTGTTTGACTATCAAGCAGGTGTTTGATTGAGAAACACATTTTACAAACATGCCACATATGTTACTTATCTTTGTAATTTGGGGCATATAATTACTGGTTTTTGAAAACTAATAATAATAAAAAAAAATCTATAATCGTGTAAGATTATCATCCAATAGGTTCAAAATGTCAAGTTCCAGTTCTGAAGGTGAACCAGAAACTCTTGAAGATCTAGTAAATCTGGATGAGTCATACACTTCCAGTGAGTCTGAAGATTTTACACATGAGTAGTATCCACACAGAAGTGGAAGAAAGTTCTGATGAATGTTCCATCCTGGAAGAGGTATGTGTGATGGACAGGGCTGTGGAGTCGGTCCAAAAATCCTCAGACTCCTCAGTTTAGGATTCCACCGACTCGGACTCCTCGACTCCGACTCCTCTAATTTGCATATTACAATTTTTTTGATTAAAAGTATGTAACATGAAATTCGTCTCTTAACTGCCAAAGCTTAGGAATTGTACAAGACAACTGAAGTGAGAAGGATATGTAGACTACTATATTTATTCCCTTTAGACTAAAACTAGTCCTTGGTAAGAGTACTTGTAAAAGGTACAAACCGGAACAAAGAACATCTATCAGGCCCTAGGCAATGTAAGTGTGGGTACATGTAAGAATGATGTGCAGGTACTCTGTAGGGGAATGAGGAGATTGTAAACAGACAACACCTCTGTGTTCAATGTGCACAGCATTCTCAGTGGATTCCCTGCAGCTCTGTGGGGAGTGCATATGTAGAGTATAGTACTACTGTGTAACAAAGTAAACCTGAGACAGATGAAATTAAAGTTTTATACAGACCTGGGGCTTCCTCCAGCCGCCTTCAGGATAATCAGTCCCTCGTTGTCCTCCTCCACCACCTGGATCTTCTGCTATGAGTCCAGGTACTTGAGCCAGTCGGGCGTAGTGCGCATGCACACACTCCGCCGCCAGGAGCATACTACACCTGTGCAGCACTATTGCGCAGGTGCAGAATGTTCCTGGCTGTGGGAGCGGCATGCGGCCGGACAGCGCTGACTGGCTGAATTACCAGGACTCATAGCAGAAGATCCGGGTGGTGGAGGACAGCGAGGGACTGATTAGCCTGAAGGGGGCTGGAGGAAGCCCCAGGTATGTATAAAACTTTACTTTTCATCCGTCTCAGGTACCCTTTAATTTGTAGTCACCAAACCAAATTTTAACAACATATCAAATGATTTGATTTCATCAGCAAAGGGAGTGCATACATTTTTTTTTTTTTCAGATTCTTTATTTATTCATAATGAAAAAAGGTTCATATACAAAAAATTCCCATACACTCTAAAATGAGTAATATTTCCATCAATCATCTCTTAGGCTCAGTTGATAAACATAATCAATCTTCCTAACAATGTTCATTCATTATACAATATACAATATGCATATCCTCTCTGCATAACACTGTATACACCATTGCACTATATGGTGACAACTGCTCGATGTGTCACTGCTATGGTGCAATGTTCTCCTTATAAACTGTACCACGTGTAGGGTTACTTGCACTGTCGTCACTGGCCAGTATATTGTAATGTTTTCTATAAATTGTACTATGTGTAGTGCTACTTGAACTGTTGTCACTTGCCAATATGCTGTAATGTTTCGTTATAAATTGTACTATGTGTAGTGTTATTCGCACTGTTGTCATTGTCAATATGCCTGTGTCCACAAATAATTCCGAGGGCGGCGCCTGTCGCACTTGGCGAATAAAGTCATTCTGATTCTGATATCTACATTCCATTAATATCTAAATTCCAGTAAAACACCTCAATTCCATCCCATCAATATAAACTCTTTAATTAGTAGAGAGAAAAAAAGAGGAGAAAGCAAACTACCATACCTACCCAATCATTCACATCCCACTTCCATCCCCATTCACATTTATTCCCTCACACTTCACGACCCGGGTCCAGTTCCCCTTTTCACAGCGTGCTGTTATATTTCTACATTTGTATCCCTCCCTCTTGTCTGTGGTCACTGGGCTCCCATTATCCATTTATATTCATCTAATTTAATAAATTCTTCCCATTTATCCCATATAGCTTTAAACTGTTGTTCTTTACCTCTCAACATATAAGTCAATCCTTCCATGCGTTGTATATGGAGAATCTCTTGGAACCATTCAATTAAAGAGGGTGCTAGATGTGACTTCCACTTTCTTCCAATCAATATTCTTGCTGCGTTAATCATATGGCAGTTTAAAGTTTTCCTATATTTATTAACACTATATTCATTATGGTGTATTAAAAAAGTGGCTGGTTCGTCTATTATTGTTGTATCTGTTATCTTAACTATATACTCTTTAACAGCTTTCCAGAAGCCTCTTATCCTTGAACAGTCCCAGAAGATATGGAAAAAAGTACCCTCCTCCTCCCCACATCTCCAACAAATCCCATCCACGTCCCCATCTATATATATAATAGACTAAGTGCCTCAACCTTCGAGCAAGAAGAAGAAGTACTTTGCATGAGAAAATTTATGCGTCCTCAAACACCAAGTTTAAGGCCTCTTTTCCACGGACTGTTGAGCTGTGTGCTCAGCAAGCAGTTACCGGGCAGCAGCAAGCAGTTACCGGGCAGCAGCAAGCAGTTACCGGGCAGTAGTGAGCAGTTGTAAGAGTTTGAGAGGCATTTTACTGCCTATCAACTGTCCATGGAAAAGAGGCCTACCCTAGCAAGTCTGGCTTTGCAAATCTGGCTTAATTGGCTATTCATGAGGCAATGCTCATGCAAATTTGCTTTTGCGTGCCAAACTATGCAGGGTCAAAAAACCAATACCGCAAAGCGGTCGCCCTGCTACATGCCAGTGATGAGCGAAAATGCAAAAATTTGTTCGGACAATTTTTCCCAGAACGTCCTCCTGACAGCACCCCTCCTATGAGACTTGTCTCCCTCCTAAACTTTGGACAGGAAGCTAGAAGATACAAATTTGCATAATAGGCAGGCAGGAGTAGTATATAAAGATGTTACCCACCAAAGGTATCCAGTTGTTTTTCCTGTCCCGGACGGGACGCTTTGAGAGGTCTCCAGTGCTACTACGTCAGGCGGCGAGGGCAGCGGTGCAGCGCGGGCATACTAAGGCTGAGCAGGGGACTCGGCTGGTCCAGCGCACAGCGTGGAGGAGGCTTCTCCCAGAGATGCAGAAGCTTTATGGCGGCAGGAGCGCATACCGGAAGTTCCGGGCGGATGTGACGTCATGCGCATGCGTCCCGCATGACGTGTCAGCTGACGGCAGCGGCAGGGGCCGCGGCGGGGAAAGAGAATTGACTTCAGCTGCAGGTAATTCCGAGGGGTGTATATATATATGTATATGTTGAGCCACGATCACCATTGCTGTCGGTGATCATGGAGGACGCTGTAGGCCCTTCTCCTCTGACTTCTGCGGAGTCTGGCGCTATCCCCTCTCTGGTGAGCTAGAGGTTATCAGGCTTTGAGAGGGCTGTTTGTAAGTGTCTGGGTCCACCTTGTAAGGCTGATAGTCTCTTTATTTCTTTTTTAGCCTAAACCCTCAAAAAGTGATAAGGAGAAATCGGTGTCTCAGCAAACTCAAGGTGGACAAGCTTCGGGCAGAACTGAGAAACGCTGTGTTATGTGTAACTCACGCTTCTATTCTTCCTCTACAAAGAAACTTTGCCAGTCATGTAGAGAGAAAGTAGTCAAAGAGGAATCCCCAGTGGCGTTTAAGGACTTGATGGGGTGGATGCGGTCTGAGATGGCCTCGGCCATTAAAGAGATAAAGGATTCTACATTGGCGGAGTCTGCAGTTCCTTCTACTTCAGCCTCTGTTACTGGTGCTATACCTGCTCCTTTAGACGGAAATCCTCCAGCCCTGGTGATTGAGGTGGGGGAAGCCTTACAGGTTCCCACTTCACCGCATCAAATTGCAGCTAAACGTAAAAGGAAGGATAATGAGTCAGGGGATTCAGAATTATCAGGAGAGGAAGGAGAAATTTCATCTTTAGAGGAAATTTCTGGAGAAGAGGAGGAGAACCCAGAGGTTCCTCAGAAGTTCGCTTTTGCACCTAACTTAATGAAGGACTTGTTGTCTGCTATGCAGAGCACTATGGGTATAACAGTGGAGCGAAAATCCTTGACCCCCTTGGATCAGATGTACGTGAGTTTGGCGGAACCCCAGAATTGCTTCATCCCAGTCCATTCCTCTCTAAAGTCAATGATTGGGAAGGAGTGGGATGACCCTGAAAGGAGGGCGTTTTGGCCCAAGTCTCTTTCTCGTCGTTATCCTTTCAGTCCTGATGATCAAAAATTCTGGGGTCCGGTTCCCAAACTGGACCCATCGTTTTCAAGGGTGTCCAGAAGATCCGATTTGCAGTTTGAGAACTTTGGCAATTTAAAAGACCCGATTGATAAGAAGATGGACAATCTGTTGCGTAGGGCATGGGAGTCAGCATCTTTAACATTTAAGCCAGCAGTGGCATCCACGGCAGTGGGACGATCCCTTAAAGCTTGGCTCACGCAGACTCAGTCTAAGATAGCTTCGGGGGTGCCCAGAGAAGAGATTTTAGAGGACTTTCCAAATTTATTTAATGCTACTAATTACTTAACAGATGCAGCGGATGATACGGTTAAATTAACAGCCAGAACAACTGCCCTTGTTAACTCGGCAAGGAGAGGCATATGGGTGAAGACTTGGCAGGGGGACAATTCGTCTCGCTCCAAGTTATGTGGTTTACCCTGTGAAGGTGAGCTGTTATTTGGTTCAAAGCTAGACCAGACGCTAGAAAGAACCTCAGACTATAAGAAAAATTTTCCGACAAAAAAGAGAGCTTTTCAGTACAAGGGCCCAGCTCGCAGTGGCAACAGGGAACCTGAGGCAAAGATCCCACCTAGGAAAAAGTGGATTCCAAGTAGAAACCAAAAAGGGAAGGCTCTTTTTCCCCGGCCCAACCAACCCAATAAGCAATGACGCCAGTATTCCAGTAGGGGGAAGGCTTTCCCACTACTACGAAACGTGGTGCCAGCGGTTCACAAGTCAGTGGCTCTTGAAAATAATATTGGAAGGGTACAGAATAGAATTCGAATATCCCCCACCCCAGCAGTATGTGGTAACTCCGCAACCAAGGTCAACAGACCAAAGAGAGGCGTTACAGGAGGAAGTGGTTTCCCTTCTGGAGAAAAGAGTGATCAGAGAAGTACCATCCTGCCAGAGAGGCCAAGGGTTCTACTCACCAGTTTTTCTGATAAAAAAGCCTCAGGGAGACTTCAGATTTATTCTAAATTTAAAGGGGTTGAACAAGGCCGTAAAATACAGGAAGTTTCGAATGGACAATGTGAATTCTGTAATAACCCTGTTGCAAAAAGACTGTTTTCTAGCTTCTCTGGACCTCAAAGATGCCTACCTGCATGTGCCAGTCCATCTAGAGTCCCAGCAGTTCCTAAGATTTGCAATTCACCTTCAAGAAGAGGTAAGACATTTCCAATTTAATGTGTTACCTTTTGGGCTAGCTTCATCCCCTTGGCTGTTCACAAAGGTGATGGCAGAAGTATTGGCAGTCTTAAGGTGTAGATCCATTAACATCATTGCTTACCTAGATGATTTACTAATTTGGGGTAATTCTTTACAGTCTGTAAGTGATCAGGTTAAATTATGCATTGACAGTCTAGAGTCTTTAGGCTGGTTAATTAACTGGTCAAAATCTGCACTAATACCCAGCCAGTCTATGGAATATCTGGGATTTATTTTTTCCTCCCGCCAAGAAAGAGTTTTTCTCCCAGAAAGGAAAATTTCGGCAGTACTTAATTCTGTTCTTTCTTTTCAGGAATCAAGAGCCATCAGTATAAGAAAAGCCATGGCATTACTCGGTCTGTTAAGCTCAGTCTTCCCTGCAGTACAATGGGGTCAATTCCATGCCAGGACCCTGCAGTTGTGGATATTAAGGAGCTGGAACAGGACTATTTCAGCCCTAGAAAGGAAGATTCTGATCCCATACAGTGTAAAAGTGTCATTAAACTGGTGGCAGGAACTGTCTCACCTGTCAGAAGGTCGCATGTGGTTTTTTCCAGTTCAAAGAATCATAACGACGGATGCCAGTACATGGGGGTGGGGCGCTCACATGGACTCTCTTCCAGCACAGGGTCAGTGGTCCAGTACAATGGCAAGACGATCCTCCAACAGCAGAGAACTGGAAGCAGTATGGAGAGGCCTTCAATTCTTCAAGGATCAGATCAAGCACTGTCACGTCCTGATCAGGTCCGACAACAGCAGTGTAGTGGCTTACCTGAATCATCAGGGAGGGACAAGAAGTCCTCGGTTGTGGTCTCAGACAGCAAGAATTCTGCATTGGGCAGAGAACAGCTTATCTTCCATCAGGGCGATTCATCTGAAGGGGACTTGCAATGTTGTAGCAGACTATCTCAGCAGGTCAGCGATATTACAGGACGAGTGGTCTCTGAATCCAGAAGTATTTGTTCAGATCAGTCAGGCATGGGGCATTCCTGCAGTAGACTTATTCGCAAGGAGGCAAAATTCAAAGTGTCAAAACTTTTGCTCCCTGTATCCAAAGGACAATCCGTGGCAGATAGACGCCTTCTCCATAGAGTGGAGGTTGAACCTGGTGTATGCATTTCCTCCAATACCTCTAATATCAAGGGTTCTGAACAAAATTATGCAGGACAGAGCACAAGTAATCCTCATAGTACCTTTCTGGCCGAAAAGACCATGGTTTGCTCTGTTACAGAAGTTAGCAATATGTCAACCAATATTGTTTCCACTCAGAACAGATCTGTTGTCGCAGGGCCCAGTTCTTCACCCGGACCTCAAGCGCCTTCACCTTTCAGCATGGAGGTTGAGTGGGGAATCCTGAAATCAAAGGGGTTTTCGGATGGACTTTCTGAGACGTTAATACAATCCCGCAAGAAGGTTACGAGGCAGATTTATCAAAAAACATGGAACATTTACTGTGAATGGTGTACTAGAAAGGAGAATGATCCTACACTTTCCGCCTCAGCTCTGGAGTTTCTTCAGGATGGATTTCACATGGGATTAAGTGCCAGTACTCTTAAGGTTCAGACAGCAGCTTTAAGTGTATATTTAGAAAGAAGATTAGCTCAGGAAGAGTTTTTTCTTCGTTTTTTTCAGGGAATTAAACGTCTCAGGCCGGTGGTGATATCTAAGGTGCCTCCTTGGGACTTGAATATCGTGTTGCAGAGTCTTTGTGAACATCCCTTTGAGCCTCTGGATCAGATTCCGGATAAACTTCTGACGTTGAAAACGGCCTTTCTTCTGGCAATCACCACAGCCAGGAGAGTCAGCGAACTTCAGGCCTTATCCATTAAGCAACCTTATTGTACTATCTCAGAGGATAGGATTACTCTGCGTCCAGACTTTGCATTCCTTCCTAAAGTGTCTTCAAAATTTCATCGATCTCAGGAGATCTTTCTGCCATCATTCTGTGATAAACCAACGAATGAGAAGGAGAAGAAACTTCATTGTTTGGATGTTAGAAGGTGTATCCTTCATTATCTGGAAAGGACTGTATCTTTGAGAAAATCAGATGCCTTGTTGGTGCTGTTTGCGGGGAAATTCAAAGGAAGGCAAGCCTCTAAACCATCAATTGCAAGATGGATCAGACAAGCTATCACTGCGGCTTATCGGGCTCAAGGGAGACCTTTACCAACCTCAATTAAAGCTCACTCCACAAGAGGCGTATCAACATCTTGGGCAGAGAGGGCAGGCGCCTCGATAGAGCAGATTTGCAGAGCGGCCACCTGGTCCAGCCAAAATACGTTTGTGAAACATTATAGACTAAACTTATTAGCCAATACTGATCTGTCATTTGGAAGAAAAGTGTTGCAGGCAGTAGTCCCTCCCTAGTGTATAATGTTCTTGTTTATCGTCTCATAGGAGGGGTGCTGTCAGGAGGACGTTCTGGGAAAGCCAAGCTTACCTCGGGTAATGTCTTTTCCAGTAGTCCGAGTGACAGCACCCCTCCGGCCCACCCTATTAGAGGGGATAATTAAAGTATTGTTTCAGCAGCATATGTTGTCCGTGTCTTTTTTTATAACTGGATACCTTTGGTGGGTAACATCTTTATATACTACTCCTGCCTGCCTGTTATGCAAATTTGTATCTTCTAGCTTCCTGTCCAAAGTTTAGGAGGGAGACAAGTCTCATAGGAGGGGTGCTGTCACTCGGACTACTGGAAAAGACATTACCCGAGGTAAGCTTGGCTTTTGCCACATTTTCCATCTAATTTTTTCGCGTTAATTTTTGCCTAATGCCAGTCATTTTCACGTTACTTGCGTATTATTGCTGACATTTTCCGCATGAGGGCATTAGCGTCCGCATTCAGAGAAGTTTCTTGCGCATTATTGCGGACATTTTTCCGTATAAACGTCCGCATAGACTGAATTTCCATGTGGATTATTGTGGACATTTTTCCGCATAAGGGCATAAGCATCCGCCTACAATGAATTTTCGATGCTGGTCGAAAACGCAAATATTTCTGAAGATTTTCGTGAAAATTCGCCAAAAATGAAAATGGGATTTTTGATGCGAAACTGCTACATGCTACATTAGCACTATCCAGGAGCGCCACAGGGAGGATTCCCAATGCCCCCCTTTTTATACAACCGGGGGGACCGCAGGGTCCCAGGCTCTCTCACTGCCTGGGAACCACAGCGGCACCCCGGAGGGGGAGGCTAGGTGGTGCAGGCGACCCCCCCCCCCCAAGCGTGGCCAGCGCCGGGGAGAGACGTCCGAACCCACCTCCCAATATTAGAAACAGGCACTTACCTTAACGTCCATTGCGTTCTGCTACATGCGCATTAACTTGGGGGCACCACATGAGAAAGGAGTGAAGCATGGGTCACCCCGAGCTTTAGAGCTCAGGGCTGGCTCACATACAACACTCCGGGGGGGGGGGGGGGACAAGCACAGACAACTAACTCCAGGGCTCACACCGCCGGAGCAAGCCATCCACCACCTGCCTCCAAAGGATACAAACTGCAAAAAATGCTTTCCATGAGAAAATTAATGCGCATGTAGCAGAACGCAATGGACGTTAAGGTAAGTGCCTGTTTTTAATATTGGGAGGTGGGTGCGGACGGCTCTCCCTGGCGCTGGCCACACTTGGGGGTGCCGCTGTGGTTCCTAGGCAGTGAGAGAGCCTGGGACCCTGCGGTCCCCCCGGTTGTATAAAAAGGGGGGCATTGGGAATCCTCCCCGTGGCGCTCCTGGATAGTGCTAATGTAGCATGAACTTATTCCCGCAGGGCGACCGCTTTGCAGTATTGGTTTTTTGACCCTGCATAGTTTGGCATGCGAAAGCAAATGCATATTTGCATGAGCATTGCCTCATGAATAGCCAATTAGGCCAGATTTGGAAAGCCAGACTTGCTAGGGTTAAACTTGGTGTTTGAGCACGCATACATTTTCTAATGGAAAGCCTAAAGGTGGGTACACACATCAGATAAAAGTCTTTGGAAAATGAAAGATCACAGACCAATGTTACCCCCTTCCATGTAGTATGAGAGCCATACCTACACAGTCTATTCTATTGAGCTGAACTCCCCATCAGATAAAATTTTTTGCAAGATGCTGTACACATGCAACAGATCAGTATCTGCAAAAGATCTGTTCCTGCAAAAAATCAGTTTCTGCAAAATGCATTCATAGTCTATGATATCTGCAGATCTCATGCTGGGCATACACGGTATGTTTTCTACCATGTAATCGAGCCGCTGATGGCTCGATTGATAATTTCCGACGTGCCCAATACCCCGCCACATCGATTCTGCGCTTGATACCGGTGGGCAGGACAAAAGAAGAAACGAGTGGAAAATAAGAAAGTGCTCGCGGGGACGAGCGGGAACTGATCCGGGCGCCCGCGGGGACGAGCGGGAATCGAGCCAGCGACTCGATTACACGGTAGAAAACGTACCATGTATGCCCAGCATAATACACACCTTGACGGACATTCATCTGCAGATCACACAATCATCTGCAGATCCAAAGATCCATCCTGGTTGATCTGATCTGCAGATGATTGTCCGTTAAACAAGGTGTGTATGAGATCTGCAGATATAGCCTATGAATGTATTTTGCAGGAACAGATCTTTTGCAGATACTGATCTGTTGCATGTGTACAGCATCTTTGTGTGCAGCATCTTGCAAAGATTTCTGTCTGATGTGGAGTTCAGCTCCATAGAATAGACTGTGTAGGTGTGGCTCTCATACTACATGGAAGGGGGTAAGATCTCTGTCTGATGGGGAGTGCAGCTCCATAGAATAGACTGTGTAGGTATGGCTCTCATACTACATGTAGGGGGTAAGATCTCTGTCTGATGGGGAGTGCAGCTCCATAGAATAGACTGTGTAGAGTATGGCTCTCATACTACATGAGCAAAGTTTGTATACACTTGAGGAAGGCGTGGACCTACGCCGAAACCGGTAGTGACGTCAGACAGCAGCCACTGCGCACCGCTCCCCGCAGAAGGACGCTCTCGTGTGACTCCATCCACACCTCCAGCCCTGGCCAGGCTGGAATGTACTGAGGCGACCTACTGACGGGCCATGCAAGGCGCAGTATCATTTTATATATTGTAAGTGCACCTATTGTTGCGTGTTGATTAGATACATTTTTGGTAATGCACCATTGGAGCGCTCTCTGTCTCCCCCTACCCTTCTCATACTACATGGAAGGGGGTAACATTGGTCTGTGATCTTTCATTTTCCAAAGACTTTTATCTGATGTGTGTACCCACCTTTATTCTTCTTGCTTCAAGGATGAGGCACGTACTCTATTAGATAGATAGAAGATGCGGCATATGCTACGACGCGGGTATATCTTATTTAGCTTAGTTGGTGTCATGTACCATCTCGAGAGTACCTTATAACCAGATTCCTGCATCCTTGCTGAGATTGAAGTTCTATATGATAGCTCTAATATTTTCCTCCACTGCTCATCTGAAAAAGAGCAATTCAGGTCTATTTGCCATCTTTGTCTCAATTGGATCGTCTGATCTTCTTTATTCAATAATTCTCTATAAATTTTTGTCATCACCTTTTTAACTCTCTGCATTGATCCACACATCTGTTCCATTTTTGTGAGATTTCTGGAGAACTCACCCTTCTTCCCCTTTGACCCCACAAAATGATGGAACTGCATCAGTTTCCACCAATTTAAATTAAGGGATGGGAATTCTTCCCCTACTTCTGTTAGTGTTTTCCAATCCTCTCCTTTCAATAATGCCCCCGCTCTAATTCCAAATCTATCCCTACCTTCTATTCCCTGTCTTATCACATCCTAACTTAAAGTCTGGGTTATCTATAATTGGCATAAGTGGGGAAGGGGTGGGGGCGAAAAGATTTTTATCTCTAAACTTGTTGAATGTCTTTATTGTATGGTTCACCAATAAACTCGCCGGATGTTGACTCTTATAGGGAGAGGTGTACCATAATATGTTATATAGTGGGAATTCTACCATATTTTGTTCAATATCTATCCATCTCCTCTCTTCAGGGTTCCCATGCCAATCGACTGCTCTTGCCAAGACCGCTGCATTATAATATAAATATGGGTCTGGGACCGCCAGGCCTCCCTTATTCTTAGGTTGAGTTATTCTAATAAATTTTTGTCTTGGTGGTTTATCCATCCAAATAAATCTTGTAAATTACCTTCTCATATCCATAAAATACTTCATAGGTATAGGGATGGGTAGTGTTTGAAACACATATAGGAGTCTTGGCATAACGTTCATCTTTAATATATTAATTCTTCCAAGCATTGATAATTTAATCTTTCTCCATCTTAACAGATCTTTTCTTATATCGGTCAGCAAAGAGCAGTAGTTTAGCTGGTATATTTTTTGAATCTCACCTGAAATTTTTACTCCCAGATATATAAATGCCTCCCCCACCCATTTAAATGGAAAATTTACTTTTATATTATCAATTTCTGTCGATGGTAAATTGATCCCCGTAGCCTGGCATTTTTCCCAATTTATTCTGAAGTTTGAGATTTCTCCATATCTCCCAAACTCTAACATTAGATTTGGAAGCGAGATGTGTGGATTTCATAAATAAAATAGTAAATCATCCGCATAAGCTGCTACCTGATGTTCTTTTTCTCCCACCTTTACCCCCATTATATCCCTATTATTCCTAATTGAATTCAAAAATGGCTCCAAGACAATTGCAAAAATCATTGGTGACAGTGGGCATCCCTGGCGTGTCCCATTATGGATCGTTAAGGGCTCCGAGAGGACCCCATTAATCCTCACCCTAGCTGACAATCCCCCATACAGGGCAAGGATCCAAGTCCTCATGCTCTCCCCCAGGCCAATATGCATCAATGTCGCTTTCAAAAATTCCCAGCTGACCCTGTCAAATGCCTTTTCTGCATCTGTTGATAGCAACATGACAGGGTCAGCTGAGGTCCCAACCCACTGCGCAAGATCCAACCTTCTAATGGTATTATCGCGCGCCTCTCTATTTGGCACAAACCCTACCTGGTCCGCATGTATAATCCTATGCAGCCAGGGGGACATTCTGCTTGCCAATATCTTTAGATCCACGTTTAGCAAAGATATTGGCCTGAAGCTAGAGCACAAGGAGGGATCCTTACCCTGCTTATGTATCACCGCTATATGCGATTCCAGAGAATCTCTACCCCACTTACTCTGTCTTCCTCCCTGCTCAACCAGTGAATTTAACGCCCTTAACCAATGAGGCTCTAGTTCCTTACTAAACTGTTTATAGTATTCCAGGCAGAAACCATCTGGCCCAGGAGCTTTACCATTCGCCATACTCTGTATGGCCGTTCTTAATTCCCTAGCCGTGATGGGCGCCTCCATTTTATCTATCTCACTTTGATCTATTTTTTTCAAGCCTGAGCTTTCTAAATACCGCGTTAGTTCTTCCTCACTAGGTTTCTTTGTTTTTAAATTGTATAATTTTTCATAGAATCGCCTAAATACTTCAGCCTGGGCTTCACTACTGTGATGTTTTATTCCCTTAGGATCACATATATATGGGACATAATTTGCTGTCTGTTGATCTTTTAAGGCTCTAGCCAGCATCTTACCCGCTTTATCTCCATGCTCATAGAAATGTCTTCTACATCTCTGTGCTGCATAGCGTGCCTTTACAAACATCCATTGATCTCAATCTCTCTCTCTCCACCGTCAGGTTGCCCAAAGTCTCGGGAGTCTGCATATTTTTATGCTCTCCCTCTAAAATAGTTATTTTATGTATACTTTCCAACATATCTCTCTCACATTCCCTCTTCACTCTACTACCCTCTTGAATTAATATCCCACGGATCACACACTTATGTGCCTCCCATATAACTGTAGGAGAGGAGTCTTCCACATTATTGAAATCAAAATACTCCTATTTCTCTTATTATTCTTTTAGCCGTTTCCTCCCTTCCCAGCAAGGATACATTGAGTCTCCAGCTATTACCTCTTTTTTTCCAAGCTGTGTTTCCCATTTCAAGAAACACCGGGGCGTGATCCGCAAATGTAATCACTCCTATTGCTGAGTCTATTTTCTCAGAGAGCAAATTATGTGAGACCAAAACATAGTCCAATCGTGAGTAAGTACCATGTGGGTTCGAGTAGAAGGTGTAGTCTCTCTCTTTTGGGTGCTGAACGTGCCATATATCTATTAGCTGGGATTTAATCAGTCTCTGCCTTCGGGAGTGCATACATTTGCATAAATCAGCATCAATGCAGAATTATTTCCATCTCATTGACCATCTCTATTAGTGACACAGCTACACATCAGGCTTTATTCTTACAGCATAGATGTTATTTAGTATATATAAGAGATTCCTGTGTACACATCATATATACAGTCACAATCAGATATGTACCTTAAAAATACGGTGACTGCTTTTTTGAAGCAGCACAAGTAACTAATTTTGATTGGTTTATTTCATTTTTGTGGACTAAGCACAGCTATTACTGTATATATACTGTATATATATATACATTATTTTTAATGACTATTATCTGAGAAATAGAACATTTTATCATATTTTCTATTTTAATTACAGTTAAAAATTCATTAGGAGTCGGAGTCGGTGCATTTTTTCCCGACTCCGACTCCAGGCACCCAAAATTGCCCGACTCCACGACTCCGACTCCACGACTCCAACTCCGACTCCACAGCCCTGGTGATGGAACCGCTTGCTAGACCCCGACCCGGGCCACTCCGTCAAGACAACGCTACCAGAACCTCAGGAACTAACTCAGCTACAGGACGGTACTGGGATAAACCTATGCACTGGGCAGAACCAATGTCATTAACCTCCCTGCCGTTATAAAAAATTGCTGCGCACGGCAGGGAGGGTGTTTTTTGGCTTTTTTTTTTTCTTAGCATGTAGCTAGCCTAGCGCTAGCTACATGCTTCCCCCCCCCCTCCCTGCGGCGTCCCCCCGAATGCGCCGATCGCCGCCGGCGCATATACCCATCCGGAAATCCCGTTCTGAACGGGATTTCCAGGAGGGCTTCCCCCGTCGCCATGACGACGGGCGCGATGATGTCATCGACGTCGTGACGTCAGAGGGAGTCCCGAACCACCCCTCGACGCTGCCTGGCACTGATTGGCCAGGCAGCGCACGGGTCTCGGGGGGGGCACCCTCTGATGCGGCGGGTTGCGGCGAATCGGCGCGGAGCGGCGGTGATCGTAAGTTACACGGAGCTAGCAAAGTGCTAGCTGCGTGTAACAAAAAAAAAAATTATGCAAATCGGCCCAGCAGGGCCTGAGGAATCCTCCGCGGCAGGTTACCCCGAGCTGAGCTCGGGATAACCGGCAGGGAGGTTAAGCAAGCCCGCACAGAAGCAAGAGTCAGCACTCTGAACTTCTGTGATTCCAAACAGTAACTCCCTTTATTCAGTCAAACAAGACAATTTATACACAACAGCAAAACCCCCACCTTTGGGAAGGATTGTCCATCCCAACCATGTGGTACTCATTATACAAAGTTAAACAGTTTATCTTACCTATCTGTACACAATAAGGTCCAGCACCTGGAATACACTACTGTACACATTACAACAGCTCCCCACAGAGATAATTAAATCAGGTGATGATATTCCTGGACACACTGTCTCTCAAGGTGTTAAATGTCTTCAGCCATGTTGGCACCTTCCAAGGGCCCTGTGACATCACAGGGCTAAGTAATGGCCCATACTCACGGGCTACTTTTGTAGATTGTTGCTAGCACACGGGAGTGTGTGCGCGACAGTTTGGCGACAGCTCGTCGCCAGGTCCCTCCGCATACACACCACGGAAGAGGGATCATTGATGCGGCGGAAGCTGTCGCCGACGTTCCTCCCCCCCGCCGGAAACTCAGTGCTCCGGCTATTAGGTTGCTGTCCCTAGTCCGCATACACACGCGGACTAGGGACCAGTTGCGGCGAAGTTGCAGCGGCAACTGTCGTTAGGCGATAGACCGCGCAAATCGCCTGGCGACAGCAGCCACGAGCGACGGTTCGGGGCGCGCACGCCATACTCACGGGTGACCTGTCACCGCAACACGCGCGTGCCACGTGGTTGTGGCGACAATTGTAGCCCGTGAGTATGGGCCATAAGTCCAAGACAGCCCGGAGCCACTGTTTGTAATGTGGAAGTCTATTTCTTTCCAACCCATGCATGCTTCTCCAACGCATGGGTTGGCCAGTGAATCAGAGGAACTCTGTATACTTTGGGGACCCCTAAATGTTCCCCAATCCATTTGGTCCTAGCTTATGTGACAGTATGTTTAAATACACATGAATGTATGTATCTCTATCAAGCAATATACTTTTACATAATCTTTTTTCAGACTGAATTCCAAGCAGCAGGATGACAGGAATATGTGGATTCAGAAATGACTGCTGAGGAGAGAGCACAAAGGGTAAGTTTACTTTGTATAATACAGTAGAGTCCCGAGTATCCGGCACAAGCAGGGATAGCCTGATGAAAGATATATGTGCATGCCAGTTGCTTGAGCATACAAGAAAAAAAAAAATCACCCTGAAATAGTCACTGATCATACAGTGACATCTAGTAGCAGCTTTTATGCATCTCCTTGCAAGCGTCTTTCCATCTTCTCCCGCACATGACCCACATTGGATCAGGTGACAGGCCAGCTTACGTACTTGGATGCTGGAACCCAATAAAGACACCGCGAGGAGTTAGAGCAAGGCTGCTAGATTTTACTGGAGGCTTGGAAAGTATCCTTCTGCCTGCCAGCACCCTATCAGGTACAGTGGGCCTATCACTAGCTCTGCGTTAGTGATGTCATGATGACATAGAATGACATTGTGATAGCAGCTCCTGGCAAGTGCATGTTTCACAGTGAGTTTCATGTTTGATCTGTGTGCACTATTGTGTTTCCTGACATGCAAAGGTTGATGTAAAATGTTCCCAATGTGAAATTGCAGTACAAATCACATAACACTAGGTTTGCAATGCAAGTTGCATGCACTCCCATTAACTTGACAAACACAGCAACACTGCATCAGACACTGCAATTGTAAAGTGAAATAAACAACACACCACTGATGAGGGTGGCCTTGTGATGACCATTATTTGCCCAGTGTACTTGCAATGGGGAAATAAATGCAATTCGATAACTGAATAGTAATATGTCATGTGGCAGCGCCCTTAACCCTTTGCCGAAAAGTAGAAACGCACCACAAGCATGGAGCAGAAGAGATCCTAATTTAGTGAAAATGACAATTGTGGTTGAAAAAATGTATAGTGGTTTAGAGAAGTAATTCAATTGCTTCGGAAACCTGAATGAATGGAAGGATCTTGTTGGCCACAAACAGTATTTTTATACCCGTTTAATTATTTTGCTATTTTTATCATTTGCAAAGTCTATATCAATTTTAGTACTTTTATAGAGTGTAATGTTTGTGTTTTCTTAACTTAGACACAAATGGTTATGGACGAGATCTACGCTACTTTCCCATGTTTTGATGAAGATTACAACTTCCCATTCAATCCAAGAAGTCCCTTACAGACAGACAATCAAGGGTCAGAGGCGTCAACGTCTCACCATGCACCAGTTACAGGTAGAATTGGGAACAGCAACTGGTGTTTATGTGGAAACTGTATTTCCATGCCAACGTAAATAGAAAGCATCTGCTGCCAGGATGCCGAGGACATCAAGTCTTTCATACCTGATGACTTACAATGTATTACACAAATCTTAGACTTTCATCACCTTTGCACAAACCCAATTATTGTGGAAGCCCATTTTAGGACTCATCCGGACAATACAACCCATCCTCCTGCCGATGTAGATCACAGGTAACTAAGCTCTATCCTTACAGTTCTCTTCTAATCTATAAAGAAGTGTACTCTTCATTAACTACAATTTTGTTTTTCAGAAAACTCCATAGAACCGCATATCGTTCTTTTGTGTCATGGATTTATGGCTATCTTGGGAAAGGGAGGAGGCGTCCAATCCCATCTTGCACCGTAAAAAGTGTGTGAAACACTTTTCCAGACCCTCAGGGAATTTACAAGGGGTTTTATTATGGCAACGATTTTGATGCGGCTGAAATGCTTGATTACTAATTGTTTCAAATTATTTACTTCCTAATAAAAAGTCAAGCTTTATTTGTATTATCATTTTAAAATACTGTTGGTTTTCCAATACGCAAAGTAGAATGCACCGACTCAGATGCCTAATGAATTTAAACTGTAATCAAAATAGAAAATATGATAAAATGTTCTTTCTCAGATAATAGTCATCATAAATTATATATACAGCAATAGCTGTGTTTAGCCCACAAAAATGAAATAAACCAATCAAAAAATAGTTACTTGTCCTGCTTCAAGTAAGATAAACATATCTGATTGTGACTGTATATATGATGTGCGCACCGGAATCTTTTATATATGTTACGGCCAGAACCCGAAGTCTGGCCACTTCGGGTTCTGGCCGGTCACAATACGAAGTGGCCGCCTGATGCGGCCAATATACAAAATGCTGCACAATTTCGGACTTTGGCCGGCCAGAACGCGTTCTGACTACATGTGGCCGGCCAAGTCCCGAAGCTCACCTATTTAGTGCTGTGCCACTGTCCCCCGCTCTGTGTTCTGTCCCGCTGTCCCCGCTCCATGTCCTGCTGGCCCCTGTTCTAGGTCCTTCCCTAGCTGCGAGGACCTTCATCTGCGAGGACTCGGGGCTGCCTATATGCTGCCGACTGCAGCTGATTTCACCGCCGCCGGGGGGGGGGGGGGGGGGGCGGAGGACCATGGCGAGGACAGAAGTGACAGGTGGTTAGCAGGAGGAGGAGACGGGGACGCACACAGGCAGGGAATCCCCGATGTGGCAGCGGTTCGTATCAGCGGGCGTTCGGAATTCGGGGATTCCCTGCCTTTGCCGTATAAGACGCAGGGACTTTTTCTCCCCATTATTGGGGTAGAAAAGTGCGTCTTATAGGCGGAAAATACGGTACATTCTAGTGTGTGTGTGTGTGTGTGTGTGTGTGTGTATATGTATGTATGTATATCTATATTCATTATATTCATGTTGTGATCAAATTTATACACAGAAACACAGATTCTGAGGGTTTCTAATAGATTTATTCAGAACACAAACAATCCAATGTAATTTGGAAAATGTAACCACTTAAAGGGAAGGTTCAGGGAGGGGATTAAAAAAATAAAAATAAATTTCCACTTACCTGGGGCTTCCTCCAGCCCGTGGCAGGCAGGAGTTCCCCTCGCCGCCGCTCCGCAGGCTCCCGGTGGTCTCCGGTGCCCGACCTGGCCAGGCCGGCTGCCAGGTCGGGCTCTTCTGCGCTCCAATTCCTGGCACTTCTGCGTCCCACGCCGGCGCGCTGACGTCATAGGACGTCCGCCGGGCTGTACTGCACAGGCGCAGTAGTTCTGCTTCTACCATGCGCTGGCAACTTGCGCTCACAACTTACTACCGTCTGCAGGTCAAGTGGCTTACTGATGCAATCCAAACCCACTTTGATTGGCCCAATAGGCTGCCTGTCAAGTTTTCAGACAGCCTACTGGGCCAATCAAAGTGCTGGGATCATGTCCATTATAGCAACTGGACCCGCAGGGGCTCATGGTGTATTTAGTGGAGCGGCTAATAGTCAGTATAGGGCAGTATAGGAACCCCACAAGTGATTTTATGTCAACTACTGGTCACAAAGCATTATTTACATATGAAGAATCATTCATAAACTATTTTTTGCCACTTAAGGTGACCATACACTGGTCGATGTGCCATTAGATCGACCAGCTGACAGATCCCCATCTGATCGAATCTGATCAGAGAGTGATCGTATGGCCACCTTTACTGCAAACAGATTGTGAATCGATTTCAGCCTGAAACCGATCACAATCTGTTCAGCTGCTCCTGCCGCCTGTCCCCCCCCCCGTATACATTACCTGAGGCTGGCTCCCGGGCGTCTTCTCCGCGCTGCACCGCACCGCTGTTCTTGCTCCATCCCGGCGCTTCCTGTGTTACTCAGTGACCAGGAAGTTCAAATAGAGCGCCCTCTATTTCAACTTCCTGGTCACCGGAGTGACACAGGAAGTATAAGCGTACACTGGGACATGCGGAAATGCGGTGCAGCGAGGAGAAGAGGACCCCGGAGCCAGCTTCAGGTAATGTATACATGCGTCGAATCGGCCCGAATCGTACGGCGGAAGCTCCTACCGCCGGGCGATCGAGGGTAATTTCCCGCACGGCGCGATCGACGGACCGATCCGATTTCGGGAGGAAATCGGATCGGCGGGTGCGTTTAGCGCAAGCGATTGGCAGCAGATTCGATCCCAGGATTGAATCTGCTGTCGAAACGGCCGCGAATCGAGCCAGTGTATGGCCTGCTTTAGTATAGTTATTGCCTACCTTTTCATACACTCCCAGACCAATTGTCTAGGCAACACAATAGAACAAATTCAGCCTAATCTTATATGGACATATAAATAAAGACCCCCCCCCCCCCCCCCAACACTTAGATTAGGCTGATCTGATTCAATTTGGTTGCCTATTGTTCCACTATTTGTGTACTATGTCTTTGGCGTGTCTCTATTTACATTCCTAAATTCCATTAGGCTGTGTTTGTTCTATTGGATGGCACAGAGAATTGGTCCTCTGTGTACTAAGTTTGGCACGAGGCCTTTGGTTGTGGTGTATTATGCCTGTAAAGTATGCCTCTTATGCTGGGAATACACGGTTCGTTTTTTAAATGATTAGATGGTTTAATAGATAATTTCCGACACGTCCGATCTCCCTCTCGATGATGTGGCTGCTCATTTTCTGTTCAAAGTGAATGGAAAAAAGTACGAAAAACGAGCGGAAGATAAGAGAATCTACTGCAGTATCGAGTGGCAAAAACGTTCGAGAACAGAAACGCACGGCAGAAACGAACAGTGTATTCCCAGCATTAGAGCAAATGTCACCAAAATAACAAGTAACCTCATATGTCATATCAGTCACCTCTTGTGCCCCTATGTTTCCCACTGTGCCACTACAGCTGCAGCCTGAGGTAGTGACAGGAGAGGAGTGACGCCACAGCTGCAGCCAGAGGTAGTGACAGGAGAGGAGTGACGGCAAAGCTGCAGCCAGAGGTAGTGACAGGAGAGGAGTGACGGCAAAGCTGCAGCCAGAGGTAGTGACAGGAGAGGTAGTGACAGGAGAGGAGTGACGACACAGCTGCAGCCAGAGATAGTGACAGGAGAGGAGTGACAGCACAGCTGCAGGCAGAGGTAGTGACAGGAGAGGAGTGACTGCACAGCTGCAGCCAGAGGTAGACAGGAGAGGAGTGACACCCCAGCTGCAGCCAGATGTAGTGACAGGAGAGGAGTGACGCCAAACCTGCAGCCAGAGGTAGCGACAGGAGAGGAGTGACAGCACAGCTGCAGCCAGAGGTAGTGACGAGAGGAGTGACGGCACACCTGCAGCCAGAGGTAGTGACAGGAGAGGAGTGACAGCACAGCTTCAGCCAGAGGAAGTGACAGCAGAAAAGTGATGGCACACCTGCAGCCAGAGGTAGTGACAGGAGAGGAGTGACAGCACAGCTGCAGCCAGAGGTAGTGACAGGAGAGGAGTGACGGCACAGCTGCAGCCAGAAGTAGTGACAGGAGAGGAGTGACAGCACAGCTGCAGCCAGAGGTAGTGACAGGAGAGAAGTGACAGCACACCTGCAGCAAGATGTAGTGACAGCTCTCTCGTAGCCGGAGGAAGTGACAGCAGAAGAGTGATGGCACACGTGCAGCTAGAGGTAGTGACAGAAGAGGAGTGACAGCACACCTGCAACCAGAGGTAGTGACAGGAGAGGAGTGACAGCAAACCTGCAGCCAGAGGTAGTGACAGGAGAGGAGTGACGGCTCACCTGCAGCCAGAGGTAGTGACAGGAGAGGAGTGACGGCAAACCTGCAGCCAGAGGTAGCAACAGGAGAGGAGTGACAGTACAGCTGCAGCCAGAGGTAGTGACAGGAGGAGTGACAGCACACCTGCAGCCAGAGGTAGTGACAAGAGAGGAGTGACAGCACACCTGCAGCCAGAGGTACTGACAGTAGAGGAGTGACCGCATACCTTCAGCCAGAGGTAGTGACAGTGACAGCACACCTGCAGCCAGAGGTAGTGACAGGAGAGGAGTGACAATATAGCTGCAGCCATAGGTAGTGACAGGAGAGGAGTGACGGCACAGCTGCAGCCAGAGGAAGTGACAGGAGAGGAGTGACAGCACACCTGCAGCCAGAGGTAGTGACAGGAGAGGAGTGACTGCTAGTTCCAGGCGAACTTTGGGGGTTCGCGTTCGCCTGCATCGGGCGAACTTTTGCGGAAGTTCGATTCGCCCCATAATGCTCTATTAGAGCAAAATTTTGACTCTCCATATCACTGTCAGCAGACATGTTATTGTCAAACACACTGCTCTCAGTGCTAGAGAACCCGTCCTCCCTCCCAGCAAGCTAGGTCCTTTATACCATTTTACTCAGTTGTCTGCCTACACTAATTAATTATGGGACAGCTGGTACACACTCTGTTAGGGAGATTTTAATTGCTCCCTCCTCCCCTTCTACCCTTCTACCTATTCCCTCCTACTGGAGGGAGGAGGGTCTCTTCTGCCAGGGAATTATACTATTTTAAAAACCAGTATACATCATACCATAGCTGGTACATCATACCATAGCTGGGAATACATACATGAGTATACATCATACCATAGCTGGGGATACATACATGAGTATACATCATACCATAGCTGGGGATCGAACCCAGATCTCACTGTGTGGTGGGCACATCACCCTAAGCACTGTACCACTACAGAAGTAAGTGAAGCTAGCCTAAAATTTAACATTTATGCTCAATGCAATAGAACCATTAGGTTGCTTAAAGGAGAACTGCAGTGAGAGGTATATGGAGGCTGCCATATTGATTTCCTTTTAAGCTATACCAGTTGCCTGGCAGCCCTGCTGATCTATTTGGCTGCAGTAGTGTGAATCACACCAGAAACAAGCATGCAGCTAATCTTGTCAGATCTTACAAAAATGTCAAACACCAGATCTGCTGCATGCTTGTTCAGGGTCTAGGGCTAAAAGTATTGGAGGCAGAGGATCTGCAGGATAGCCAGGTAACTGGTATTGCTTAAAAGGAAATCAATATGGTAGCCTCCATATACCTTTCACTACAGTTCTCCTTTAAAGGGAACCTTAACTGAGAGTGATATGGCTGTTTCCTGTAAACAATACCAGTTGCCTGGCAGTCCAGCTGATCTTTGTGACTGCAATAGTGGCTGAATCACACCCTGAAACAAGCATGCAGCTAATCCAGTCTGACTTCAGTCAGAGCACCTGATCTGCATGCTTGTTCAGGGGCTGTGGCTAAAAGTATTAGAGACACAGGATCAGCAGGCGATTCAGGCAACTGGTATTATTTTAAAAGGAAAAATCCATATCCTTCTCCGTTTAGGTTCCCTTTAAGGATTTGTAACATAAAAGCCAACTCACATTGGCTGGGATTTGAACCTGGGTCTCACTGTATGGTGGACAAGCACACTAACCACTATACCAACTGAAGCTGGCCTGAAATTGCTGGCCTGAAATTGCTGGCCTAAAATTTACTATTTATGCTCAATACAAGAGAAAAAGTAATGTTAAATTTTAGGCTAGCTTCACTTACTTCTGTAGTGGTACAGTGCTTAGGGTGACGTGCCCACCACACAGTGAGATCTGGGTTCGATCCCCAGCTATGGTATGATGTATACTCATGTATGTATCCCCAGCTATGGTATGATGTATACTCATGTATGTATTCCCAGCTATGGTATGATGTACCAGCTATGGTATGATGTATACTGGTTTTTAAAATAGTATAATTCCCTGGCAGAAGAGACCCTCCTCCCTCCGGTAGGAGGGAGGAGGGAATAGATAGAAGGGGAGAAGGGAGGTGGGAGGTGGGTGGTTAAAATCTCCCTAGCAGAGTGTGTAGCAGCTGTCCCATAACTAATTAGTGTAGGTAGGCAAATGGTATAAAGGACCTTTCCTTGAGGAGGGTGGGTGGGTCCTCCAGCAGTGATGTGTATTTCACTCAATTAGGTGTGGCTCCAGGTATTAGAGCTTTTGAAACATGTTTTCTATCATTTTTCCAGTTGATAGAATTTTTTTAAACTTTCAAAGTTCGCCTCCCCATTGAAGTCTATTGCGGTTCGCAAACTTTTTCGCGAACCGAACCTTTCGCGGAAGTTCGCGAACAGGGTTCGCGAACCTAAAATCGGAGGTTCGGCCCAACTCTAGTGACTGCTCACCTGCAGCCAGAGGTAGTGACAGGAGAGGAGTGACTGCACACCTGCAGCCAGAGGTCGTGACAGGAGAGGAGTGACAGCTCACCTGCAGCCAGAGGTAGTGACAGGAGAGGAGTGACAGCTCACCTGCAGCCAGAGGTAGTGACAGGAGAGAAGTGACAGATCACCTGCAGCCAGAGGTAGTGACAGGAGAGGAGTGACGTCACAGCTGCAGCCAGCGGTAGTGACAGGAGAGGAGTGACGACACACCTGCAGCCAGTGGTAGTGAGAGGAGTGACAGCACAGCTGCAGCCAGAGGTAGTGACAGGAGAGGAGTGACGGCACACCTGCAGCTAGCGGTAGTGACAGGAGAAGTGACGCACACCTGCAGCCCGAGGTAGTGACAGGAGAGGAGTGACGGCACAGCTGCAGCCAGAAGTTGTGACAGGAGAGGAGTGATGGCACACCTGCAGCCAGAGGTAGTGACAGGAGAGGAGTGACAGCACAGCTGCAGCCAGAAGTTGTGACAGGAGAGGAGTGATGGCACACCTGCAGCTAGAGGTAGTGACAGGAGAGGAGTGACGGCACACCTGCAGCCAGAGGTAGTGACAGGAGAGGAGTGACGGCACAGCTGCATCCATAGGTAGTGACAGGAGAGGGGTGACGGCACACGTGCAGCCAGAGGTAGTGAAAGGAGAGGAGTGACGGCACAGCTGCAGCCATAGGTAGTGACAGGAGAGGAGTGACGGCACAGCTGCAGCCAGAGGTAGTGACAGGAGAGGAGTGACGGCACAGCTGCAGCCAGAGGAAGTGACAGTAGAAGAGTGATGGCACACCTGAAGCTAGAGGTAGTGACAGGAGAGGAGTGACAGCACACCTGCAGCCAGATGTAGTGACAGCTCTCTCGCAGCCGGAGGAAGTGACAGCAGAAGAGTGATGGCACACCTGCAGCCATAGGTACTGACAGGAGAGGAGTGACAACACACTTGCAGCCAGATGTAGTGACAAGAGAGGAGTGACGGCACACCTGCAGCCAGAGGTAGTGACAGGAGAGGAGTGACGGCACAGCTGCAGCCATAGGTAGTGACAGGAGAGGAGTGACGGCACACCTGCAGCTAGAGGTAGTGACAGGAGAGGAGTGACAGCACAGCTGCAGCCAGAGGTAGTGAAAGGAGAGGAGTGTCAGCATACCTGCAGCCAGATGTAGTGACAGCTCTCTCGCAGCCGGAGGAAGTGACAGCAGAAGAGTGATGGCACACCTGCAGCTAGAGGTAAAGACAGGAGAGGAGTGACAGCACAGCTGCAGCCAGAGATAGTGACAGGAGAGGAGTGACAGCAAAGCTGCAGCCATAAGTAGTGACAGGAGAGGAGTGAAAGCACAGCTGCAGCCGGAGGTAGTGACAGGAGAGGAGTGACAGCACACCTGCAGCCATAGGTACTGACAGGAGAGGAGTGACAGCACAACTGCAGCCAGATGTAGTGACAGGAGAGGAGTGACGGCACACCTGCAGTCAGAGGTAGTGACAGGAGAGGAGTGACTGCACACCTGCAGCCAGAGGTAGTGACAGGAGAGGAGTGACGGCACACCTGCAGCTAGAGGTAGTGACAGGAGAGGAGTGACAGCACAGCTGCAGCCAGAGGTAGTGACAGGAGAGGAGTGACAGCACACCTGCAGCCAGAGGTAGTGATAGGAGAGGAGTGACGGCACAGCTGCAGCCAGAGGTAGTGACAGGAGAGGAGTGACGTCACAGCTGCAGCCAGAGGTAGTGACAGGAGAGGAGTGACGGCACACCTGCAGCTAGAGGTAGTGACAGGAGAAGAGTGACGGCACAGCTGCAGCCAGAGCTAGTGACAGGAGAGGAGTGACTGCACACCTGCAGCCAGAGGTAGTGACAGGAGAGGAGTGACAGCTCACCTGCAGCCAGAGGTAGTGACAGGAGAGGAGTGACAGCACAGCTGCAGCCAGAGGTAGTGACAGGAGAGGAGTGAATGCACACCTGCAGCCAGAGGTAGTGACAGGAGAGGAGTGACGGCACACCTGCAGCCATAGGTAGTGACAGGAGAAGAGTGATGCACACCTGCAGCCAGAGGTAGTGACAGGAGAGGAGTGACGGCACAGCTGCACCCAGAGGTAGTGACAGTAGAGGAGTAATGGCACAGCTGCAGTCAGAGGTAGTGACAGGAGAGGAGTGACGGCACACCTGCAGCCATAGGTAGTGACAGGAGAAGAGTGATGCACACCTGCAGCCAGAGGTAGTGACAGGAGAGGAGTGACGGCACAGCTGCAGCCAGAGGTTGGGACAGGAGAGGAGTGATGGCACACCTGCAGCTAGAGGTAGTGACAGGAGAGGAGTGACGGCACACCTGCAGCCAGAGGTAGTGACAGGAGAGGAGTGACGGCACAGCTGCAGCCATAGGTAGTGACAGGAGAGGAGTGACGCCACACGTGCAGCCAGAGGTAGTGACAGGAGAGGAGTGACGGCACAGCTGCAGCCATAGGTAGTGACAGCAGAAGAGTGATGGCACACCTGAAGCTAGAGGTAGTGACATGAGAGGAGTGACAGCAAAGCTGCAGCCAGATGTAGTGACAGGAGAGAAGTGACGGCACACCTGCAGCCAGAGGTAGTGACAGGAGAGGAGTGACGGCACAGCTGCAGCCATAGGTAGTGACAGGAGAGGAGTGACGGCACACCTGCAGCCAGAGGTAGTGACAGGAGAGGAGTGACAGCACAGCTGCAGCCAGAGGTAGTGACAGGAGAGGAGTGAATGCACACCTGCAGAAAGAGGTAGTGACAGGAGAGGAGTGATGGCACAGCTGCACCCAGAGGTAGTGACAGTAGAGGAGTGATGGCACAGCTGCAGCCAGAGGTAGTGACAGGAGAGGAGTGACGGCACACCTGCAGCCATAGGTAGTGACAGGAGAGGAGTGACGGCACACCTGCAGCCATAGGTAGTGACAGGAGAGGAGTGACGGCACACCTGCAGCCATAGGTAGTGACAGGAGAGGAGTGACGGCACAGCTGCAGCCAGAGGTAGTGACAGGAGAGGAGTGACGGCACAGCTGCAGCCATAGGTAGTGACAGGAGAGGAGTGACGGCACACGTGCAGCCAGAGGTAGTCACAGGAGAGGAGTGACTGCACACCTGCAGCCAGAGGTAGTGACAGGAGAGGAGTGACAGCTCACCTGCAGCCAGAGGTAGTGACAGGAGAGGAGTGACGGCACACCGGCAGCCAGAGGTAGTGACAGGAGAGGAGTGACGGCACACCGGCAGCCAGAGGTAGTGACAGCAGAAGAGTGATGGCACACCTGCAGCTAGCGGTAGTGACAGGAGAGGAGTGACGGCACAGCTGCACCCAGAGGTAGTGACAGTAGAGGAGTGATGGCACAGCAGCAGCCAGAGGTAGTGACAGGAGAGGAGTGACGGCACACCTGCAGCCATAGGTAGTGACAGGAGAAGAGTGATGCACACCTGCAGCCAGAGGTAGTGACAGGAGAGGAGTGACGGCACAGCTGCAGCCAGAGGTTGGGACAGGAGAGGAGTGATGGCACACCTGCAGCTAGAGGTAGTGACAGGAGAGGAGTGACGGCACACCTGCAGCCAGAGGTAGTGACAGGAGAGGAGTGACGGCACAGCTGCAGCCATAGGTAGTGACAGGAGAGGAGTGACGGCACACGTGCAGCCAGAGGTAGTGACAGGAGAGGAGTGACGGCAAAGCTGCAGCCATAGGTAGTGACATGAGGAGTGACGGCACAGCTGCAGCCAAAGGAAGTGACAGCAGAAGAGTGATGGCACACCTGAAGCTAGAGGTAGTGACATGAGAGGAGTGACAGCACAGCTGCAGCCAGATGTAGTGAAAGGAAAGGAGTGACTGCACACCTGCAGCCAGAGGAAGTGACAGGAGAGGAGTGACAGCTCACCTGCAGCCAGAGGTAGTGACAGGAGAAGAGTGACAGCACAGCTACAGCCAGAGGAAGTGACAGGAGAGGAGTGACAGCACACCTGCAGCCATAGGTACTGACAGTAGAGGAGTGACAGCACACCTGCAGCCAGAGGTAGTGACAGGAGAGGAGTGACGGCAAACCTGCAGCCAGATGTAGTGAAAGCTCTCTCGCAGCCGAAGGAAGTGACAGCAGAAGCGTGATGGCACACCTGCAGCTAGCGGTAGTGACAGGAGAGGAGTGACGGCACACCTGCACCCAGAGGTAGTGACAGTAGAGGAGTGATTGCACAGCTGCAGCCAGAGGTAGTGACAGGAGAGGAGTGACGGCACACCTGCAGCCATAGGTAGTGACAGGAGAAGAGTGACGCACAACTGCAGTCAGAGGTAGTGACAGGAGAGGAGTGACGGCACAGCTGCAGCCAGAGGTTGTGACAGGAGAGAAGGGATGGCACACCTGCAGCCAGAGGTAGTGACAGGAGAGGAGTGACGGCACAGCTGCAGCCAGAGGTTGTGACATGAGAGGAGTGATGGCACACCTGCAGCTAGAGGTAGTGACAGGAGAGGAGTGACGGCACACATGCAGCCAGAGGTAGTGACAGGAGAGGAGTGACGGCACAGCTGCAGCCATAGGTAGTGACAGGAGAGGAGTGACGGCACACGTGCAGCCAGAGATAGTGACAGGAGAGGAGTGACGGCACAGCTGCAGCCATAGGTAGTGACAGGAGAGGAGTGACGTCACAGCTGCAGCCAGAGGAAGTGACAGTAGAAGAGTGATGGCACACCTGCAGCCAGAGGTAGTGACAGGAGAGGAGTAACGGCTCACCTGCAGCCAGAGGTAGTGACAGGAGAGGAGTGATGGCACATCTGCAGCCAGAGGTAGTGACAGGAGAGGAGTGACAGCACACTTGCAGCCAGAGGTAGGGACAGGAGAGGAGTGACGGCACACCTGCAGCCATAGGTAGTGACAGGAGAAGAGTGACGCACAATTGCAGCCAGAGGTAGTGACAGGAGAGGAGTGACGGCACAGCTGCAGCCAGAGGTAGTGACAGGAGAGGAGTGACAGCACACCTGCAGCCAGAGGTAGTGACAGGAGAGGAGTGCCGGCACACCTGCAGCCAGAGGTAGTGACAGGAGAGGAGTGCCGGCACACCTGCAGCCAGAGGTAGTGACAGGAGAGGAGTGACGGCACACCTGCAGCCAGAGGTAGTGACAGGAGAGGAGTGATGGCACACCTTCAGCCAGAGGTAGTGACAGGAGAGGAATGGCGGCGCACCTGCAGCCAGAGGTAGTGACAGGAGAGGAGTGACAGCTCACCTGCAGCCAGAGGTAGTGACAGGAGAGGAGTGACGGCACACCTGCAGCCAGAGGAAGTGACAGGAGAGGAGTGACGGCACACCTGCAGCCAGAGGTAGTGACAGGAAAGGAGTGACAGCACAGTTGCAGCCAGAGGTAGTGACAGGAGAGGAGTGCCGGCACACCTGCAGCCAGAGGCAGTGACAGGAGAGGAGTGACGGTACACCTTCAGCCAGAGGTAGTGACAGGAGAGGAATGGCGGCGCACCTGCAGCCAGAGGTAGTGACAGGAGAGGAGTGACAGCTCACCTGCAGCCAGAGGTAGTGACAGGAGAGGAGTGACGGCACACCTGCAGCCAGAGGTAGTGACAGGAGAGGAGTGACAGCACACCTGCAGCCAGAGGTAGTGACAGGAAAGGAGTGACAGCACAGTTGCAGCCAGAGGTAGTGACAGGAGAGGAGTGCCGGCACACCTGCAGCCAGAGGCAGTGACAGGAGAGGAGTGACGGTACACCTGCAGCCAGAGGTAGTGACAGGAGAGTAGTGCCGGCACACCTGCAGCCAGAGGTAGCGACAGGAGAGGAGTGACGGCACACCTGCAGCCAGAGGAAGTGACAGGAGAGGAGTGACAGCACAGCTGCAGCCAGAGGTAGTGACAGGAGAGGAGTGACAGCACACCTGCAGCCAGGGGTAGTGACAGGAGAGGAGTAACTGCACACCTGCGGCCAGAGGTAGTGACAGGAGAGGAGTGACAGCTCACCTGCAGCCAGAGGTAGTGACAGGAGAGGAGTGACGGCACACCTGCAGCCAGAGGAAGTGACAGGAGAGGAGTGACGGCACACCTGCATCCAGAGGTAGTGACAGGAGAGGAGTGACAGCACACCTGCAGCCAGAGGTAGTGACAGGAAAGGAGTGACAGCACAGTTGCAACCAGAGGTAGTGACAGGAGAGGAGTGACGGCACAGCTGCAGCCAGAGGTAGTGACAGGAGAGGAGTGACAGCTTTCCTGCAGCCAGAGGTAGTGACAGGGGAGGAGTGACAGCACACCTGCAGCCAGAGTTAGTGACAGTAGAGGAGTGACAGCACACCTGCAGCCAGAGGTAGTGACAGGAGAGGAGTGACAGCACACCTGCAGCCAGAGGAAGTGACAGGAGAGGAGTGACAGCACACCTGCAGCCAGAGGTAGTGACAGGAGAGGAGTGACGGCACACCTGTAGCCTGAGGTAGTGACAGGAGAGGAGTGATGGCACAGCTGCAGCCAGAGGTAGTGACAGGAGAGGAGTGACGGCTCACCTGCAGCCAGAGGTAGTGACAGGAGAGGAGTGACAGCTCACCTGCAGCCAGAGGTAGTGACAGGAGAGGAGTGACGGCACACCTGCAGCCAGAGGTAGTGACAGGAGAGGAGTGACGGCACAGCTGCAGCCAGAGGAAGTGACAGGAGGAGTTCCGGCACAGCTGCAGCCAGAGGTAGTGACAGGAGAGGAGTGACAGCACAGCTGCAGCCAGAAGTAGTGACAGGAGAGGAGTGACAGCACACCTGCAGCCAGAGGTAGTGGCAGGAGAGGAGTGACGGCACACCTGCAGCCAGAGGTAGTGACAGGAGAGGAGTGACGGCACACCTGCAGCCAGAGGTAGTGGCAGGAGAGGAGTGACGGCACACCTGCAGCCAGAGGTAGTGACAGGAGAGGAGTGACGGCACACCTGCAGCCAGAGGAAGTGACAGGAGGAGTTCCGGCACAGCTGCAGCCAGAGGTAGTGACAGGAGAGGAGTGACAGCACAGCTGCAGCCAGAGGTAGTGACAGGAGAGGAGTGACAGCACACCTGCAGCCAGAGGTAGTGGCAGGAGAGGAGTGACGGCACACCTGCAGCCAGAGGTAGTGACAGGAGAGGAGTGATGGCACACCTGCAGCCAGAGGAAGTGACAGGAGGAGTTCCGGCACAGCTGCAGCCAGAGGTAGTGACAGGAGAGGAGTGACAGCACAGCTGCAGCCAGAGGTAGTGGCAGGAGAGGAGTGACAGCACAGCTGCAGCCAGAGGTAGTGACAGGAGAGGAGTGACAGCTCACCTGCAGCCAGAGGTAGTGGCAGGAGAGGAGTGACGGCACACCTGCAGCCAGAGGTATTGACAGGAGAGGAGTGACAGCACAGCTGCAGCCAGAGGTAGTGACAGGAGAGGAGTGACAGCTCACCTGCAGCCAGAGGTAGTGGCAGGAGAGGAGTGACGGCACACCTGCAGCCAGAGGTAGTGACAGGAGAGGAGTGACGGCACACCTGCAGCCAGAGGAAGTGACAGGAGGAGTTCCGGCACAGCTGCAGCCAGAGGTAGTGACAGGAGAGGAGTGACAGCACAGCTGCAGCCAGAGGTAGTGACAGGAGAGGAGTGACAGCACACCTGCAGCCAGAGGTAGTGGCAGGAGAGGAGTGACGGCACACCTGCAGCCAGAGGAAGTGACAGGAGAGGAGTGACGGCACACCTGCAGCCAGAGGTAGTGACAGGAGCAGTGCCGGCATAGCTGCAGCCAGAGGTAGTGACAGGAGAGAAGTGACAGCACAGCTGCAGCCAGAGGTAGTGACAGGAGCAGTGCCGGCATAGCTGCAGCCAGAGGTAGTGACAGGAGAGGAGTGACAGCACAGCTGCAGCCAGAGGTAGTGACAGGAGGAGTGACAGCACAGCTGCAGCCAGAGGTAGTGACAGAGGAGTGACAGCACACCTGCAGCCAGAGGTAGTGACAGGAGAGGAGTGATTGCACACCTGCAGCCAGAGGTAGTGACAGGAGAGGAGTGACAGCTCACCTGCAGCCAGAGGTAGTGACAGCAGAGGAGTGACTGCACACCTGCAGCCAGAGGTAGTGTCAGGAGAGGAGTGACAGCTCACCTGCAGCCAGAGGAAGTGACCGGAGTGCTGGCACAACTGCAGCCAGAGATAGTGACAGGAGAAGAGTGACAGCACAGCTACAGCCAGAGGAAGTGACAGGAGAGGAGTGACTGCACACCTGCATCTAGAGGTAGTGACAGGAGAGTAGAGTTGGGCCGAACCTCCGATTTTAGGTTCGCGAACCTGGTTCGCGAACTTCCGGGGAAGGTTCGGTTCGCGTTAAAGTTCGCGAACCGCAATAGACTTCAATGGGGATGCGAACTTTGAAAAAAAAAATAATTATGCTGGCCACAAAAGTGATGGAAAAGATGTTTCAAGGGGTCTAACACCTGGAGGGGGGCATGGCGGAGTGGGATACATGCCAAAAGTCCCGGGGAAAAATCTGGATTTGACGCAAAGCAGCGTTTTAAGGGCAGAAATCACATTGAATGCTAAATGACAGGCCTAAAGTGCTTTCAAACATCTTGCATGTGTATACATCAATCAGGTAGTGTAATTAAGGTACTGCTTCACACTGACACACCAAACTCACCGTGTAACGCACCGCAAACAGCTGTTTGTGTAGTGACGGCCGTGCTGGACTGGTGCGCACCATGGCGAGAGTGCAGGTTTTGGTGCCTTTACAGCCCATATGGTCGCCTGGCTGATGTAGCTGAATGACAGAACAGTGACTGTCCAGCTGATCAAATTTGGTCTGACCACAATGAGGCAACGACCTTATCGTGGGTGTGCCCCCCGAGACACTCATCTAGGCGCAGGTCATTGCTTCATTGTGATACGCAAGCCCCTTCACCACGGCAAGGTAATGATCACGAAGGGGAATGGGCACATGTACATGCCTTTTCTTTTGTTGTTGCAGCTGCCCGCAGTGCAGCCAGAAAAATTAGGCAGTCATGTACACGCACCAGAAAAATTATTACAGCGGCCGCTGCTAGCAGCGGCCTAAAAAATTCAGCAATCCGCCTGGAGTCCCGGACCCTGTTGGTGGTGGCGGAGAAGGTAGTCAAGCGGCCTGCAGGCAGACATGCTGTGTGGAGGGACTGGGAGCGACTTAGTCTTCTTGGGGCAGGCCAGGCAGCCAGTCACACGGCGTGCAGGCAGAGATGCTGTGTGTGCGGGGACTGACTTAGTCTTGGGGCGGGCAGCAGCCCTCCGGGATCCATGCCTCATTCATTTTGATAAAGGTGAGGTACTTAACACTTTTGTGACTTAGGCGACTTCTCTTCTCTGTGACAATGCCTCCAGCTGCGCTGAAGGTCCTTTCTGACAGGACGCTTGCGGCAGGGCAGGAGAGAAGTTGGATGGCAAATTGGGACAGCTCTGGCCACAGGTCAAGCCTGCGCACCCAGTAGTTCAAGGGTTCCTCATCGCTGTTCACAGCAGTGTCTACATCCACACTTAAGGCCAGGTAGTCGGCTACCTGCCGTTCCAGGCGTTGGTGGAGGGTGGATCCGGAAGGGCTACGGCGAGGCGTTGGACTAAAGAACGTCCGCATGTCCGACATCACCATGAGATCGCTGGAGCGTCCTGTCTTTGACTGCGTGGACACGGGAGGAGGATTAGTGGCAGTGGTACCTTGCTGGCGTTGTGCCGTCACATCACCCTTAAAGGCATTGTAAAGCATAGTTGACAGCTGGTTCTGCATGTGCTGCATCCTTTCCACCTTCCGGTGAGTTGGTAACAGGTCCGCCACTTTGTGCCTGTACCGAGGGTCTAGTAGTGTGGCCACCCAGTACAGCTCATTCCCCTTGAGGTTTTTTATACGGGGGTCCCTCAACAGGCAGGACAGCATAAAAGACGACATCTGCACAAAGTCGGATCCAGTACCCTCCATCTCCTCTTGCTCTTCCTCAGTGACGTCAGGTAAGTCAACCTCCTCCCCCCAGCCGCAAACAATACCACGGGAAGGTTGAGCAGCACAAGCCCCTTGCGATGCCTGCTGAGGTTGTTCTCCTGCCGCTGTCCCCTCCTCCTCCTCCCCCAAAGAAACACCTTGCTCATCCTCTGACTCGTCTTCTGCACACGACTTCTCTTCTTCCTCCTCCTCCCCCCTCTGTGCTGCCGCAGGTGTTGAGGAAACAGCTGGGTCTGATGAAAATTGGTCCCATGCCTGTTCCTGCCGTAACGGTTCCTGGTCACGCTCATTCACAGCTTCATCCACCACTCTACGCACAGCACGCTCCAAGAAGTAAGCGTAGGGAATTAAGTCGCTGATGGTGCCCTCACTGCGGCTCACCAGGTTGGTCACCTCCTCAAACGGCCGCATGAGCCTGCATGCATTTTCCATCAGTGTCCAGTTGTCGGGCCAGAACATCCCCATCTTCCCAGACTGTTTCATTCTACTGTAGTTGTAGAGGTAGTGGGTCACGGCTTTCTTCTGTTCTAGCAGGCGGGAGAACATGAGCAGGGTCGAGTTCCAGCGAGTCGGGCTATCGCAAATGAGGCGTCTCACCGGCATGTTGTTTTTGCGCTGAATTTCCGCAAAGCGTGCCATGGTTGTGTAAGACCGCCTCAAATGCCCACAGAACTTCCTGGCCTGCTTCAGGACATTCGCTAAGCCAGGGTACTTTGCCACAAATCTTTGAACCACTAGATTCATGACATGTGCCATGCAGGGTATGTGTGTCAGCTTCCCCATATGCAAAGCGGCAAGCAGATTGCTGCCGTTGTCGCACACCACGTTGCCTATCTCCAGGTGGTGCGGGGTCAGCCAGTCATCCACCTGTTTCTTAAGAGCAGCCAGGAGAGCTGCTCCAGTGTGACTCTCCGCTTTGAGACAAGCCATGTCTAAGATGGCGTGACACCGTCTTACCTGGCATGCAGCATAGGCCCTGCGGAGCTGGGGCTGTGTAGCTGGAGAGGAGAACTGCCACTCAGCCAAGGAGGAGGAGGAGGACAGCGAAGAGCATGTAGCAGGAGGAGAGGAGGTGGCAGGAGGCCTGCCTGCAAGCCGTGGAGGTGTCACAATTTGGTCCGCTGCGCCCTGCTTGCCATCGTTCACCACCAGGTTCACCCAATGGGCTGTGTAGGTAATGTAGCGGCCCTGCCCGTGCTTGGCAGACCAGGCATCCGTGGTCAGGTGTACCCTTGACCCAACGCTCTTCGCAAGAGATGACACCACTTGCCTCTCAACTTCACGGTGCAGTTGGGGTATGGCCTTTCTCGAAAAATAAGTGCGGCCTGGCATCTTCCACTGTGGTGTTCCGATGGCCACAAATTTACGGAAGGCCTCAGAGTCCACCAGCCGGTATGGTAACAGCTGCCGAGCTAACAATTCCGCCACGCCAGCTGTCAGACGCCGGGCAAGGGGGTGACTGGCCGAAATTGGCTTCTTCCGCTCAAACATTTCCTTCACGGACACCTGACTGCTGCTGTGGGCAGAGGAGCAGGAACCGCTCAAGGGCAGAGGCGGAGTGGAGGAGGGTGCCTGTGAAGGTGGAAGGGAGAAAGCGACAGAAGCAGATAATGCACCTGATGGAGGAGGAAGAGGAGAAGGAGGGTGGCTTTGCTTTTGTGTGCTGCTGCTGCTTTTGCTCAGGTGGCCATCCCATTGCTGTTTGTGCCTTTTCTCCAGGTGCCTTCGTAAGGCACTTGTCCCTACGTGAGTGTTGGCCTTTCCACGGCTCAATTTTTGTTGGCAGAGCGAACAGATGGCTTTGGTCCGATCTGAGGCACACACATTAAAAAATTTCCACACCGCTGAGCCACCCTGGGATGTGGGCACTATGGGGACCGTTACCTCAGCAGCTGATGCTGAAAGGCAAGTTGGCTGGCTGTACATAGGTGGCGATACATGGTGCCGGACTCTGCCACCAGCTGTTTCTGACGAAGAGCTGCCCCAGCTTCTTTCAGCAACTTCTCTCCTCCTACTACTCTCTGACTCCCCCTCTGAACTGTCCCCCTCTTCATCTCCTCTATTGGGAACATACAGAGGATCCCTATCATCGTCATCATCGTAATCATCCTGCCCAGCTTCGCTTGCCTCAGACAAATCCAAACATGCACCATCAGTAGGTCCTTCATCCTCCTTACACGTTACATCCATAGTGTTGCCGGGTAACTCAAATATATGAGCTGGTGAAAATTCATCTGGCTGTAACAACAATGGCTGTGCATCAGTGATTTCAACACTAAATAATTCTTGCGAAGTGTCAAATGCAGCGGAAGTGGTGCTAGTAGTAGCGCTGGTGGCTGAGCAAGATGAGGTGTTCTGTGTCGCTAAATACTCAACCACGTCCTGACAATCTTGGGAGGTGATGGGACGTGCCTTCTTCCGAGCACTGTACTGTGGGCCAGGTCCACACGAAATTACATTTACACGACCTCGCGCAGATCTGCCGGGTGGCCTTCCTCTGGCTCTGGCACTACCTCTTCCTCTACCTGTTTTGTCCATATCGGGTATGCACGGAGTGGTATATCACACTGCGTGCACTCACGTAGGTAGGTGGGTTCACTTAACTGCACAGGTATGCGCACTGATGCGGTGGGTTCACTGGACACAACAGGTATGCAGTGGCGGGTTCACTGAACAGGTATACAGTGGCGGGTCCACTGAACAGAACAGGTATGCAGTGGCGGGTTCACTAAACAGAACAGGTATACAGTGGCGGGTTCACTAAACAGAACAGGTATACAGTGGCGGGTTCACTGAACACAACAGGTATGCAGTGGCGGGTTCACTGAACAGGTATACAGTGGCGGGTCCACTGAACAGAACAGGTATGCAGTGGCGGGTTCACTGAACAGGTATACAGTGGCGGGTCCACTGAACAGAACAGGTATGCAGTGGCAGGTTCACTGAACAGGTATACAGTGGCGGGTCCACTGAACAGAACAGGTATGCAGTGGCGGGTTCACTAAACAGAACAGGTATACAGTGGCGGGTTCACTAAACAGAACAGGTATACAGTGGCGGGTTCACAGAACAGGTATGCAGTGGCAGGTTCACTGAACACAACAGGTATGCAGTGGCGGGTTCACTGAACAGGTATACAGTGGCGGGTCCACTGAACAGAACAGGTATGCAGTGGCGGGTTCACTGAACAGGTATACAGTGGCGGGTCCACTGAACAGAACAGGTATGCAGTGGCGGGTTCACTAAACAGAACAGGTATACAGTGGCGGGTTCACTAAACAGAACAGGTATACAGTGGCGGGTTCACAGAACAGGTATGCAGTGGCAGGTTCACTGAACACAACAGGTATGCAGTGGCGGGTTCACTGAACAGGTATACAGTGGCGGGTCCACTGAACAGAACAGGTATGCAGTGGCGGGTTCACTGAACAGGTATACAGTGGCGAGTCCACTGAACAGAACAGGTATGCAGTGCGGGGTTCACTAAACAGAACAGGTATACAGTGGCGGGTTCACAGAACAGGTATGCAGTGGTGGGTTCACAGCACAGGTATGCAGTGGTGGGTTCAATGAACAGGTATACAGTGGCGGGTCCACTGAACAGAACAGGTATGCAGTGGCAGGTTCACTGAACAGGTATACAGTGGCGGGTCCACTGAACAGAACAGGTATGCAGTGGCGGGTTCACTGAACAGGTATACAGTGGCGAGTCCACTGAACAGAACAGGTATGCAGTGCGGGGTTCACTAAACAGAACAGGTATACAGTGGTGGGTTCACAGAACAGGTATGCAGTGGTGGGTTCACAGCACAGGTATGCAGTGGTGGGTTCAATGAACAGGTATACAGTGGCGGGTCCACTGAACAGAACAGGTATGCAGTGGCAGGTTCACTGAACAGGTATGCAGTGGTGGGTTCACAGCACAGGTATGCAGTGGTGGGTTCACAGAACAGGTATGCAGTGGTGGGTTCACAGCACAGGTATGCAGTGGTGGGTTCAATGAACAGGTATACAGTGGCGGGTCCACTGAACAGAACAGGTATGCAGTGGCAGGTTCACTGAACAGGTATGCAGTGGTGGGTTCACAGCACAGGTATGCAGTGGTGGGTTCACAGAACAGGTATGCAGTGGTGGGTTCACAGCACAGGTATGCAGTGGTGGGTTCAATGAACAGGTATACAGTGGCGGGTCCACTGAACAGAACAGGTATGCAGTGGCAGGTTCACTGAACAGGTATGCAGTGGTGGGTCCACAGCACAGGTATGCAGTGGTGGGTTCACTGAACAGGTATGCAGTGGTGGGTTCACAGCACAGGTATGCAGTGGTGGGTTCACAGCACAGGTATGCAGTGGTGGGTTCACAGCACAGGTATGCAGTGGTGGGTTCACAGAACAGGTATGCAGCCAGACAGGAACAAGTTAAGCCTAACTAATCTTTCCCTGAGAGACAGTCTGCAGCAGCTCGCCCTACTCTCACTAACGCAGGCAGCACACGAGTGACCGTAATGGCCGCCGCTGCCTGCCTTATATAAGGGGGGGTGGGGCTCCAGGGGCTAGTGTAGCCTAATTGGCTACACTGGGCCTGCTGACTGTGATGTAGAGGGTCAAAGTTGACCCTCCATGTGCATTATGGGGCGAACCGAACTTCCGCAAAGGTTCGCCTGCGGGACGCGAACGCGAACCACTGAAGTTCGCATGGAACCGTTCGCAGGCGAACCGTTCGGCCCAACTCTACAGGAGAGGAGTGACAGCACACCTGCAGCCATAGGTACTGACAGTAGAGGAGTGACGGCACACCTGCAGCCAGATGTAGTGACAGGAGAGGAGTGACGGCACACCTGCAGCCAGAGGAAGTGACAGGAGAGGAGTGACGGCACTGCTGCAGCCAGATGTAGTGACAGCTCTCTCGCAGCCGAAGGAAGTGACAGCAGAAGAGTGATGGCACACCTGCAGCTAGCGGTAGTAACAGGAGAGGAGTGACGGCACAGCTGCACCCAGAGGTAGTGACAGTAGAGGAGTGACAGCACAGCTGCAGCCAGAGGTAGTGACAGGAGAGGAGTGAACGGCACAGCTGCAGCCAGAGGTAGTGACAGGAGAGGAGTGACAGCACAGCTGCAGCCAGAGGTAGTGACAGGAGAGGAGTGACAGCTGCAGCCAGAGGTAGTGACAGGAGAGAAGTGACGGCACAGCTGCAGCCAGAGGTAGTGACAGGAGAGGAGTGACGATTCACCTGCAGCCAGAGGTAGTGACAGGAGAGGAGTGATGGCACAGCTGCAGCCAGAGGTAGTGACAGGAGAGAAGTGACGGCACAGCTGCAGCCAAAGGTAGTAACAGGAGAGGAGTGACGGCTTACCTGCAGCCAGAGGTAGTGACAGGAGAGGAGTGACAGCACACCTGCACCCAGAGGTACTGACAGTAGAGGAGTGACGGCACACCTGCAGCCAGATGTAGTGACAGGAGAGGAGTGAAGGCACACCTGCAGCCAGAGGAAGTGACAGGAGAGGAGTGAAAGCTCACCTGCAGCCAGAGGTAGTGACTGGAGAGGAGTGACGGCACACCTGCAGCCAGAGGTAGTGACAGGAGAGGAGTGATGGCACACCTGCAGCCAGATGTAGTGACAGCTCTCTCGCAGCCGAAGGAAGTGACAGCAGAAGAGTGATGGCACACCTGCAGCTAGCGGTAGTGACAGGAGAGGAGTGACGGCACACCTGCACCCAGAGGTAGTGACAGTAGAGGAGTGATGGCAAAGCTGCAGCCAGAGGTAGTGACAGGAGAGGAGTGACGGCACACCTGCAGCCATAGGTAGTGACAGGAGAAGAGTGACGCACACCTGCAGCCAGAGGTAGTGACAGGAGATGAGTGACGGCACAGCTGCAGCCAGAAGTTGTGACAGGAGAGGAGGGATGGCACACCTGCAGCCAGAGGAAGTGACAGGAGAGGAGTGACGGCACAGCTGCAGCCAGAGGTTGTGACAGGAGAGGAGTGATGGCACACCTGCAGCTAGAGGTAGTGACAGGAGAGGAGTGACGGCACACCTGCAGCCAGAGGTAGTGACAGGAGAGGAGTGACGGCACACCTGCAGCCAGATGTAGTGACAGCTCTCTCGCAGCCGAAGGAAGTGACAGCAGAAGAGTGATGGCACACCTGCAGCTAGCGGTAGTGACAGGAGAGGAGTGACGGCACACCTGCACCCAGAGGTAGTGACAGTAGAGGAGTGATGGCAAAGCTGCAGCCAGAGGTAGTGACAGGAGAGGAGTGACGGCACACCTGCAGCCATAGGTAGTGACAGGAGAAGAGTGACGCACACCTGCAGCCAGAGGTAGTGACAGGAGATGAGTGACGGCACAGCTGCAGCCAGAAGTTGTGACAGGAGAGGAGGGATGGCACACCTGCAGCCAGAGGAAGTGACAGGAGAGGAGTGACGGCACAGCTGCAGCCAGAGGTTGTGACAGGAGAGGAGTGATGGCACACCTGCAGCTAGAGGTAGTGACAGGAGAGGAGTGACGGCACACCTGCAGCCAGAGGTAGTGACAGGAGAGGAGTGACGGCACACCTGCAGCCAGATGTAGTGACAGCTCTCTCGCAGCCGAAGGAAGTGACAGCAGAAGAGTGATGGCACACCTGCAGCTAGCGGTAGTGACAGGAGAGGAGTGACGATTCACCTGCAGCCAGAGGTAGTGACAGGAGAGGAGTGATGGCACAGCTGCAGCCAGAGGTAGTGACAGGAGAGAAGTGACGGCAAAGCTGCAGCCAAAGGTAGTAACAGGAGAGGAGTGACGGCTTACCTGCAGCCAGAGGTAGTGACAGGAGAGGAGTGACAGCACACCTGCACCCAGAGGTACTGACAGTAGAGGAGTGACGGCACACCTGCAGCCAGATGTAGTGACAGGAGAGGAGTGAAGGCACACCTGCAGCCAGAGGAAGTGACAGGAGAGGAGTGAAAGCTCACCTGCAGCCAGAGGTAGTGACTGGAGAGGAGTGACGGCACACCTGCAGCCAGAGGTAGTGACAGGAGAGGAGTGATGGCACACCTGCAGCCAGATGTAGTGACAGCTCTCTCGCAGCCGAAGGAAGTGACAGCAGAAGAGTGATGGCACACCTGCAGCTAGCGGTAGTGACAGGAGAGGAGTGACGGTACACCTGCACCCAGAGGTAGTGACAGTAGAGGAGTGATGGCACAGCTGCAGCCAGAAGTTGTGACAGGAGAGGAGGGATGGCACACCTGCAGCCAGAGGAAGTGACAGGAGAGGAGTGACGGCACAGCTGCAGCCAGAGGTTGTGACAGGAGAGGAGTGATGGCACACCTGCAGCTAGAGGTAGTGACAGGAGAGGAGTGACGGCACACCTGCAGCCAGAGGAAGTGACAGGAGAGGAGTGACGGCACACCTGCAGCCAGATGTAGTGACAGCTCTCTCGCAGCCGAAGGAAGTGACAGCAGAAGAGTGATGGCACACCTGCAGCTAGCGGTAGTGACAGGAGAGGAGTGACGGCACAGCTGCACCCAGAGGTAGTGACAGTAGAGGAGTGACAGCACAGCTGCAGCCAGAGGTAGTGACAGGAGAGGAGTGAACGGCACAGCTGCAGCCAGAGGTAGTGACAGGAGAGGAGTGACAGCACAGCTGCAGCCAGAGGTAGTGACAGGAGAGGAGTGACAGCACAGCTGCAGCCAGAGGTAGTGACAGGAGAGGAGTGACAGCACAGCTGCAGCCAGAGGTAGTGACAGGAGAGAAGTGACGGCACAGCTGCAGCCAGAGGTAGTGACAGGAGAGGAGTGACGATTCACCTGCAGCCAGAGGTAGTGACAGGAGAGGAGTGATGGCACAGCTGCAGCCAGAGGTAGTGACAGGAGAGAAGTGACGGCTTACCTGCAGCCAGAGGTAGTGACAGGAGAGGAGTGACAGCACACCTGCACCCAGAGGTACTGACAGTAGAGGAGTGACGGCACACCTGCAGCCAGATGTAGTGACAGGAGAGGAGTGACGGCACACCTGCAGCCAGAGGAAGTGACAGGAGAGGAGTGACAGCTCACCTGCAGCCAGAGGTAGTGACAGGAGTGGAGTGACGGCACACCTGCAGCCAGAGGTAGTGACAGGAGAGGAGTGATGGCACACCTGCAGCCAGATGTAGTGACAGCTCTCTCGCAGCCGAAGGAAGTGACAGCAGAAGAGTGATGGCACACCTGCAGCTAGCGGTAGTGACAGGAGAGGAGTGACGGCACACCTGCACCCAGAGGTAGTGACAGTAGAGGAGTGATGGCACAGCTGCAGCCAGAGGTAGTGACAGGAGAGGAGTGACGGCACACCTGCAGCCATAGGTAGTGACAGGAGAAGAGTGACGCACACCTGCAGCCAGAGGTAGTGAGAGGAGAGGAGTGACGGCACAGCTGCAGCCAGAGGTTGTGACAGGAGAGGAGGGATGGCATACCTGCAGCCAGAGGTAGTGACAGGAGAGGAGTGACGGCACAGCTGCAGCCAGAGGTTGTGACAGGAGAGGAGTGATGGCACACCTGCAGCTAGAGGTAGTGACAGGAGAGGAGTGACGGCACACCTGCAGCCAGAGGTAGTGACAGGAGAGGAGTGACGGCACAGCTGCAGCCATAGGTAGTGACAGGAGAGGCATGACGGCACACGTGCAGCTAGAGGTAGTGACAGGAGAGGAGTGACGGCACAGCTGCAGCCATAGGTAGTGACAGGAGAGGAGTGACGTCACAGCTGCAGCCAGAGGAAGTGACAGTAGAAGAGTGATGGCACACCTGAAGCCAGAGGTAGTGACAGGAGAGGAGTGACAGTAAACCTGCAGCCAGAGGTAGTGACAGGAGAGGAGTGACAGCTCACCTGCAGCCAGAGGTAGTGACAGGAGAGGAGTGACAGCTTACTTGCAGCAAGAGGTAGTGACAGGAGAGGAAAGATGGCACAGCTGCAGCCAGAGGTAGTAACAGGAGAGGAGTGACGGCAAACCTGCAGCCAGAGGTAGCGACAGGAGAGGAGTGACGGCTCACCTGCAGCCAGAGGTAGTGACAGGAGAGGAGTGATGGCAAAGCTGCAGCCAGAGGTAGTGACAGGCGAGGAGTGACGGCACACCTGCAGCCAGAGGTAGTGACATGAGAGGAGTGACGGCTCACCTGCAGCCAGAGGTAGTGACAGCCAAGGAGTGACGGCACACCTGCAGCCAGAGGTAGTGACAGGAGAGGAGTGACGGCTCACCTGCACCCAGAGGTAGTGACAGGAGAGTAGTGATGGCACACCTGCAGCCAGAGGTAGTGACAGGAGAGGAGTGACGGCTCACCTGCACCCAGAGGTAGTGACAGGAGAGTAGTGATGGCACACCTGCAGCCAGAGGTAGTGACAGGAGAGGAGTGATGGCACACCTGCAGCCAGAGGTAGTGACAGGAGAGGAGTGACGGAACAGCTGCAGCCAGAGGTAGTGACAGGAGAGGAGTGACGGCTCACCTGCACCCAGAGGTAGTGACAGGAGAGGAGTGACAGCACAGCTGCAGCCAGAGGTATTGACAGGCGAGGAGTGACGGCTCACCTGCAGCCAGAGGTAGTGACAGGAGAGGAGTGATGGCACATCTACAGCCAGAGGTAATGACAGTAGAGGAGTGCCGGCACACCTGCAGCCAGAGGTAGTGACAGGAGAGGAGTGACGGCACACCTGCAGCCTGAGGTAGTGACAGGAGTGACAGCAAAGCTGCAGCAAGAAGTAGTGACAGGAGAGGAGTGACAGCACAGCTGCAGCCAGAGGTAGTGACAGGAGAGGAGTGACAGTAAACCTGCAGCCAGAGGTAGTGACAGGAGAGGAGTGAAAGCTCACCTGCAGCCAGAGGTAGTGACAGGAGAGGAGTGACAGCTTACTTGCAGCAAGAGGTAGTGACAGGAGAGGAAAGATGGCACAGCTGCAGCCATAGGTAGTGACAGGAGAGGAGTGACGGCAAACCTGCAGCCAGAGGTAGTGACAGGAGAGGAGTGACGGCACACCTGCTAGTGATGGGTCGTTCGCGAACGACTTTGCTGTGAACGACAAGAGCCGGCTCTCAGTTTTGAAAGAGCCGATGCCTCAGCCGCCCCACACAGCTCTGCTTTGCTGTGTAATAAAGGGAGCTGAGGCATGCTGGGAGATGTAGTCCTCCTCTTGCAGCTTGTAGGAGTGTATGCGGGGAGGAGCAGAGCAGTAGCAGGAGGGATTGCCCAGTCAGAGAAGCAGTCTTGAGTTGTCATGGAGACGGGGGCGGGGCTTTTACTCCGATTCTGAGTGGTGTCTAGTGATATTTAATAAAGAGCCGATTGAGAGCCATAAGAGCCGGCTCTTTCATGGGAGCCGATTCAGAAGAGCCGATTCTCCGAGAAGAGCCGGAATTCCCATCACTAACACCTGCAGCGAGAGGTAGTGACAGGAGAGGAGTGACGGCTCACCTGCAGCCAGAGGTAGTGACAGGAGAGGAGTGATGGCACATCTGCAGCCAGAGGTAGTGACAGGAGAGGAGTGATGGCACACCTGCAGCCAGAGGTAGTGACAGGAGAGGAGTGACGGCACAGCTGCAGCCAGAGGTAGTGACAGGAGAGGAGTGATGGCACATCTGCAGCCAGAGGTAGTGACAGGAGAGGAGTGATGGCACACCTGCAGCCAGAGGTAGTGACAGGAGAGGAGTGACGGCACAGCTGCAGCCAGAGGTAGTGACAGGAGAGGAGTGATGGCACATCTGCAGCCAGAGGTAGTGACAGGAGAGGAGTGATGGCACACCTGCAAGCAGAAGTAGTGACAGGAGAGGAGTGACAGCACAGCTGCAGCCAGAGGTAGTGACAGGAGAGGAGTGATGGCACACCTGCAGCCAGAGGTAGTGACAGGAGAGGAGTGACGGAACAGCTGCAGCCAGAGGTAGTGACAGGAGAGGAGTGACGGCACAGCTGCAGCCAGAGGTAGTGACAGGGGAGGAGTGACAGCACACCTGCAGCAAGATGTAGTGACAGCTCTCTCTCAGCTGGAGGAAGTGACAGCAGAAGAGTGATGGCACATGTGCAGCTAGAGGTAGTGACAGGAGAGGAGTGACGGCTCACCTGCACCCAGAGGTAGTGACAGGAGAGCAGTGATGGCACAGCTGCAGCCAGAGGTAGTGACAGGCGAGGAGTGACGGCACACCTGCAGCCAGAGGTAGTGACAGGAGAGGAGTGACGGCTCACCTGCAGTGAGAGGTAGTGGCAGGAGAGGAGTGATGGCACATCTGCAGCCAGAGGTAGTGACAGGAGAGGATTAATGGTACACCTGCAGCCAGAGGTAGTGACAGGAGAGGAGTGATGGCACAGCTGCAGCCAGAGGAAGTGACAGCAGAAGAGTGATGGCACACCTGCAGCCAGAAGTAGTGACAGGAGAGGAGTGACAACACAGCTGCAGCCAGAGACAGTGACAGGAGAGGAGTGACGGCACACCTGCAGCCAGAGGTAGTGACAGGAGAGGAGTGCCGGCACAGCTGCAGCCAGAGATAGTGACAGGAGAGGAGTGACGGAACAGCTGCAGCCAGAGGTAGTGACAGGAGAGGAGTGACGGCACAGCTGCAGCCAGAGGTAGTGACAGGGGAGGAGTGACAGCACACCTGCAGCAAGATGTAGTGACAGCTCTCTCGCAGCCGGAGTAAGTGACAGCAGAAGAGTGATGGCACACGTGCAGCTAGAGGTAGTGACAAGAGAGGAGTGACAGAACAGCTGCAGCCAGAAGTAGAGACAGGAAAGGAGTGATGGCACAGCTGCAGCCAGAGGTAGTGACAGGGGAGGAGTGACAGCACACCTGCAGCAAGATGTAGTGACAGCTCTCTCGCAGCCAGAGGAAGTGACAGCAGAAGAGTGATGGCACATGTGCAGCTAGAGGTAGTGACAGGAGAGGAGTGACGGCTCACCTGCACCCAGAGGTAGTGACAGGAGAGCAGTGATGGCACAGCTGCAGCCAGAGGTAGTGACAGGCGAGGAGTGACGGCACACCTGCAGCCAGAGGTAGTGACAAGAGAGGAGTGACGGCTCACCTGCAGTGAGAGGTAGTGGCAGGAGAGGAGTGATGGCACATCTGCAGCCAGAGGTAGTGACAGGAGAGGATTAATGGTACACCTGCAGCCAGAGGTAGTGACAGGAGAGGAGTGATGGCACAGCTGCAGCCAGAGGAAGTGACAGCAGAAGAGTGATGGCACACCTGCAGCCAGAAGTAGTGACAGGAGAGGAGTGACAACACAGCTGCAGCCAGAGACAGTGACAGGAGAGGAGTGACGGCACACCTGCAGCCAGAGGTAGTGACAGGAGAGGAGTGCCGGCACAGCTGCAGCCAGAGATAGTGACAGGAGAGGAGTGACGGAACAGCTGCAGCCAGAGGTAGTGACAGGGGAGGAGTGACAGCACACCTGCAGCAAGATGTAGTGACAGCTCTCTCGCAGCCGGAGTAAGTGACAGCAGAAGAGTGATGGCACACGTGCAGCTAGAGGTAGTGACAAGAGAGGAGTGACAGAACAGCTGCAGCCAGAAGTAGAGACAGGAAAGGAGTGATGGCACAGCTGCAGCCAGAGGTAGTGACAGGGGAGGAGTGACAGCACACCTGCAGCAAGATGTAGTGACAGCTCTCTCGCAGCCAGAGGAAGTGACAGCAGAAGAGTGATGGCACATGTGCAGCTAGAGGTAGTGACAGAAGAGGAGTGACAGCACACCTGCAACCAGAGGTAGTGACAGAAGAGGAGTGACAGCTCACCTGCAGGCAGAGGTAGTGACAGGAGAGGAGTGACAGCACTCCTTCAGCCAGAGGTAGTGACAGGAGAGGAGTGACGGCTCACCTGCACCCAGAGGTAGTGACAGGAGAGGAGTGATGGCACAGCTGCAGCCAGAGGTAGTGACAGGCGAGGAGTGACGGCAAAGCTGCAGCAAGAAGTAGTGACAGGAGAGGAGTGACAGCACAGCTGCAGCCAGAGGTAGTGACAGGAGAGGAGTGAAAGCTCACCTGCAGCCAGAGGTAGTGACAGGAGAGGAGTGACAGCACAGCTGCAGCCAGAGGTAGTGACAGGAGAGGAGTGAAAGCTCACCTGCAGCCAGAGGTAGTGACAGGAGAGGAGTGACAGCTTACTTGCAGCAAGAGGTAGTGACAGGAGAGGAAAGATGGCACAGCTGCAGCCAGAGGTAGTGACAGGAGAGCAGTGACGGCAAACCTGCAGCCAGAGGTAGCAACAGGAGAGGAGTGACAGCACAGCTGCAGCCAGAGGTAGTGACAGGAGAGGAGTGAAAGCTCACCTGCAGCCAGAGGTACTGACAGGAGAGGAGTGATAGCACACCTGCAGCCATAGGTAGTGACAGGAGAGGAGTGACAGCACAGCTGCAGCCAGAGGTAGTGACAGGAGAGGAGTGACAGCACACCTGCAGCCATAGGTAGTGACAGGAGAGGAGTGACAGCACACCTGCAGCCATAGGTAGTGACAGGAGACAAGTGACAGCACACCTGAAGCCATAGGTAGTGACAGGAGAGGAGTGACAGCACAGCTGCAGCCAGACATAGTGACCGGAGAGGAGTGACAGCACAGCTGCAGCCAGAGGTAGTGACAGGAGAGGAGTGACAGAACAACCTGCAGCCACAAGTACTGACAGGAGAGGAGTGGCAGCACAGCTGCAGCCATAGGTAGTGACAGGAGAGGAGTGACAGCACAGCTGCAGCCAGAGGTAGAGACAGGAGAGGAGTGACAGTACAGCTGCAGCCATAGGTAGTGACAGGAGAGGAGTGACGGCAAACCTGCAGCCAGAGGTAGCAACAGGAGAGGAGTGACAGCACAGCTGCAGCCAGAGGTAGTGACAGGAGAGGAGTGACAGCACACCTGCAGCCATAGGTAGTGACAGGAGAGGAGTGACAGCACACCTGCAGCCATAGGTAGTGACAGGAGACAAGTGACAGCACACCTGAAGCCATAGGTAGTGACAGGAGAGGAGTGACGGCAAACCTGCAGCCAGAGGTAGCAACAGGAGAGGAGTGACAGCACAGCTGCAGCCAGAGGTAGTGACAGGAGAGGAGTGACAGCACACCTGCAGCCATAGGTAGTGACAGGAGAGGAGTGACAGCACACCTGCAGCCATAGGTAGTGACAGGAGACAAGTGACAGCACACCTGAAGCCATAGGTAGTGACAGGAGAGGAGTGACAGCACAGCTGCAGCCAGACATAGTGACCGGAGAGGAGTGACAGCACAGCTGCAGCCAGAGGTAGTGACAGGAGAGGAGTGACAGAACAACCTGCAGCCACAAGTACTGACAGGAGAGGAGTGGCAGCACAGCTGCAGCCATAGGTAGTGACAGGAGAGGAGTGATAGCACAGCTGCAGCCAGAGGTAGAGACAGGAGAGGAGTGACAGCACAGCTGCAGCCAGAGGTAGTGACAGGAGAGGAGTGAAAGCTCACCTGCAGCCAGAGGTAGTGACAGGAGAGGAGTGACAGCACAGCTGCAGCCAGAGGTAGTGACAGGAGAGGAGTGAAAGCTCACCTGCAGCCAGAGGTAGTGACAGGAGAGGAGTGACAGCTTACTTGCAGCAAGAGGTAGTGACAGGAGAGGAAAGATGGCACAGCTGCAGCCAGAGGTAGTGACAGGAGAGCAGTGACGGCAAACCTGCAGCCAGAGGTAGCAACAGGAGAGGAGTGACAGCACAGCTGCAGCCAGAGGTAGAGACAGGAGAGGAGTGACAGTACAGCTGCAGCCATAGGTAGTGACAGGAGAGGAGTGACAGCAAAGCTGCAGCCAAAGGTGTTGACAGGAGAGGAGTGAGAGCACAGCTGCAGCCAGAGGTAGTGACAGGAGAGGAGTGAGAGCACAGCTGCAGCCATAGGTAGTGACAGGAGAGGAGTGACAGCAAAGCTGCAGCCAAAGGTGTTGACAGGAGAGGAGTGAGAGCACAGCTGCAGCCAGAGGTAGTGACAGGAGAGGAGTGACGGCACAGCTGCAGCCAGAGGTAGTGACAGGAGAGGAGTGACGGCACAGCTGCAGTCAGAGGTAGTGACAGGAGAGGAGTGACAGCACAGCCGCAGCCAGAGGTAGTGACAGGAGAAGAGTGACACCCCATGCAGCTGCAAAATGGGTGTGGCAATGCAAAAGAACCTGGGCTCGGTCATGAGTGGTACCAAACATACATGACCTTAGCAGCCATGCAAGTGCTCCTACGGAGGAAGTTTGAGCACCGCCATAGTGTTTCCCCCCAATATATACATAATCTGACAGCATTTCACACAAAATACACGTAATCTGGCAGCTTCCCTCCAACATACACATGATCTGGCAACGGTTTCCTTCCAAAATAAACCAATGTGACTACAAGTCTTAACAATGGATCCATGACTGTTACAAATGTTACCATATATTTATGGATAATCCATAAAGGTGGCCATACATTAGGGGACTTGGTGGCCAATCGATCATCCGATTCAATTATAATCAAATTGGACAAAAATCGGTGCTGCCAAGTGCACGCCCAATCGACGATGCAATTAATTTTGTCCTGAAATTGGTGCATGAATTGGTCAGACAAGCTGCAAGGTGTAGGTCCGACTTCCTTGATCGGGTGCACGGCAGTAACAAAGAGCGATGAAACCCCCGGAGCGGTTTCCACAGTGTAAAACCGTGTGCGTTTATACATTACCTGTCCCGTGTCCCGGTGTCCTGCCCCTTTTCCCTCAGCCCCATATATGCCATCAGCATGTGTGATGGAAGAGCGGTGGATTGGCACACTGGATGGTACTGCGACACAGGACAGGTAATGTATAAATGCACACGTGCACACTAGGGATCAGCGGTAAGGCTGCGCACTGGGTCCATTTCTAAAAGATTTTAGCATGAAGTTGATTGGGAATAGGCCTGTGGTGTATGGGCAGCTGATGGATCTCTCTCTGATCAGAGAGCGATCTATCCCTTGGTCAAATCTGCCCATCACTGCTTGATGTATGGACACCTTAAAGAGGACCTGTAAGTTTAAAAAATGTATCCTGAGGGTACTTACCATGGGAGGGAGGGACACCTTAAAGAGGCCCTGTAACTTTAAAAAATGTCTCCTGGGAATACTTACCATGCGAGGGGGAAGCCTCTGGATCCTATTGAGGTTTCCCCATCCTCCTCCATCCCACCTTCGCAGTGCTAGCAGTCCCCGAACAGCAGCCATGTAAATATTTACCTTCCGGGCTCCAGCTCAGTAGCGGCTCTAAGCTCGGGGTCATTCGGAAATAGTCAATCCCAATCGGATCTGCTCTACTGCACAGGCGCAATTCGCTTGCACAGTAGAGTGGTCCTGATCAGGATCGGCTATTTCCACCTGATCCCGAGCAGAGAGCCGCTACTGCGCCTTCGCTGGGGAAGGTTAATATTGCCACAGCCCACTTTCCTTGTGGTTTCGGGGGCCTAGCGCAGCCACTGTGGGATGGAGGACAGGGAAAGCCTCGATAGGATCCAGAGGCTTCCCCCTCCCGAGGTAAGTACCCCCCGGGGACATTTTTGAAGTTACAGGTTCTGTGTGTGTGATATCCCAGCTGCAGCCTTTCTATTGTCAGGGCTGCCATTGAAATGTGAGCTGCAGCAAAGAGAACATTGTCTATACAAGGCTTCCTTAAGGTGGCCACACACCATACAATTGTTTAAATATCTGTTCAATTTAAGAATTGAAATAAATTTTTCTAACTGATTGTAACATTTCAAAAATCTGACCAATGTACCACACACATGTATGTTACATTTTTCCCCAATTATGATAAAAATGATTGGAAAATTGAGAAAATTGCTAGGGTGTGTATATTAATAAATTGACAATCTAACACACACCATACAATCTTTAGAAAGGTTGAAGAAAAATATCTGGCATTCCGGATCGATAAAAATCAAAGAAAATAGGAAATCCGATCGGATTTTCCAGTCGAATGAAAAAAAAAGCTTTCGATATTTTCAGGAGATACGATCGTTTTTATCGAATTGCTGTAAAATCGGATCATTTTATTGTATCGTGTGTGGCCAGCTTTAGCCATCCAATCTAGCCTCTGCAATGCTGGGAAATGCTCCTGCAGTCAGCCACTCACATAACCATCCTCACGTTACCACATCCTCACGGGGCCAAATCGGAGGGAAAAATAAACTGGAGAGATCATTGGCCAAGGGGAGGGACAAAGGCTGAGGCTGGGTTGCAGTAATTGGCTGGCTAAAATGAGGGGTGGGACTGTCTCGTACAGCAGGGAACTCATATTGCAACATGTTGTGGGCGGGGCTTGGCACTAGCATCAGCCTACAGCTATCACTATGGGCTGAGGCTGAGCCTGTCACAATAAATTCCACTGCCCCCTTGGCCAATCACTGGCAGGGGGCGTGGATTTGATGTCAAAAGGCGGGAGATTGGAAAAAGCTTGAATAGCTCTGCCTCCTGCACTTGTTTGAAATGGATTCCTTTGTCTCCCCTGTACCTGCCATCTTATGCCTGCTCCAGCAGCAGAAGCTAGCCTCATGCCTCAGCAAGCAGTTACCAGGCAGAAGTGAGCAGTTGAGAGAGTTTGAGAGGCATTTCACTGCCTATCAGTGGTCCGTGGAAAGGAGGCCTAACTAGCTGAGCTCACATACTCTCTGTCAGAGGGAGGGAGAGGGACGTGGATTGTGCATGCGCAGCCAGCAGCCACCCCCAGGCCCCAGCCAGCAGCAGCACAAGCCCCCAGCACACAGCCAGCAGCACCCAGCCAGCAGCAGCAGCCACCACCAGCCAGCAGCAGCACAAGCCCCCAGCACACATACAGCAGCAGCACCCAGCCAGCAGCAGCACAAGCCCCCAGCACACAGCCAGCAGCAGCCCCTAGCCAGCAGCCCCTAGCCAGCAGCCACCACCAGCCAGCAGCAGCACAAGCCCCCAGCACACAGCCAGCAGCAGCAGCAGCCCCTAGCCAGCAGCCACCACCAGCCAGCAGCAGCACAAGCCCCCAGCACACATGCAGCAGCAGCACCCAGCCAGCAGCAGCACAAGCCCCCAGGCCCCAGCCAGCAGCAGCACCCAGCCAGCAGCAGCAGCCACCCCCAGGCCCCAGCCAGCAGCAGCAGCACCCAGCCAGCAGCAGCACAAGCCCCCAGCACACAGCCAGCAGCATCCAGCCAGCAGCAGCACAAGCCCCCAGCACACATGCAGCAGCACCCAGCCAGCAGCAGCCACCACCAGCCAGCAGCAGCACCCAGCCAGCAGCAGCACAAGCCCCCAGCACACAGCCAGCAGCAGCACCCAGCCAGCAGCAGCAGCCCCTAGCCAGCAGCCACCACCAGCCAGCAGCAGCACAAGCCCCCAGCACACATACAGCAGCAGCACCCAGCCAGCAGCAGCACAAGCCCCCAGCACACATGCAGCAGCAGCCCCCAGTCACACAGCCACTGCAGCTGCCTCCCGACCCCGGTCACACAGAAGCTGCATCTGCCCCCTTCCCATCACACAGCAGCTGCCCTCCCGTCACACCACAGACACAGCTGCCCCATCACACAGGGAGATGGGGGGAGATGCAGTGTGTAGCAGGGAGAGGAGAGCTGAGTTTAAAAGTGGAGGTAAGTGGCCAACTGCATTAGGACTGGGCTTGTGTCAGCTAGCTTAGCACAGCAAGAGTAGCCACCAGCACCGCTTAAAGGGATACCTGAGGTGAGAGGTATATGGAGGCTGCCATATTTATTTCCTTTTACACAATACCAGTTTCCTGGCTATCCTGCCAATCCCCTGCCTGTAATATTTTTAGCTATAGACCCTGAACAAGCTTGCAGCACGTCAGGTGGTTCTGAGTGTTCTAACAAGATTAGCTGCATGCTTGTTTCAGGTGTGATTCATGCATTACTGCAACTAAATAGACCAGCAGGACTGCCAGGCAACTGGCATTTTTTAAAAGGAAATACATATCAGCTTCCATAGGTCTCACACCTTGGGTTCCTTTTAAATCAGGGATTTATCTACATTCCAGTAGGTAGCTGATGCCCCCTTTCCCACAAGAAATATTTACCTTTTCTCAAATAGATCAGGAGGGTCTGTATGGTGGATATTGTGGTGAAGCCCCTCCCACAGTGTGATGTCCTGACAGTTTGCTGTCTTTGACCCTCATTGCATTGTAGGAAATTGTAGCTTTTTCCAACCAACAAGCAAGCAATATCTTCCTCTGTGCATAGAAGTCAGTAATGAACATTCTGTGTAGATCACCTGGCAGAACTAAAGCTGTCTCTCACCACCAGGGATATATTTCAGAATGTAAATCTGAGAGGAAAGATTTTACAATGGGAAACCACTTGCTAAATAATCAATAGATGAATAATCGTAAACAATAAGTAATTCTGTTATTTTCACTACAGTTCCTCCTTTAAATCAGTTTAGCTTTACTTACCTGGAGCCTCCTCCAGGACTAGAAGTCTTGTGTAGTTCTGCTGCCACCCATTCTTCCTTTGTCCCCCTCAGCAGTGGCTTCTGTGCAAGCACGGGTGTGTGCGTGTAATTCTGCATTCTCGTGCCTGGGAGCATTCTGCACAAGTACAGTACTATTGCGCAGAACACTCCCAGCCAGAGCCGGGACAAGGTCCTCCAGCACCCAAGGCCGAGACACTAAAGTGCGCCCCTCCATCCCTCCCACCCCAGCCGTCACACACTGATTGCCATTAGACTAAGAGGTCCTAACCCCCCCAACGCCTTAATCTCTAGTTATCTGGCTTGCGGTCACTGCCATGCATCCCCTTTTCTTATCTCTCTCTGCTTCAAACACAATAGGGGAATGATAGCTGAGTGAATTGTGCGCCCCCTTCTACACTGCGCCCTGAGGCTGGAGCCTCTCTTGCCTCTGCTTTGGCCCGGCCCTGCTCCCAGCCACAGGCGCATGAGCGGTGCATGCACCCATGCATGTGCAGAAGCCAGTGACCACTATGGAGTGAACAGCAGAAGAATGGGCGACAACAGAACTGCTGCGAAGGACACAGACTTCTAGGAGCTGCAGGAAGCCCAAGGTAAGTAAAGCTACATTGATTTCATTTGCCTCATGTTTCCTTTAAGTGCACCTGTAGAATTTTTGTACCAAATTGAACCTCTCTATAAGGGAGATTTGGAAGTTGGTATGCTAATGGGGGTTGGGGAGCACCATTTCTTACCTGGGGGCTGCTCATGTAGCCCCTTGTCTCTGTGATGATTGCCAGCTGCAGCTTGCCGCAGCTAAAAAAAAAAAATAAAAAAAAAAAATCCCACTGTAGAGTGCGCTCCTGGCCACATTGCATACTACAGCTCCCAGTATACATTGCGGCATGCATCTGCTGGCATGCATTGTGGCTGGGAGTGTACTCTACTGCAGGATTCTTTGAAGCAGCCCCCAGTAGGTAAGTCATGGTGCTGCCCTTAACCCCCCACCCCAAACCATACTAAGTTAGGAACCTCACTTATGGCAATTCTGTTTGCAAGAAAACAAAGGTTACCTTTTTTATGAATTAGTGCTCAATGGGCTCTATTCACAATAAGCAGTTCAGTAAGAAAAAAAAAAATTGGAGTTAAAATACCTCATGCGGTATTTTATACTTTTTATTCCAAATTCACAAACATTTTCTCCCATGAGGCAGAAGTTTGGTAATTTACTGAACAAACTGCCTCAATCCACTAAGCCCTGGTCGGTAAGTTTCACTTAGCAGCCTTCTAGCAGGGTGGCAGGTAGGGTGCTGTGTGTGTGACTCAGAGGTTTTCCAGACTGTGCCGCCTGTCATTCCTGTAGATGTGCTGGAGCCACCAGGGGGAGCTCTTCTATGTGCTAAAATACAAATATGCACATCTAAAGGGATGCTGGCAGAGTTGTAGCTTGTCTCTGCCTTGATACACTGAAAGTCCCACCTGCATACCTATTGCATCCAATTAGCATGAGAAGCAGGCTGTGTGTCTCTCCCTATTGGCTGCCAGGTTCCTCCCAAAGGCTGTCTGTTAAAGGGATACTGTAGGGGGGTCGGGGGAAAATGAGCTGAACTTACCCAGGGCTTCTAATGGTCCCCCGCAGACATCCTGTGTTGGCGCAGCCACTCACCAATGCTCCGGCCCCGCCTCCAGTTCACTTCTGGAATTTCTGACTTTAAAGTCAGAAAACCACTGCGCCTGCACGCCTGTGTCCTCGCTCCCGCTGATGTCACCAGGAGTGTACTGCGCAGACACAGACCATACTGGGCCTGCGCTGTGCGCTCTTGATGACATCAGCGAGATCGAGGACACGGCAACGCAGGTGCAGTGGTTTTCAGACTTTAAAGTCTGAAATTCCAGAAGTGAACCGGAGGCGGGGCCGGAGCATCGGTGAGTGGCTACGCCAACACAGGATGTCTGCGGGGGACCGTTAGAAGCCCCGGGTAAGTTCAGCTCATTTTCCCCTGACCCCCCTACAGTATCCCTTTAAGTTACTACACAGAGACAGCATGAGGAGAGCAGGTTGTCGGCTGCTGTGGGCTGGAGAAGATTATCAAATGCTTTTGTCTGGTAAGTGAAGTGTGCAAATCATTGTGAATTGACATTTCCCGGCGTAATTATGGCATAAGTCGGTGATTTACCTCACTAGTCGGGAACTGTGTTTTGTTTGTGTGGTAACAAGTTTAGTGAATTGTAATTTAGGAAGGTGATCAGAAAAATCAGCTGTTTTGAGCATTAACAAATGCAGTAGTGCTTTCTGAATAGAGCCCACTGTACTTTAAAGTAGGGATGATCAATGAAATACAAATAGGTTCATGCGGACTTGTCTAAATGTTTATGCAAATATATGCAGCTTGAAAATGGACCAATCAATTGAACCTGTGTGGGACTTTACTGGTCAAATTTCAAGCTGAATATATTTGCATACAAATTTGCATACATCCTGAGCTGTGGAGCCGAAGTCAGTTGAAGCAATTTTGGTACCTGGAATCGCTGGTTTCACTAAACTGAGGAGTCAGAGTTGGATGATTTTTGTAGCTACTCCACAGCTCTGCATGAACTCAAATATTTGCATCTCATTGATCATCCCTACTTTAATGTGTACAAGCATTTATACTTGGCACTTCCTCCAGCCCCCTGTGGGCTCCCTCTCCATCCTCCAGGGCTGCTCCGTTCCTCCGCTGGCTGGCCTGGTTTAAGGGAACCTTTACTGAGGGGTATGGATGTTTCCTTTTAAACAATACCAGTTTCTTGGCCCTCCTGATGATCTCTTTTGCTGCAGTAGTGGCTGAATCACACACCTGAAACAAGCATGCAGCTAATCCAGTCTGACTTCAGTCAGAGCACCTGATCTGCATGTCTGTTCAGGGGCTGTCTAAAAGTAGAGACACATGATCAGCAGGGGAGTCGGGCAACTGGTATTATTTTTGTAAAGGAAAAAATCCATATACTTCTCAGTTTAGGTTCCCTCTAAAGCTGTGACTGGGCTCAGTCATGTTCCCCTGTGTATACCTGACTGTGTGCAGCCCCAATGGTGCTTCTGTGGCCGGTTGTCTGCGCAGAATACTCCTAGCCACAGGAGTGCAGCCACGGATGCTCACAGTCATGCATTTGCAGAACTTCCAGACTACCGAGCTGGACAGCAGATAAATCATACCTCCCAACATTTTGAGATGAGAAAAAGGGACACTTAAGCCACGCCCCTGCCACACCCCTTATCACGCCCCCTTCACACCCCTAGTCACGCATACCATAAAGATTTCCTAAGAAAAATATGTGGTTTTACAATTCAAACCACACTGGTCCTTTCTATCGTGGTTAATTTTCCTTCATATTAACAATTTAAAATTAGTAATATATCAATTTTAAAGTATCTCCACAGTAGATGTAGCCAGGTGTATAGGTCTCCCCAGTATATGCAGCCAGGTGTATAGGTGTCCCCAGTATATGCAGCTAGGTGTATAGGTGTCCCCAGTATATGCAGCCAGGTGTATAGGTCTCCCCAGTATATGCAGCCAGGTGTATAGGTCTCCCCAGTATATGCAGCCAGGTGTATAGGTCTCCCCAGTATATGCAGCCAGGTGTATAGGTCTCCCCAGTATATGCAGCCAGGTGTATAGGTGCCCCCAGTATATGCAGCCAGGTGTATAGGTCTCCCCAGTATATGCAGCCAGGTGTATAGGTCTCCCCAGTATATGCAGCCAGGTGTATAGGTGTCCCCAGTATATGCAGCCAGGTGTATAGGTCTCCCCAGTATATGCAGCCAGGTGTATAGGTGTCCCCAGTATATGCAGCTAGGTGTATAGGTGTCCCCAGTATATGCAGCCAGATGTATAGGTCTCCCCAGTATATGCAGCCAGGTGTATAGGTCTCCCCAGTATATGCAGCCAGGTGTATAGGTCTCCCCAGTATATGCAGCCAGGTGTATAGGTCTCCCCAGTATATGCAGCCAGGTGTATAGGTGCCCCCAGTATATGCAGCCAGGTGTATAGGTGCCCCCAGTATATGCAGCCAGGTGTATAGGTGCCCCCAGTATATGCAGCCAGGTGTATAGGTGCCCCCAGTATATGCAGCCAGGTGTATAGGTGCCCCCAGTATATGCAGCCAGGTGTATAGGTGCCCCCAGTATATGCAGCCAGGTGTATAGGTGCCCCCAGTATATGCAGCCAGGTGTATAGGTGCCCCCAGTATATGTAGCCAGGTGTATTGGTGTCCCCAGTATAGCCAGGTGTATAGGTGCCCCCAGGAAGGGAGGCAGCCAGTGAAAGGGAGCTGGTGGCAAAGCGGCGGAGAAGGGGGGAAGTCCCCCCTTAACTCACCTTGGTGCTCCCTTTCCTGGCTCTCCCTTCCGGATCAATGTGTCCCCTCCGATGGCTCAGCGGCAGAGTGATAGCGGGCGGAGAGGACTTACCGATGTCCTTCCAGCCGGCAGAGGGAGCTGTGATCTGTGTGCCGCTAGTCTGGTATTGAGTAGACCAGACTTGCGGCGCACAGATCACAGCTCTCTCCGGCGGCTGCGTAACAGTGGTAAGTCCTCCCCGCCCGCTGTCAGCCGCTGCGCCATCAGAGGGGACACATTAATCCGGAAGGGAGAGCCAGGAAAGGGAGCACCAAGGTGAGGGAAGGGGGGGGGGGGGGAGACTTCCCCCCCCCCCCCCCCTTCTCCGCCGCTTTGCCACCAGCTCCCTTTCACTGGCTGCCTCCCTTCCTGCGCAAACAGTCCGCCCCTGCGTCTGACCCCCCAGCCAGCCGGGACACTGGGGGGTCATAGCGAGATAGCGGGAGAGCCCTCCCAAATCGTGCAAGTCCCAACGAAAACGGGACGGTTGGGGACTATGGGTAAATGGATGGGACTGGGAGGATGGTGAGGAAGCCCACGGCCTACAGGGGACTGGAGAAAGCACCCAGGTAACTATAAATGCTTGCAGTCTGGAAGTCTTGGGTTTCCTTTAGGACAGACAGGATGTTGAACTGTGTGCTTGTTGGGCAATTCAGTGTACCATCTGCTGCCTGCCAGTTGGTATGGGTCAGCCATCCTGCAGCACAGTAGGTCAGGCCCAATGCACACCGAGCGGATTTGGATGCGATCCGCCGGCCGCATCCGCCTGTAAATCCGCTTGGCTAATGTATTTTAATGGGCTGGTGCACACCGGCGGTTTGAGGTTTTTCCAAATCGCAAACGTGCCTCCTGCTGCACATTTGCGGTTTGCTAAAAACCTTAAACCGCCGGTGTGCACCAGCCCATTGAAATACAATAGCCAAGCGGATTTACAGGCAGATGCGGCCGGCAGATCGCATCCAAATCCGCTCGGTGTGCACTGGGCCAAATCTCTGCAATCCGCACCAAAAACCGCCAGCGGTTTGTGTATCTGCTAGCGGTTTTGGTGTGCACTGGGCCTCACACAGCATAGCATCACCAGGTCAGTTGGTCACTCAGACAGCTGACACAACACAGTCCGCATCACCAGTTCATTAAGCCAGGCAGCACAGTTCCACAAGCTTGTTAAGCCAGCACTGCTCCAATCACTGCCAGTCCAGCCAGCACAACATCACCAGCAGGCCAGCCGAGCACAACACCCAGGCCAACACAGAAGCTCTGCCATTATTGTAAAATGCTGCCTGTTTATGGTATTTCTATGTGGGAACACGTGTCACAGCTTGACTCTGACCTGGTGCCCCTGATCTCCCAGGGCCCTAGCAATGCCCTTGGTCAATGAAATGGTAACAATTTTGTGTTGATGTCAATTTTATATTGATTGGAGGCAATTTTTTGCTGCTTAAAATTTGACCATTAAAATATAGCCAGTACTGGCTAGGGATTGGCAATGAAATGCAAATGATAGCAAGCTTGAAAATGGACAATCACCATGGCAGGATTTATCTGGCCAATTTCCAAGCTGTATATATTTGCATATAAAATTGCATGATCCTGCATCAACTTGTTAGCATTTGCATCTTATTGACCCTCCCTACTACTGCATTGTGGGAGTTCCCGCCTCTTGCACACAGGTGGTCTTAGCTCCAACTATAAGCTGTTTTCTGACCACCAGGGGAATTGGTCTGGTGTGAAGTGCATTCCTGAAGGTTTTTTTTTTTTGGGGGGGGGGGGGGGGGGGGAAGGGGTGATGTGTTATTTTGGAAGGCGGGTGGGTTATACAGCAGTATACATGGTGGATAACAGGTCTGTATTAAACACACACGTACGTTTTCAGGGGTGCTCTGATACACTTTTTCAAAATCCAAATTGATTCAGATATCTGCATAGAAAACCGGAAGTGGCCTCTAAATTGCTTTTAAAAAGTTTTTTTAGGGTAAATTATGCATGTATCGTGTTTTATTAATTATGTGGGGAGTTAAAATACACACACAAAAAAAGGCTGTCATTTAATATCAGGACTAGGTTTAAGACAGCGGTCATGCAGCCCACATTGGCTATCAGTCATAAAAGCAGTGCGTTAAAAAAAATCTGTGCAGGAAAATGCCACATTCAGTATTTTAGACTTCTGTGTGCTCATTCATAAAAATGTTTACAGTTGCGATAGCACTGCGGTATTTTCCCGAACTAGGCTGGCTCTAGGCAGGTGGTAGGCTCCATACTACATGGAGGTGCTAAAATTGGTCAGTGATTAGCCAATTATAATTTGTGTGTGTGTGTGTGTGTGTCTGTCTGTCTGTCTGTCTGTCTGTCTGTCTGTCTGTCTGTCTGTCTGTCTGTCTGTCTGTCTGTCTGTCTGTCTCAGATCTAAGCAAGATAACATTTTGTATTAGCTCAGAACTATTAGCATTATATTAAATATGTTGACTGGTCTGTCAGAAGGGTGGGGGATGGATGAATTGGGTAGGAGAGGTTTCAGGGGTGTGCACTGGGTGGATTCAAGAAGTTTAATTACTACACAAAGTGATATCTACCAGGCAAGGCCACTAATGATACAATTTGTTTACAAACGATTCCTCATATGAGTGATTAGAAATGGTTGTTTGACACTACTAATGGACAAATCTCATAACCAATGTGATCAGATTACTGACATATATATATATATATATATTTTTTTAAGGATTTTGTCAATCTGATAGAACTGGTTAGGAGATTGTCTATTAGTGGTCCCAAGATAGCATTTCCAAATGTTCATGTGAAGATTGTTTGTGAACAATAGTTTGGCAAATTGTACCATTAGTGGCCACCTTTTTAGACTTCTTCACGTAAGGCCTCTTTCCCACCAAGACGTTGCATTTTAGGGGACGTTAAGGTCGCATAACGTGCCCCTAACGCAACGCATGAGCCGTGTTGTGCGGCTGTTGGTGTGCCTCTTTAATCTCATACCTTGCGGGGACCACGTGATCGGAACACTCCGCATGATCGCATCACGTGGTCCCGCCAGCCAATCAGCAGCTGCTCCAGGAAGAAAACACTGCAGTAGTAATGGGAAGTCCGGCTCTTTTCAATGAATCGATTCATTGAAAAGAGCCGGACTTCCTATCTCTGCTGTTCAGAATCGATTCAGAGCAGCAGGACTGAACCTAGTGATTGGAAGTCCAGCTCTTTTCAATGAATCAAGCCGAACTCTCCATCACTACACGGCAGTGCAGTGAATATTAATTAGCCATGTGCACTGGCGTGACAATAGGGGATGCGACCCCTGCCATCGCGGGGGGCCCGGGGCACCCCTATGGCCCACTCAGGGACTTTTGGGGCGCAGGAGGGGTCGCAGCATAAGAGGGTGGCAAATTGGCGGGGAGGGGGGACATTCCCCTCCCCCCCCCCCCCCACGCCCCCCTCACCTCGGGCTCTCCTCTCAGCGCTCCCCCTCCTGCAATCATTGGTGGCAGCAGCAGGCTGAATACATTACCACCTTCTCGCTGGAGGTCTTCTGTTCTCTAAGAGCAACTCCCTGTTTACACAGGAAGTTGCATGAAGCTCTTATCGAGGTTGTCCTCTGCACTGTGCGGGGAGTCCAGGACGGCAGCGGAGAGAGCGGATCAGTCGGCGTGGGACAGTCGGCTGCAAGGGGCTAGAGAGAGCCCCAAGTGAGTAAGGTTGGTTTTTTTTGTTTGTTTTCCCCTGATGATTCCTTTAAAGAGAACCAGAGAGGATTTAAAAAAAAGCTTTTATACATACCTGGGGCTTCCTCCAGCCCCATACGCATGGATCGCTCCCACGCCGCCGTCCTCCGCTGCCTGGATCCGCCGGTACCGGGCCCCGTCATTACCGCCAGTCGGCTGGCAGACGCGGCCAATTGTCCGCATCTCAGGGGCTCCCTCCATACACTTACGCTTGCGGCTGCCTACTGCGCAGTCGCATGCATAAGGGTATGGAGGGAGCCCCTGTGATGTGGACAATTGGCCACGTCCGCCTGAAGTGACCGGACCCGGTAGCGGCGATAGAGGAAGCGGAGGATGGCGGCGTGGGAGAAATCCAGGCTTATGGTGCTGGAAGAAGCCCCAGGTATGTATAAAAGCATTTTTTCTATTTTTACTAATCATTCCTCTCTGGTTCCCTTTAAGTCAGATGGGGTCAAAAACAATTTTTAATCATTTGGGTGCCAATGTTCCTATTTTGAGTTATTTATCTTTTGTCTGTGTTGCACCTCCTCCAATGGGGTTGAAATTTTTCCAGTGCACAATTTGACGTGTATTTTGGTTTGCATGTGCTTGCATGCAAGACTTTCTGCACAATTTTGTTCTCCTTATCCATCAGAAAGGCGTATGATTGGCCTGAAATGTAATCTACAGCAAGAATATAACCCCAAACACACAGCCAAATTGAGTAAGAAGTATATTCAGCGTAATGAAGTGATGGTATGGCCCCCACAGAGCCCTGATCTCCACATGGAGTGTGTCTGGGATTACATGAAGAGACAGAAGGATGAGAGGAAGCCTACAGCCACACACACCAACTTTTGATATAGAGTTTTCATCTGTTCATTCAATGCATTTTTTTATTTTTATTTATTGGTTGATGAAAATAAATACTTGCATTTTTGACAGCATTTTTGTATGTATTTATGTAAATGTCTAAAATATAGCATGATTAAGTTACAAATGCCAACATATTTGTTTGTGTGTGGATATATTATGCATGAGTACACAATATGTGTATAGTATGTATAAACAATACATGTTAAATGTATGAATATAGATATACTATGTATACACAATACGTTTGTGTATAGTGTGTGTATACTATGTGTACACAATACGTTTGTAAATTTTGTGTGTATACACAATGTTTTTATATCTTGCGTGTATGTACACTTGATACATGTTGGTGTATCTTATGTTTATATATTACGTATACACACAAATGTGTGTACATGTATGTGTATATATTATGAATACACAATGTTTGTATATAGTGTGGGCATACTATGCATACACAATACATATTTGTATATACTATGTAGTATGTATACACAATACATGTTTATATAATTATATGATGTATTAATATAGTGTATATACACATGTTGGTGTATATACAATACATTTGTATATATACAAAATACATATTGCATGTAGTATGTATACTCAATACACAGGGGCATAACTAGGCCCCACCGGGCCCCCCTGCAGAATTTCAGTGGCCGTTTTGTGGGGGGCTGGAGGGGTGGCAGCATGAGGGGAAAGCCTTGGCCACAGTCGGTGGGGAGAGGGGAATTCCCCCCCCCCCCCTCACCTCGGGGCTCTCCCCTCCAGCTAGTTACAGTGTGGGCAGCAGCTGGCAGATACAGACCTTCTTCCGTGCGTTCCACCGCATACTTATCGCTCTAGCGGCTGATGTCACTTCCGGAAGTGACGTCAGCCGCTAGAGCGAGGAGTATGCGGTGGAACGCAAGGAAGAAGGTATGTAGCTGCCCACACTGTAACTAGCTGGAGGGGAGCGCATAGGGGAGAGCCCCGAGGTGAGGGGGAGAAACTTTCCCTCTCCCCGCCGACTGTGGCCAAGGCTTTCCCCTCATGTTGCCACCCCTCCAGCCCCCACAAAATGGCCCCGAGCGCCCCCCCCCCCCCCTGCGGGAGAAGGGGCTGCAGGGCCTATTGTTACGCCAGTGTCAATACATGTTTGTGTATATTCTATGTACACACAATACGTGTTTGTGTATATACTATGTATACGCAATACATGTTGGTGTATATACTATGTATACACAATGTTTGTATATTTTGTGTGTGTATACACAATACATGTTTGTATATATAGTGTGTGTGTATGTGTATACTCGATACATGTTAGTGTATATTGTGTTTATATACTATGTATACACACAATACATGTACATATGTGTATATACTATGAATACACAATGTTTGTGTGTATGTATGTATGTGTGTGTGTGTATAGTCTATGCATACACAATGCATGTTTGTATGTATATATATAGTGTGTGTGTGTATGTGTATACTCGATACATGTTAGTGTATATTATGTGTTTATATACTATGTATACACACAATACATGTACATATGTGTATATACTATGAATACACAATGTTTGTGTGTATGTGTGTGTGTGTGTATAGTCTATGCATACACAATGCATGTTTGTATATACTATGTCTGTATGTCTGTATGTAGTATGTATACATGTAAAAATGTTTGTGTAATTATATAGTGTATATACTATGTATACAGTCCTGGCCTAAAGTTTTGAGACTGTCAAAAATATGAGTTTTCACAAAAAGTTTGCTGCTAAACTGCTTTTAGCTCTTTGTTTCAGTTGTGTGTTATGTACTGAAATTTAATTATAAGAACTTCATATGTTTCAAAGGCTTTTATTTCATTGGAGAATATGACTTTGCACCAGTCATCAGCAGTCCAGTCACCATACTTTCTGTAGAAGATCAATCTATCCCTGATGGTTTTTTTTTTGTTTTTTTTTTGGGGGGGGGGGGGAGAGAAGTGGCTTCTTTGCTGCCCTTCTTAACACCAGGCCATCTTCTAAAGTCCTTGCCTCAATGTGCGTGCAGATGCGCTCACACCAGCCTGCTGCCATTCCTGAGCAACCTCTGTACTGGTTGCACTCCGATCCCACAGCTGAATCCTCTTTTGGAGACAATCCTGGTGCTTGCTGGACTTTCTTGGATGCCCTGAAGCCTTTTTAACAAGAATTGAACCTCTTTCCTTGAAGTTCTTAATGATCCTATAAATTGCTGATTTAGGTGCAATCCTAGTAGCCACAATATCCGCGCCTGTGTGGCCATTTTTATGCAACACAATGATGGCTGCATTTCTTTGGTGGTCACTATGGTTAACAATGAAAGATCAATGATTTCAAGCATCACCCTCTTACATGTCAAGTCTGCCATTCTAACCCAATCAGCCTGATCTCCAGCCTTGTGCTCGTCAACATTCTCACCTGAGTTAACCAGACGATTACTGAAATGATCTCACTCAGCAGGTCTTTTAATGACCGCAATGAAATGCAGTGGAAAGTTGTTTTTGTTTTTTTTTTTGGGGGGGGGATTCAGTTATTTTCATGGCAAAGGACTATGCAATTCATCTGAACACTCTTCATAACATTCTGGAGTATATGCAAATTGCTATTATAAAAACTAAAGCGCCAACTTTTCTAATTTCCAATATTTTTGACAGTCTCAAAACTTTTGGCCAGAACTGTACACAATGTTTGTATACATTGTTTGTATGTAGTATGTGTAAACAATACATGTTTGTATATATTGTGCATATGTATACTTAATACATGTTAGTGTGTATGTACTATGCATACACAATACATTTGTATAGTGTGTGTGTACTAATACATGTTTTTATATAGTGTGTGTGTGTGTGTATACTCAATGCATGTTTTTATATAGTGTGTGTGTGTGTGTATACTCAATGCATGTTTTTATATTGTGTGTGTGTGTGTGTGTGTGTGTGTATACTCAATGCATGTTTTTATATAGTGTGTGTGTGTGTGTATACTCAATGCATGTTTTTATATAGTGTGTGTGTGTGTGTGTGTATAGTATGTATATGTGTACACAATGTTTCTATATTTTGTGTGTGTATATACAATAAATGTTTGTATATATTTGTGTGTGTGTATATGTATATACGATAAATGTTTGTATACACAATATATGTTAGTTTAGATTGTGTGTGTGTGTGTGTGTGTGTGTATACTCTGTGTATACACAATACACGTTTGTATGACTCTAATGTGTGACTATAGAGTATATACTATGTATACACAATAAATGTTTGTATATATATAGTGTGTGTGTGTGTGTGTGTGTGTGTGTGTGTGTGTGTATACACAATTTTGTTTTTATATTCCATGTGTATATACTATGTATACACTTTTGTTTCTCTATTCCGTGTGTGTGTATATACTATGTATACACAATTTTGTTTCTCTATTCCGTGTGTGTGTGTGTATCTACTATGTATACACAATTTTGTTTCTCTATTCCGTGTGTGTATATACTATGTATACACAATTTTGTTTCTCTATTCCGTGTGTGTGTGTGTATACACAATTTTGTTTTTATATTCCATGTGTATATACTATGTATACAATTTTGTTTCTCTATTCCGTGTGTGTGTATATACTATGTATACACAATTTTGTTTCTCTATTCCGTGTATGTGTACAGTCCTGGCCAAAAGTTTTGAGACTGTCAAATATATGGGTTTTCACAACGTTTGCTGCTAAAGTGCTTTTAGATATTTGTTTTGGTTGTTTATGTGATGTACTGAAATATAATTATAAGCATTTCATATGTTTTTAAAGGCTTTTATTGACCATTACGTGAGATTTATGCAAAGAGTCAGTATTTGCAGTGTTGGCCCTTCTGTTTCCGGACCTCTGCAATTCGACTAGGCATGCTCTCAATCAACTTCTGGGCCAAATCCTGACTGATAGCAACCCATTCTTTCATAATCCCTTCTTTGAGTTTCTCAGAATTGGTTGGTTTTTGTTTGTCCACCCACCTCTTGAAGAATGACCACGTTCTCAATGGGATTAAGATCTGGGGAGTTTCCAGGCCATGGACCCAAAATTTCAATGTTTTGGTCTCCGAGCCACTTAGTTATCACTTGCCTTATGACACGGTGCTCCATCGTGCTAGAAAATGCATTGTTCATCACCAAACTGTTGTTGGCTTGTTGGAAGAAGTTGCTGTTGGAGGGTGTTTTGGTACCATTCTTTATTTGTGGCTGTGTTTGATTGTTTTTTTTTTTTTTTGCAAAATTGTGAGTCAGCCCACTCCCTTGGATGAGAAGCAACCCACACATGAATGGTGTCAGGATGCTTTACTGTTGGCATGACACAGGACTTCTGATGGTAGCACTCACCTTTTTCTTCTCCTGACAAGCCTTTTTCCAAATGCCCCAAACAATAGGAAAGGGGCTTCATTGGAGAATGACTTTGCACCAGTCATCAGCAGTCCAGTCACCATACTTTCTGCAAAAGATCAATCTGTCCCTGATTTTTTTGGGGGGAGAGAAGTGGCTTCTTTGCTACCCTTCTTGACACCAGGCCATCTTCCAAAATTCTTCACCTCACTGTGCATGCAGATGCGCTCACACCTGCCTGCTGCCATTCCTGAGCAACCTCTGAACTGGTTGCACTCCGATCCCACAGCTGAAACCTCTTTAGGAGACAATCCTGGCACTTGCTGGACTTTATTGGATGCCATGAAGCCTTCTTAACAAGAACTGAACCTCTTTTCTTGACGTTCTTGGTGATGGTATAAATTGTTGATTTAGGTGCAATCTTAGTGGCCACAATATCCTTGCCTGTGAAGCAATTTTATTATAAAAAAAAAAAAAAAATTATTTCAGAGTAGAGATACATACAGGTCAATGTTCATATAACATTAAGGTTGCCAATTTACCATACAGCTTAGTATAATATCTTATACCTCAAATAGTGGTGATATAGTTATAGGCATGTCCATCCTGTTAGAGGGTCACATATAGTCGGAAAAAAATGAAATAATTAAATACATTTCCTCTTGTACTTTTTCTTGTACTGAGGCGCAAGGAAAGAGTCTCAGTCCACTACTCCCAAAATTGGGGTTGGACTGGATCTCAATTTGCCCCCCAGTGATCGGAGAATGGTAGGAACAGTGGTCATTAACCCACCTACCACACTGATAAACCTATACTTCTCTTCAGTTAGTCTTAAGATTAGTTCAAGAGTTATGATGTATTATAGATTGTTTTTATTAGTAAAACTAAACCACCAATATGTGCATTATTAGGTTCAACACTTCAATAGTTAGTTCTACTGTCTAAACTGGTAACCAATTAAAAGTGAGATCTCTCCTCTGAGATTTTAACATTGAAACTTGGAAGCTGTTTATCTCTCTATTCATCTATATCGTCTTATTGGCTTACTACAACTCTATTCTACAACTACAGCCATGTCCACTCAGGTGTAATTGGCCTATATAATGTATCTTCATTATGATGATATTGGGCGGAGTCTTTATGGGATGCGTCTTATCGCCATGTGGAGATATTCTAGCTCGAATATACTTTTCCATAGTTAGATTATTCTTGAAAGTACCAAGTATTAAATGGAAGGGGATAGGATCTGACGTCTTCCAGTTGCTCACAATTATGTCGGGTAGCTAATATGATATGGTATATTGGTAGTTTAACTGATTGGTCAATTGTATCTAGGCCGATGGATAACACTGCTAAAGATTGAGACAAACAAATAGTGTTGAGGAAATGTTGTTGGATATATGCTTCCGTTTGTATCCACAAAGCTTGTACCACCGGGCATTCCCATATCCTATGTATTAATGTGCCAATGGAGGTGGAGCAACGCCAACATTGTGGGGAAGAATTAGTGTTAAACAGGGCTAACTTCCTAGGTGTTAAATACCATTTAGAGAGAATCTTAAACCAACATTCCCAGTGGGAGGTACATTTAGATAATTGTAAGAGACTTCTATTAGTTGATAATATTTGAGGTATAGTGATTTGTGTATGCAAATCATATGACCACGTTTGGACATATTTAGTCAACGGAGATATCTGATGTCTATTCAATACCCCATACCATAAGGATATTGTTCCTTTCTGAGGAATTGTGGTGTTTAACATAGTAAGTATTTTATCATTAATTTCTGGGAGAGCTATTTTTTTGTTTTTTAGGAAATCCAGAATTGTGTGGCAAGTAAAAAGGGTACTGAGTGTTAATTGGAATTACCTGTGAAGCCATGTTTATGCTATGCAATGATGGCTGCATGTGTTTCTTTGCTGGTCACCATGGTTAACAATGGAAGGTCAATGATTTCAAGCATCACCCTCCTTTTTAACATGTCAAGTCTGCCATTCTAACCCAATCAGCCTAATGATCTCCAGCCTTGAACAACACAACACAACACAACACAACACAACACAACACAACACAACACAACACAACACAACACAACACAACACAACACAACACAACACAACACAACACAACACAACACAACACAACACAACACAACACAACACAACACAACACAACACAACACAACACAACACAACACAACACAACACAACACAACACAACACAACACAACACAACACAACACAACACAACACAACACAACACAACACAACACAACACAACACAACACAACACAACACAACACAACACAACACAACACAACACAACACAACACAACACAACACAACACAACACAACACAACACAACACAACACAACACAACACAACACAACACAACACAACACAACACAACACAACACAACACAACACAACACAACACAACACAACACAACACAACACAACACAACACAACACAACACAACACAACACAACACAACACAACACAACACAACACAACACAACACAACACAACACAACACAACACAACACAACACAACACAACACAACACAACACAACACAACACAACACAACACAACACAACACAACACAACACAACACAACACAACACAACACAACACGTTTGGGGTTTACAGTAAAGACAGGAAGCAGGAACGGCCTGGAGGTGCCTCGCTGGCCCCGACTCGCGGTCCGCAGCGTCGGCACCTCCAGGCCTGCGGCCTGGAGGTGCCTCGCTGGCCCCGACTCGCGGTCCGCAGCGTCGGCACCTCCAGGCCTGCGGCCTGGAGGTGCCTCGCTGGCCCCGACTCGCGGTCCGCAGCGTCGGCACCTCCAGGCCTGCGGCCTGGAGGTGCCTCGCTGGCCCCGACTCGCGGTCCGCAGCGTCGGCACCTCCAGGCCTGCGGCCTGGAGGTGCCTCGCTGGCCCCGACTCGCGGTCCGCAGCGTCGGCACCTCCAGGCCTGCGGCCTGGAGGTGCCTCGCTGGCCCCGACTCGCGGTCCGCAGCGTCGGCACCTCCAGGCCTGCGGCCTGGAGGTGCCTCGCTGGCCCCGACTCGCGGTCCGCAGCGTCGGCACCTCCAGGCCTGCGGCCTGGAGGTGCCTCGCTGGCCCCGACTCGCGGTCCGCAGCGTCGGCACCTCCAGGCCTGCGGCCTGGAGGTGCCTCGCTGGCCCCGACTCGCGGTCCGCAGCGTCGGCACCTCCAGGCCTGCGCATTTGCTGCTGCTTTTTGAGAATTCTAAAATAATGTGGAAAACTGCAGTTCACTTTTTGAACTCTTGGAGTGCTGTTGAGTAGACAGGTAGTGCATTAAAAGGCTATTTTGTGCTGTGTGTCTGTTCAAATGAAACATTTGCTTCCCAGTCTCTATTGCAGCTGCAGTAATGTTAATCTGCTGCTCCTCCCACTTGCCACGGGATATGAGCCTCCACTGCTCGTTACCAGTGGTTCTCGTCTCCCAATCTCTCAATTGTACAAATCTCCTCCAACCATGCTCCAGTGGGCCAGAGTCCGTCACATTGTTGTGACAGTTAGTACGGCATGGTCATATTAGTAAACAGTAATTACAGCCTGACTCACTGAACCACATGGCAGCAGCAGCCAGCTCTGTAAGGGCGAGTTCACATTGGGAGCACAAATCGTGAATTGATTTTGCGGCACACAATTTAACATTTTTACTGTGATGTGAGGGACTCGCATCACAGTAAAAATGTTAAATTGTGTGCCGCAAAATCAATTCACGATTTGTGCTCCCAATGTGAACGGGACGCTCAATAGAATGAGAATCGCCAAAATTATTCATACCCTTCAAACCGTCAGTCTGAGGGGAAATCCAAAGTTCTATACCATTCCAAATAGTCCAAGCTGTTCTAAAGCATCCTAATTACTCTGATTAATTTGGAACAGCTGTTGTAATCTACTCAACAGATGAACATCTGCAGCTTTCTGCAGTTGGTTTGTGGACACTCATGTCTAAGACAAAGGACCTCAGGACCTACTGCACTATATTGTCTCTCCCCACTCTTTTTGAACCAGACAATAAGGGCCCTCTCAAAGTGTAAAGTGTGTAGGAAGGGAACAATTGTTTTCCTGTGCACTTGTACTTTGCAATTGTACAGGCAGTAAAAGTTGTATTGAATGGTGTTGTATGGCATTATGGCAGAAATGCCACATTCAGAGAATGGGATCAGCTGTTCTCGGGATCTGGGATCAGCGCTGGTGTCCTTGTGGTTGTATGTGGCTCAATAATCAGATGGAAACGCATGCAGTGTGAAAGGGGCCGCATACTTCCTGCTGGTGTTTGGAAGTGAATAACCCCCTCTGTACGGTGCAGCTGCTGGCATTATTCTGACATCTGTAGCAGCCTATCAGGATAATGGTGGTTAAATTTCGAGCCAATTTCTGACTCTGATGCCTATTATAATTGGTATGTAATCAAAAGTGAACCCATTCAGTTATAACATTTTTATGATTACTATTTAGTATTTATATAGCTCCGACACCTTACACAGAGCTGTACACAGTATATTGTCTTGTCACTTAGAGGAATGTTAACCAAGGAATAAACTCCATTCCAGTCAGTAGCTGATACCCCCTTTCCCATGAGAAAGCTTTACCTTTTCTCTAATAGATCATCAGGGGAGTCTGTATGGCTGATATTGTGGTGAAACCCCACCCATAGTGTAATGTCAGGGCCATGGTCCGTTGGCTCTCTGAGATCCTCATTGCATTGTGGGAAATAACGGCTTTTTTCCAACTGTCAAGCAAGCAGTATTTCACTCTGTGCATAGAACTCTCAGTAATGAACATTCTGCATAGATCACCTGGCAGAACTAAACACGTCAACACCAGTGATACATTTCAGAATGTTAACCAGGGAGAGGAAAGATTTTACAATGGGCAAACACTGACTGACTAATCTCTTAGCTTGGTGGATTTCTCGTAGCTGAGACACCAATTACCCCACCTTTGCCTAAGTGAGGTTGCCTGCAAACCATGCACTTTTGGGGAGTCACAAGGACAGGTTTGAGAAACTCACAATAAGCAATTTTATTATTTTCACTACAATTCCTATTTAACTGTCCCTTAGAGGGGCTCACAATTGAATGCCTACCATAGCCCCAAGTCTATATTGTGTAGTGTATGTATCATAGTCTGTATGTTTTTGGGATGTGGGAGGAAACTGGAGTGCCCGGAGGAAACACATATAGACACGGGTGAACATACAATCTCTGTCCTTTGTTATAATGTTACTGAATAGTCAATAAGATGCAAATAATTCATAGATGTAGAAATATGCAACATTCTGGTTAGTTCATTTAAATTGCATATATTTGCATAAATCTGCATAATCTCAGTTTTATTTGCATCTTATTAACCACTGACACATCTATAGCCTTTCATTTGTGAGGGTTGTATATAATCTGGGGTATTCACACTGGCAGGGATGACACGCCTTCTATGGTAAAAAAATGTATATTTACCATTTATTTCCTGTATGTATGTGTAATTGGAGGAGGTTGGACATGCTGTGGATAAAGAAATCTGAGTTGGGAGTTTTGCTTGTCGGAAGCCCTGCACAGCAGTGTGCTGATAGGTGCATTGCTCATGTGTTACCACTAGGAGTCTCTAGAGCTCTCATCTCTCTCCTGGCTCAGTGCAGTGATAGTAGTCCTGCTTTGTCTTGCAGGGTGGATGTTGGAGTTACTGCTGGAAATTATACAGGATAAATCCTCCTCGCCTGATCTTCCACCTGACCTTCAAATTCCTCTTTTATCATTTTAAAGGTAAGTCAGACAAACCCTGGCCTGGGAAAGCTCTCTGAAGGCCGGTGACACTGATATAGACTGTAGAGTATTGTACCATGTCAGCCATCAGTAAAAGCAAGAAGATTTGAATCAGGATGATGCTATTTACAGTGCTGCCCATAATTATTCATATCCCTGACAAATTTTGACTTAGTTACTTTTATTCAACCAGCAAGTTTTTTTTTTTTGGATGGGAAATTTGTGTCTCCCAAAGGATAAGACTATGTACAAGAGGCATTATTTTGTGTGTGTGTGTGTGTGGAGGGGGGGGGGGGGGGGGGGTAGAATCTCGGCTTTTATTTTCATTTGAGCAAAAAGTGTCCAGTCCAAAATTATTCATACCCTTCTCAATAATCAATAGAAAAACCTCCATTGGCTATTATAGCGATCAAACACTTCCTATAATTGCAGACCAGCTTTTTGCATGTCTCCACAGGTATTTTTGCCCATTCATCTTTAGCAATAAGCTCCAAATCATTCAAGTTGGAGGGTCTTCTTGCCATCACCCTGATCTTTAGCTCCCTCCACAGATTCTCAATTAGATTCAAGTCTGTGGCTGAGCCACTTCAAAACGTTAATGTTGTTGTCTGCTAACCATCTCTTCACCACTTTTGCTGTGTGTTTTGGGTCATTGCCATGCTGAAATGTCCACTGGCGCCCAAGGCCAAGTTTCTATGCAGACTGCCTGATGTTGTCGTTGAGAATTCTCATGTATTGTGTTTTTTTTTTTTTTCATGGTGCCATTTACATGATTAGGTTCCCTGGTCCATTGGCTGAAAAAACGCCCCCAAAGCATTAGGTTCCCACCACCATGTTTGACAGTGAGTATGGTGTTCTTAAGGGGCCCATACACAACGATTTTCCCGCCGAAATACGGCCGTTTCGATCACCGCGCACACCGCTGACAGAACGATGGATTTCCGTCTAAAATGATCGTTCCCGTCGACTCCCGTCGATCCATCCGTGTAGAATAATTTTCTCGATTGCCGGTCGGGATTGCATCGATAGCGGCGTTCGAACGACCGACGCAATACAACGGAGATGCATTACCTGCTCCGCCGGCGCGAGTCCCCGCTGTCAACGCTGTCACCTCCCGGCTGGCATCTTTTCCGCATCACGGCGTCCGGCATAACTTCCTGTGTCGCTGCAGTGACAGCGGAAGTACAAATAGAGGGCGCTCTATTTGAACTTTGTCGATGTAAAAAGCAACCTTATCTACTCAGAAGCACCGGAGGAAACAGAATTGGTTTCAGAGACAAAGCGTTGTTTATTACACACGTGCGGCTTCTCCCTGGATTACATGAGTCTATGATAAGCACAGCTCAACCCAAAAGAGAAGTGAAGTTCCCGTGCAGCCCACCCCCCTTATAGTCTGTTTTCCTGGGTGTGTCCTTGGTGATGTCAGGTCAAAGGCGGTGTCATCAGTGAAAGTTGGCATCTGACCAGTAGAAGTTCAGAGTTCAGTTCTTTCTCCTTATATGTCTTTACTAGAGATGGGCCGAACGGTTCGCCGGCGAACGGTTCCCGGCGAACTTCGGTGGTTCGCGTTCGCCTCTAGCAGGCGAACGTTTCCGGAAGTTCGGTTCGCCCCACAATGCACTATGAGGGTCAACTTTGACCCTCTACATCAGTCAGCAGGCCCAGTGTAGCCAATTAGGCTACACTAGCCCCTGGAGCCCCACCCCCCTTATATAAGGCAGGCAGCGGCGGCCATTACGGCCACTCGTGTGCCTGCATTAGAGAGAGTAGGGCGAGCTGCTGTCTGTCTCTCATAGGGAAAGATTAGTTAGGCTTAGCTTTTCCTGGCTGCATACCTGTTCAGTGATCCTGCCACTGCATACCTGTTCTGTGAACCCACCCACCACTGCATACCTGTTCAGTGATCCTGCCACTGCATTCCTGTTCTGTGAACCCACCCACCACTGCATACCTGTTCAGTGATCCTGCCACTGCATACCTGTTCTGTGAATCCACCCACCACTGCATACCTGTTCTGTGATCCTGCCACTGCATACCTGTTCTGTGAACCCACCCACCACTGCATGCCTGTTCAGTGATCCTGCCACTGCATACCTGTTCTGTGAACCCACCACTGCATACCTGTTCTGTGAACCCACCCACCACTGCATACCTGTTCAGTGATCCTGCCACTGCATACCTGTTCTGTGAACCCACCCACCACTGCATACCTGTTCAGTGATCCTGCCACTGCATACCTGTTCTGTGAACCCACCCACCACTGCATACCTGTTCAGTGATCCTGCCACTGCATACCTGTTCTGTGAACCCACCACTGCATACCTGTTCTGTGAACCCACCACTGCATACCTGTTCTGTGAACCCACCCACCACTGCATACCTGTTCAGTGATCCTGCCACTGCATACCTGTTCTGTGAACCCACCACTGCATACCTGTTCTGTGAACCCACCACTTCATACCTGTTCTGTTCAGTGGACCCGCCACTGCATACCTGTTCTGTTCAGTGGACCCACCACTGTATACCTGTTCAGTGAACCCGCCACTGCATACCTGTTCTGTTCAGTGAACAGTTTGGTGTGTCAGTGTGAAGCCGTACCTTAATTACACTCCCTGATTGATGTATACACATGCAAGATGTTTTAAAGCACTTTAGGCCTGTCATTTAGCATTCAATATGATTTCTGTCCTTAAAACGCTGCTTTGCGTCAAATCCAGATTTTTCCCGGGGACTTTTGGCATGTATCCCACTCCGCCATCCCCCCCTCCAGGTGTTAGACCCCTTGAAACATCTTTTCCATCACTTTTGTGGCCAGCATAATTATTTTTTTTTTTTCAAAGTTCGCATCCCCATTGAAGTCTATTGCGGTTCGCGAACTTTAACGCGAACCGAACCTTCCGCGGAAGTTCGCGAACCCGGTTCGCGAACCTAAAATCGGAGGTTCGGCCCAACTCTAGTCTTTACTGCATCCAGACTTTTCTGAAGCTTCCTCTTTCGCTGAGGTCCCCGATCTCACAGACAGGATGGGCCTCAAACTCCAGACATGCACATTTCCTGAGGAGAGTAAAAATATCCACGGCAGTTTGCTGTTCTTTTGAGCACATATGTCAACTCAGTTCCCTGATCCTACTTTCACTGACAGGCTTTTGCCTTTTAAGGTATCACGACAGCTGCTTAAACAGTAATACTAAGTTAACCCTTTTTGTAACACTAGCCAAGCATGATGCACAAACATATATATCCTTATATCCACATTTCCCTCCTGTTATTACTTTTAAAGCAGCTTTCTGCAGAACTAACATTACAATTCTTAACTTCGATAGCTCACTGTGAAAACATCAAATGCTGGAAAAGTCTATGACTGGTATTGCAGCATTGTCATATAACAGTTCTGTATCATTATACATTGTGATCTTAGTCTTTGTCTCAATGAAACTCATCAAGTATTTCTTTGCCAGGGGAAATACACAGCACGCTAGCAAACAAAATATAAAAAGTATAGCAAGTAGTGTGACCCCAAAGTTCTGAAAAAGGGAGGCCCATGATCCGACCATTTTTTGGAACCAGTCAGAGATTGGGTTATTAATCCCTGAATTCTGTTTTAACTCTATTGATAGGTCTTCTAACTTTTGCAGAGCAATAGTGACCTTCCCATTTGGGCCGGTGTTATTGGGTATATAAGTGCAGCAGGTATCCCCAAAGCCCATGAATTTGCACACCCCTCCCTTCTCGGCCAGCATCATGTCTAAGGTCATTCTGTTCTGGAAGGTCATTCGGGAATTAGGACCCAGTTCATTTGCTAAACCTTGGAGGGCGTCTCTGGTATAATTAACAAACCTCTGTTGGTTATAGTAGATGTAGTTAATCCAGTCAACATTTTTGTTAATTGTGATCATAGGGATCAGTGATTCAAACCCAGCAGCGACCTGATCTCTGGCTTTGAATTCATCAGGTACTCCTCTCGGCACGCCTATAGCGTCACGGTATACATGGGGGTCCAGGCTGCCTTTAAGTTCTCTTTTGACTCTACCCATGTTGTGCACCTCCTCTGCTGCATCACCTTCCTTAAAGATATGCAGAGGCATTAGGACTTTAGCGAGTGCACATTGCCCCTTCCATCTGCTGGGTAATTTTAGTCTCAGGTTTAGGTCCCCACACAACCAATAAATATCCCCTATGGCTTGGGTTTGGTTCTGTAGCTCAGTACCGTTTATAGTGCTAAAAGTGCCACAGTAGCCAGGTGGGAAAACTCCTACATCAACTCCCTTCTCATCACCTGAGTTATAGCAGGTGTAATTGCCTTTGTAGACACTGACAGGGGAAGTCAGCCTGCTATTGGGAGCGGATAGGATAGGGTATTTTGCCTTCCAATGCTCACAAGCCGGGTCATCTGTACTTGAGTTAGTATACAGGCTTAAAAAACATTCCTCTCCCTCCTGTGGGAGATGGAGGGGAACAGTTCCCAGGTGAGGTCTGGCACCCCCGCACACATAACAGTCAGACATGTTGTGTTGATTAGCTGTATATTTCATCCACTCCAACCACATGTTAGTGTCTGAGTACCCCCTTTCTGTGGCTAAGACATCCTCATACGTTGGATCTGCTGTTGCTATCATTTTAGAAAAGGAGTCTGTTTTTGGAGCTATGGGGTTCTGAGTTGGCTTATTCGCCTGGTAATTCCTATTTTGGTACATGTCTTTTAGCTGGAACTTGCCTCTGCGTCCTCCTGAGGCTCCAGTCATATGAAGCCCCATGACATACGTTCCTGCATCCCCAGGGCTTGGGTTTTCTATATTTAAGGTTAAGCGCATGGTGCTCCCTGTTTGCCCGCTGTCAGTACAGGTCCCTGTCTTTATCAGGGTCATTCTGTTGCGGAGAGATTTACCATTTTTGTCCTTTCGAGTCATTGCTGCGTCTGGTTTGTAGCCCCAGTCATCTCCAGTGTTCCAGGCTACTGCTCCCCAGCTCCTACACTCTGATCCCCAGTAGTCATCTGTTACACACACATAAATATGTCCACGAGTGTACATGGTGCATTGCCAGGGGACTGGTGGGCAGGACACTATATTGCAATAGTCAAAGGTGTATGTTGCTACATGGATGCTTGAGGAATTATACCAGAACACCGGCTGGGTGCCTTCCTTTGTAATACCCACTTGTTCCTGGTCTCTCTTAGTGTTTGTGGTAACAACTAAGCTGCGTTTTTGCCTGAAATGTGGTTGCTGCCAATTGGTCCTGTCTGACATGGGTGAAAGAACTACCTCAGTGAATGGCTGTTCATGTTCATGCAGCGCCCATCCCCAAATTCCAATCATCATAATTACTGACAGGGCTGAGACAATTATGTACGCTTTCCCTTCTGGGGTTCTATGGAATCCTACGTCCATGAGTCCCAGTCTCCGAGGAGTGAGGATTCTAGTGGCTGGTTGGGGAGTGAGGATTCTAGTGGCTGATTGGTCTGCATCTGGGTTGGACTCTAGGGTCTCTGTAGGGGGCACCATCTCTCCCTGTTCTACCTCCTCAGTCATCCTGTTCAGGGCTTGTACCCGCTATGAATGGAGGAAGATCTCTAATGTTCCCTCCACCCGCTGTGACTGTGATCTTGACTGGAGCTCAAGCAAATGTTCCTGTCACTCCAGAGCCCCAGGAGCCACCACCTCCCCTCGCAGGATGCTACCTATTCTGTCCCTTTCTCTGGAACAGGTGCCCTCTTACAATGTGTCAGGTGAACCCAAGAGTTCCTTTCCGCCACTCTGACTGCTGTGGGGGTAGCAATCAAAACCTGGTAAGGTCCCTCCCACCTGGGGGTATTCCAATGTTTTCTTTTAATGATTCTGACCCATACCCACTCTCCTGGGTTTACAAGTAAATCCTCACTTACAGCTGGTCCCTCTGGGGGGTTCCCTGGTGATCGTGCTCTCTGTCTGCAGGTGTGTCTTAAGTAATCTGTGAGCTCCCACTCCTCTGGGGAGAATTGGACAGCGTCAAATGTCGGTATCCTGTATACCCTGCCAAACAGAATTTCATAGGGTGACAATTTGCCCTTCTTTGGGGTAATTCTCATACTTAACAACACCAATGGCAGGCACCACATCCAGCTTTTCCCTGTTTCTGTCATTGCTTTACTAAGCTTATTTTTAATTGTGCCATTAGCTCTTTCCACAGCCCCAGCTGATTGGGGGTGGTAGGCACAATGGTTCCTTACATCAATGTGCAGTGTGCTTGTCAGCTGTTTGATGATCTCATTCACAAAATGACTACCATTGTCACTGATCATTTTTTCTGGTATCCCCCATCTGGGTATGATTTCTCTAGTTAATGCTTTTGCTACCGTGAGTGCATCTGCTTTTGCTGTGGGGAAAACCTCTACCCACCCTGAGTATATGTCCAGTATCACCAGGGCATATTTCTTCCCTTCCGAGGGGTTCAATTCAATGTAGTCCAGCGCTACTGTGTGGAATGGGTAGGCTGGTGTAGGTGTAGTGCCTTTGGGTGGTTTTAGCCCCTTTGCTGGATTATGCTGTGCACAGATAGTGCATTGTGACACAAATTTTTGAAAAAATGTGCTGATGCCAGGGCAGTGGAAATGGGCGGTAGCAGTAGCTATCATCCCTCCTGTTGACACATGGGTGACACCATGTGTCATTAAGGCAAGTAATCTGAATAAGAGCCTGGGGAGACAGACCTTGTTGTTTACAGCATATAGACCTTGTGCATTGAGAGTGGCAGAAGCTTTGAGCCAGGAAGTTAGTTCTGCCTTTGGGACACTTTGCTGGAATTCTTTTAAGATGTCAATAGAAATGGAGGTGAGTGAGGACTGTGAGGTAGCTAGTGTTGGGGTGTCCTCGCTCACAGCAGCTTTCTTAGCTTCAGAATCAGCAAAGTTGTTGCCTCTAGTGACGGGGGTGTCATCATTTTTGTGAGCTGCGCATTTGACTATAGCAAGTTTCTTTGGCAGCTGGACACTCTGTAGGAGCTGTTCCAACAGGGACTTATGGCGGACAGGTTTACCTGCCGCGGTGATCATGCCTCTGTTACGCCACTGTGCAGCAAAGGTATGCACTGTAGAGAAAGCATACTGGCTGTCCGTATAGATAGTGACAGCTTGATCTTTGTACAGGGTGCAGGCACGGGTAAGAGCATGAAGCTCGGCAGCTTGGGCTGAATAACTAGTGGGCAGTTTACCAGACTCTCTTACTTCATCCAGAGTCACTACTGCATAGCCCACTCTATTAGTACCTACTAGATCTTTGGAGGCTGAGCCGTCCACAAAGACTAGTGCACCCTCTGTTAAGGGCTCAGACTGGAGGTCTGGTCTGGGCAGAAACTCTCTGCGAGAGCCTTGCAAACAGTCATGGTGATCCTCAGCATCAGTCAAGTTATCTGATGTGGTAAAAAGTGTGGCTGGGTTCAGAGTTGTACAGCGCTGCACCTTTAGGTGAGGCTGGCCCAGCAGGGTGGCAGCACAGTAGAGATGGTGTGCAGGGGTAAGTAGTGTCATTTTATCCTGCAACAAGAGGGCATGAACAGCATGTGGAACAAGCACTTCTAAAGGATGGTAAAGCACAAGAGAGGCAGTAATCTCAACAGCTGTAGCTGCAGAAATGACAGCCTGAACACAGGATGGTAAGGCACAGGCTACAGCATCAAGTGGGCGTGAGTAAAAGCCCAAAGGTCTTTGTTTGTCTCCCCACCTTTGTGTCATTACAGCTGTCATGCATTTGTCTCTGCAATCAACATACAAATGAAATGCCTTACTATAGTCAGGAAAGGCGAGTACAAGGGGATCCTTAAGTGTTTGCTGACAACGTTTGAACTGCTCAGCAAGTTCATCAGTCCATGCAATTGTGTCATTGAGTGCCATGGGATGTTGATGTATGGCATTGTAAAGTGGTTTCACTAGGGCTGAACAGTGTATTATCCAAGCCCTGCAATAGTTCAGTGTTCCAAGAAATGACATCATATCTTTTTTTGTTTTTGGCTTAGTCATGGTCTGTATGGCCTGAACTCTGGTCTGCTCTAAGGTTCTGCCAGCTGCTGAGATCAGTTGGCCTAGGTATTTGACTTCAGGCAGACAGAACTGTAATTTGGCCTTTGAGGCTTTGTGACCCTGCTCTGCCAGAAAGCAGAGCAACTGTATGGTTACCTTTTCACATTTCTGAGCAGTAGGGGCCCCTACCAAAAGATCATCTACATAAATGAGGAGTTTGCAGTCCTCTGGCACAGGGAAGGGCTCTAAAGAACGAGTAATTTCCTGTGAGTAGATTGCTGGGCTTTCACAGTACCCTTGGGGCATCCGGGTCTACGTGTACCTTTTACCCTGGAATGTGAAGGCGAACCAGAATCTGCTGTCTGGGTGGACCTCGATTGAATAGAACGCATTCGAGAGATCCACGATACTGAAAACCTTGCAGGTAGGTGTAATACCATTGAGTATGGTGTTAGGGTCAGGTACCACAGGTGCTCTTGGTATTACAGCGGCGTTAACCGCCTGCAGGTCATGTACTAATCTGTATTGTTGCGTTACAGGTTTGAGTACAGGGAAAATGGGCGTGTTACAGGGGGAGGAGTCACATGGGATTAACACCCCCTTTTCAAGTAGGCCCTGTATTATGGGACGGATACCTGCCATAGCTTCTGGCTTTAAAGGGTACTGTGCTTTATATGGCCTGTAGGGGCCCTTGGGTACAACAACGATTTGCTCAGAATTTTTGATCAGACCGACATCAGTTTTAGACATTGCCCACAACTTTTCTGGAACACTGGACAGTATATGTCATTCTAACTTCATCCTGCAGTTGGCCTTGGTAGGCAAACTGGTAAGGTGTGTGAGGATACCCACACACTCTGAGAACCTCTCATAATGGTTCCCTGTTGTTCTTCCCTGCTTCCATCTCTCTAGGAGCTTCCCTCCCACCTCCCACTTTCCCCACTTTGGCTTGTACAGGGAAATGTGAGGTGCTGAATCAGGAATTGTGTACAGGGTGTCCTGCAATATGCCTTTAGTTGGCCTGTGAGCCCAGCCTGGGATTGTGACCTCATACAATGTGTTCCCATTATTGTCTTCCCAGAGGCCATCAACAGCTATTTTTACTGTCATGCCCAGTGGGAAGCTTGCTTCATAGTCTGTCGCTACTACCATTAAATATGACATGAGTGGTAACATGAGGCACTTCTATCATGTCTTGGTCATTACTGGGGGGACCTGCGTCCCTCGTCATCCAGTCAAGTACTTCATTTCCCAGGATGATCCCATACCAGTGGAAGCCCATGCTTTTCCCGTGCTCACCCGACTGCGGGGAGGGGAATGGCTGCTTCAGCCTTTTAATCTGTAGTGAGTCTCTGCCAGGTTTAATTGTCAGCTGTAAGTCACCTATCAAATCTCTCCCGCACAGATTTATGGGACATTTGCGGGAAATCACAAAATTGCAAGACACTGTTATGCCTGACAAGGGGTCTCTGACCTCTATGGGCTTAGTGGTGGATTCGCACTCCACTCCCCCCCCCCCCCCCCCCCCCCTGCATTTCGAGTCAAAACAGTGCCTGCCTTTTCCCAGCGAATGTGAGTTGAAGCTCCTAAGACAGAGCGACATGCACCAGTATCCACCAGAAATCTGATCTTATTCCCTCCCACTAGCAGGGTTATTTCAGGTTTATGGGTGTCTGCGTAATCAATGTTTATACACATCCTCTGGTGCTGAATGTTAGTCTCACTGTCACTGCTGTCTATATCATCTAGTCATGCGGTGGGTCTACTTCTTCTCTCCCTCTTTGGGCAATTTCGAGCAAAGTGACCTTTCTCACCACAAGAAAAACATTCTCCTCTCTCACGTCTCCCCTCATAATCTCTGATCCTTCGCCTAGGGCGAGGCACAGTGTCATTCACATACACACAGTCACTGCTGTCTGTAATAAACTGTTCTTATCACCTTGCTTCGACACCATCGTCTCACAGACTGTGAGATCACTTGACTCTCCACACCGCAAACAGGATATAGACTTTCTCAGGCTTTTCCGATATTTACGTTATTTTTTCAGGAAACAGGAATACAGATAGATACATTCATCTCCTGGCAAAGCAGACTTCCATGTTGCGTTACAGCTACTTGAGTATCTATCCTACTGAAGATACCCAGGTCTTCTTGTATCTACTCTATGTTACATCTAGACTACCTATGTACAGCATACCTTATATCAGATTACAGAAAGGAAGAACATACAGAACTAATTGGGTTCCAGTCAGTATTGAAGCATAGCAGGAATCAGAGAGAGAGAGCCCCTTTTCAGCTCGTCCAGCTATTAATACCGACTAGGAAAGAGTTAAACGTGACATCACATTCGCCACCCCTAGATCAGATTATTGGTGGACCCTACTCGTGGTGTCATCATACACGCCTACTCGATTAATATTTAATGTCACCTTTCCTTTACTTACAGGAATGTGGATGTTTTGTAAACATGGCCAATGTTTTCTGTTCTGGTGGTGGTACATGCCCAGGTCAGAGAGACCCGCGGCCTTGTTCAGAACAGCTTCTTGGTATGTTCTAGTTCTGCTGACAGAACTGCAGATTTTCTCTCTACAGAGAAAATCCCCTTAAAGGACAGGTCTGCTCATCAAGCCTTTTTGACTAACTCAGTCCAAATAACTGAGGCCTACTTAAATTATAACACTGTCCTTGTCACTGCTGCTGTCATAGTCTAAAGCAGGCATGGGCAAACTCGGCCCTCCAGATGTTACAGAACTACAAGTCCCACAATGCATTTGCCTTTATGAGTAATGACTGTGGCTGTCAGACTCCTGCAATGCATTGTGGGACTTGTAGTTCCTTAACAGCTGGAGGGCCAAGTTTGCCCATGCCTGGTCTAAAGCATATGTGGCAGCTGTGGTAACTTTCTTTTGCTTTTTTCTCTTGTCCCTAGCAGTTCTCTCTGCATGCCTAGCATATTCCAGAAAGTCTTGCAACCTGCAAGTACGCCAGGTCACTAAATGCTTGTGGATAAACCATTGCAAGTCCTCTCGCAAGGATCTGTCTATTTGGGCTTTAAGTTGCTGTTCCCATGGACTGTCATCAGCCCTGTTTGCAGGCCTTGTAAGGCCACTGTATTTGTCAAAAGCATCCATCACCCTTGCTACTAAGTCATCTATAGTTTCAGTTGGTTTCTGGGTTATGGATGCGAGCTTACTGTAGTCTGGGGTTACTTTGTAATATGTTTCCATGCGGTCTAGTACCGCTTCAAACGCGTCTTTCAGCGCTCCACTGTTCCATTCAAAAAGCTTAGGTGCATCTGTCCCTACCGCAGGGTGATACATTTTCCACTTCTCATCTACCTCACTCCAGGAAGTACCATTCATTCGCCTGAGGACTCTGTCGCATTCTAATGCTGTCAGTTTAAAGCTAGCTCTCAAGCCCCTTAGCCCTTTTACACAGTCTGCTATATCTTCCTTTGGGGCAGGAATACCTTTGAGAGCACTAATCATATCATCCTCAGTCCAAGGTCTGTAGACCTCCTGTATGTTCTCTGAGCCATTTGGGAGTTCTATCATGGGCATAGACTGCACCATAGGGTGAGGTGATGGGGAAGGTGCTGTAGGCACTTCCTCTTTTGGCAAGGGTGGATATACATTAACATAGGGGGGCGGAGGAGGATGGGCATAATCCTCCTGTAGGTGAGCCTCCGCCTCCTCCTCCTTTATGGCAGTTCCTACCTTCCTTGATCTGCCCCTTTGCTTCTCTATCTGTTTTGGTTCAAGTTTAAATGTAGTCTTTTTGCTTGTCGTCCTGCTAGCGGGGGCAGACGCAGATCTATGTGCGGCCACCGATCTAGCTCTGAGTCGGGGTGACCTGCTAACGGGGGAAGGAGACCGGTCACGCCTATCGACTACCTCGTCCTCCACCTCCTCCTCGTCACTACTCTCTGGGTCATCTTGTCGTGTGTGTGCAGTCACATTGTTCATTTTACTTTGGGAAAAAGACTGACGATGTTGAAAATGACTAACGTCTTTCTTTTTCTTATCCGCCTCATCCTTCCATATTTCTGCTTGCTGCAGACCAAACCTTTTTTCTAACCTTACATCACCTTTAGCTTCATCCTTAATACGTTTTATGAGGGCCCGGCATTGTTTGGGGTGTAAGTGACCCGGGAATTGAAACCGCGCCCGCCAGAGGCCACACTTCTTTGTGTAAGAAGGATCCCTCCTGTGCATGATGACCTCGTCATCTGTAGCCTCTAGAGGACGGGGTTTGTTACTTCCTTGTCCCATGCCTGGGTTTGAGAATTACAAATGAGCTATGACAACAATTTTCAGTCCCTTTCTCTCTGGACTACCTTAAGGATTTTTCTATCACCTCACGACTCAAACATTCACATCTACTCCTGTGAATAGGAAAAAGGAAGTAACACTTACATTTCTGTAGTTAGATTTCAATGGACCCGGGACCCTCAGTGGCACGCGATGTCTCTGAACTGTCTCCTCCGTCTGTGGTTCTTTGGAAGCAGCTGTCGAGGACGATGGAGTCTGCTTCGAGTGGCCTCTTTTTACAGGTCACCTCGTGGGGCCCGGAGGACTTTGGGTGGACGTCAGCTGTGATCAGACGTCCAGCAGCACTCGACCAGAGGTCCAGGTCGTCCACGATCCAGTGCTTCCGGTTCGAAGGACCAAAGATGTCAATGTAAAAAGCAACCTTATCTACTCAGAAGCACCGGAGGAAACAGAATTGGTTTCAGAGACAAAGCGTTGTTTATTACACACGTGCGGCTTCTCCCTGGATTACATGAGTCTATGATAAGCACAGCTCAACCCAAAAGAGAAGTGAAGTTCCCGCGCAGCCCACCCCCCTTATAGTCTCTTTGTTTTCCTGGGTGTCTCCTTGGTGATGTCAGGTCAAAGGCGGTGTCATCAGTGAAAGTTGGCATCTGACCAGTAGAAGTTCAGAGTTCAGTTCTTTCTCCTTATATGTCTTTACTGCATCCAGACTTTTCTGAAGCTTCCTCTTTCGCTGAGGGCCCCGATCTCACAGACAGGATGGGCCTCAAACTCCAGACATGCACATTTCCTGAGGAGAGTAAAAATATCCACGGCAGTTTGCTGTTCTTTTGAGCACATATGTCAACTCAGTTCCCTGATCCTACTTTCACTGACAGGCTTTTGCCTTTTAAGGTATCACGACAGCTGCTTAAACAGTAATACTAAGTTAACCCTTTTTTTAACACTAGCCAAGCATGATGCACAAACATATATCCTTATATCCACAACTTCCGCTGTCACTGGAGTGACAGAAAGTTATACGCGGATGCCGGATGTGTGATGCGGAAAGGTGATGGGAGAAGATGCTAGCCGGGAGCCCAGGCGGAGAAGACAGCGCGGACCAGGGGACTCGCGCCGGCCGGAACAGGTAATGTATGTGGGGAAGGAGGGGTCGGCGGCAGCTCCACAGATTGTGATCGGTTTCAGGCTGAAATCGATTCACAATCTGTTTGCAGTAAGGTGGCCATACGATCCCTCTCTGATCAGATTCGATCAGAGAGGAATCTATCTTTTGGTCAAATCTGATGGCAAATCGACCAGTGTATGGCCACCTTTAGGTTTGAAGGATTCTCTTTTGTTACACCAAATGAAGGAGGCATCATTGTGACCAAACATTTGAATTTTTGTTTCGTCTGACCATAACACAGAAGACCAGAAGTCTTCTTCTTTGTCCAGATGAGCATTTGCAAAGGCCAAGTGAGCTTTTGTTTGCCTTATCTGGAGAAGTGGTGTCCTACTTGGTCTGCATCTGTGGAACCCAGCACTGTGCAGTGTCCGTTGGATTGTCTGCCATGAGACATTTCCACCAGAAGTTCCCAGATTCACCAGGATGGCTTTGGTGGTGATCCTTGGATTGTTTTTCACCTCTCACTGTCTTCCTGGACAGCACAGGTGTCACTTTTGGCTTTCGACCACGTCCTCTGAGATTTTCTACAGTGCGGGACATCTTTTTAATAATACTTTGCATTGTAGCCACTGGAACTTGAAAACATTTAGAAATAGAGATGGCCCAAATGGTTCCTGGCGAACTTCCGTGGTTCACGATCGCGGAGAACCACAAACTTTTTCGGAAGTTTGATTTGCCCCATAGTGCATCATTAGGGTCAACTTTGACCCTCTACATAACGGTCAGCAGGCACATTGTAGCCAATCAGGCTACACTCCCTCCTGGAGCCCCACCCCCTTATAAAAGGCAGGCAGCATCAGGATTTTCACTCACTCGTGTGCCTGCAGTAATTAGAGAAGGGAGAGCTGCTGTGCAGAGACCTATAGGGAAAGCTTACTTGGGCTCTTGTAGGCTTGTTAGCTTGCTCCTTGCTGATTCTTATTGCTAAAAAAAGCACCCCTCAACAGCTCTTTTGAGAGCTAATCTTGTTCTTGTGAGGTTTTTTTTTTTTTTTTTGTGGCCCGCTTGCATTATATACAGCCCAGTCAGTCAGTCGCAGCTGGCCTTTGGCCTCTTGGTGGTATAATTACTACTGTGCCAGGTGCACATTATAATACCCATCACTGCATATACCTACCTGTTGTTCACTTCAGTGCACCCACCTACCTACGTGAGTGCAAGCAGTGTCACTGTGTCTGTCCGGTACCTGTCTGTGTGTGGCAGGTTCACATTATAATACCCATCCATCACTGCATATACCTACCTGTTGTTCACAGGGCACCCACCTACCTAAGTGAGTGCACACAGTGTGATATTTAATACCACCAGTCACTGTATCTGGGGAGGCGAACGTTGTAAACTAGAAACATTAATGCTGGCCAGAAAAGTGATGGAAAAGATGTTTCAAGTGGTCTAACACCTGAGTTTTTTTTTTTCAGTGACTACAAGAGGGAAAAGAGACATTTCAAAAAGACCTTATAGTTTTTAAGAAAATCTATTTTAAAATTCTACTTCTGACCGTGGGAAAATTAAACGCCCGCCGAATTTAGCGGCTAATAGCAAAGGCCCTTTAAAAGCTAGAAACTCCAAAATTGCTGGGAGTGTTAAGAACAGTGGGAACAAGAGGAACATTTTATTTTTTTCTAAAAGACCTTCTACTTTTTGAGAAAATCGATTTTAAAGTTTCAAAGAAAAAAGAGCCCATTCATTAAAAAGAACTGGATCATTCATGAACCGTTAGTATAGCTTAGAATGCGTCCTGTGCAGGACCTATAGCTGCCGGCTCCCGCTTTCTCTCCCCACCTGCCTTCACCTGTCACCCACCAGGTGCCAGCCTAGCTGAGGGTGACAGGTGAAGGCAGGTGGGGAGAGACAGCGGGAGATGGCAGCTATGTATCCCAAAGGACGCATTCTCTGCTATGTGGGGGGTGGCGGAGATCTTCAATCAACTTAATTGAAGATTGCAAGATAAAAGGTACAGGTAAGTATTTCTGGTTAATTAAGAACATTAAAGGATTTTTTTTGTGGTTGTGTTTTTATATCATTTAACCCTTTGTGGAAATGGGTAAGGGGTACTTTGTAACCCTATACTCATTTCTGCTGGGAGGGGGGTGGGCATCTGGGGTCCCCTTCTTAAAGGGGACTCCCAGATGCCACCATGAACCCGCCCCAGGGAGTCGTCGCCCCCACCTCCTCCTGGGGCTCCTGGGGTGGGGAAGAGTACCTTGTACATGGATTGGACAAGGGCTTGGGGGAGAGGGGAAGGCTTGGCCGCCCCTCTTCCCCGGAGCCCCCCCATACCATGGACCATGTGGGTTGGTATAGCTCAGGGTGTGAAGCCCCACATGGCTGGGGGCTCCGCATTCTGGCTATCCCAGCCTGCATGGGGGGCAAGGGGTTACAGAGAGCTTGGTAGGGGGGACCCCCGTAATTTTTTTTTTCAGATTTCCCACACTCAGCACATTATATTTATCAATTTTCTCAAAAACTATAAGGTCTTTTTGAAAAAAAAAATGTTCCTCTTGTAGTCACTGCCCTCCTCTACATACCCTGCAAATTTGGTGTTTTTACTATATAAGGGGACTTTGCTATTAACCGCTAAATTTGGCAGGCATTAAAGTCTATGAGAAAAATGCAAACACAAACTGTTTTTGAAAAAACCGTGTGGTTCACCGCGAACCACTGAAGTTCGCCGGCGAACCATTCGGGCCATATCTAGTCAGGACGTGGTTGACTATTTAACACAGAACACCTCATCTTCCGCAACCACCAGCGCTACTACAAGCTCCTCATCCGCTGCATTTGACGCTTCGCAGGAGTTATTTGGTGGGGAAATCACTGATGTACAGCCATTATTGTAACAACAAGATGAAGGCGCTAAGCAAGTTACACCACCTCATATGTCTGAGTTAGGCAACACTATGGGCGTAAGGTAGGAGGAGGAGGATGAAGTACCTGCTGTTGGTGTAGTTTATGAGGTGTCTGAGGCAAGCAAAGCTGGGCAGGATGGGCAGGATGATTGTGATAACGATGATACGGATGCCACGTGGGATCCTAAGAGACAAGGGCCTCAATTCACTAAACCTAAAGATAACTCTTCTGTCTTTAAGTTAACTCTTCAATCCTTAAAATAACTCCAGAATTCTAACGTTAGACAGGCTGTTAATTAACTGCGTGTGAAAATAACTACAGAGGAGGTAACTTAAGAAATGACGGGATAAGATAACTGTGTGGTGGTACGTTTTCTCTTGCCTTATTATCTCAAGCATGATCCTAGTGAATTGAGGCCAAGATGACCAAGGGGACAGTTGAGGGAGAGTCAGAGAGGAGTAGGAGGAGACGAGTTCCTGAAAGAAGCAGGGGGAGCTCTTCATCATAAACAGCTGGTGGCAGGGTCCAGCGCCATGTATCGCCACCTATGGACAGCCAGCCAACATGCCCTTCAACGTCAGCTGCTGATGCTACCATAGTGCCATCACCCCAGGGGGGGCTCAGCGGTTTGGACATTTTTTAATGTGTCTGCCTCAGATCAGAGCAATGCCATCTGTTCTCTCTACCTCTAAAAATTGAGCCGTGAAAAGGCCAACACCCACGTAGGGACAACTGCCCAATCCTCGCCTCAACCTTATTTCCATCCATCCCACCCACAAACGCATGCTCCCCCTACCCTGCGGTCTCTGGAATGCCAGATCTGTCTGCAAAAACTTACAGCGGTCCACGACATCTTCCTCTCCAAAACCCTCACCATCCTCACACTCACTTAGACATGGCTTACCCCTTTTAACTCTGTCGCAGAGGCTGATCTTTTCTATGGGGAGCTTCACCTCAGTCACACCTCCAGATCAGACAACAGGACTGGGGGAGGGGTGGGTCTGCTCCTCTCCCTACCCTGCACCTTTCGTGTCCTCACCCCACCTCCCTCCCTACAATTCACATCATTTAAGACCCACACTATCTGCCTCTACCACTCCCTGCCAGCCATTGTTGTAGTCTAATGCTAGGTACACACCATACAATTTTCTGTTAGATTTTCTCTTAGAGTTACCTGCCAGATAGCTTTTTTCCATGTTGTAGGTAAATCTAACAGAAGAATCTATATATATAATAGACTAAGTGCCTCAACCTTCGAGCAAGAAGAAGAAGTACTTTGCATGAGAAAATGTATGCGTAATCAAACACCAAGTTTAAGGCCTCTTTTCCACGGACTGTTGAGCTGTGTGCTCAGCAAGCAGTTACCAGGCAGCAGCGAGCAGTTACCGGGCAGCAGCGAGCAGTTACCGGGCAGCAGCGAGCAGTTGTAAGAGTTTGAGAGGCATTTTACTGCCTATCAACTGTCCATGGAAAAGAGGCCTACCCTAGCAAGTCTGGCTTTGCAAATCTAGCCTAATTGGCTATTCATGACGCAATGCTCATGCAAATTTTCTTTTGCATGCCAAACTATGCAGGGTCAAAAAACCAATACCGCAAAGCAGTCGCCCTGCTACATGCCAGTGATGAGCGAAAATGCAAAAATTTGTTTCGACAATTTTTTGCCGAATTTTCGCCTAATTTCGTTTTTGACAGGCAAATTTTCCATCTAATTTTTTCGCGTTAATTTTCGCCTAATGCCAGTCATTTTCACGTTACGTATTTTTACTGACATTTTCCGCATAAGGGCATTAGCGTCCGCGTTCAGAGAAGTTTCTTGTGCATTATTGTGGACATTTTTCCGTATAAACGTCCGCATGGACTGAATTTCCATGCGGATTGTGGACATTTTTCGGCATATGGGGATAAGCATCCACATACAATGAATTTTCGATGCTGGTCGAAAACGCAAATATTTCTGAAGATTTTCGTGAAAATTCGCCAAAAATGAAAATGGGATTTTCGATGCGAAACTGCTACATGCTACATTAGCACTATCCAGGAGCGCCACAGGGAGGATTCCCAATGCCCCCCTTTTTATACAACCGGGGGGACCACGGGTCCCAGGCTCTCTCACTGCCTGGGAACCACAGTGGCACCCCGGAGGGGGAGGCTAGGTGGTGCAGGCGCCCCCCCTCCCCCAAGTGTGACCAGCGCCAGGGAGAGCCGTCCGCACCCACCTCCCAATATTAGAAACAGGCACTTACCTTAACGTCCATTGCGTTCTGCTACATGCGCATTAACTTGGGGGCACCACATGAGAAAGGAGTGAAGCATGGGTCACCCCGAGCTTTAGAGCTCAGGGCTGGCTCACATCCAACACTCCGGGGGGGGGGAAGGACAGGCACAGACAACTAACTCCAGGGCTCACACCGCAGGAGCAAGCCATCCACCACCTGCCTCCAAAGGATACAAACTGCACAAAATGCTTTCCATGAGAAAATTAATGCGCATGTAGCAGAACGCAATGGACGTTAAGGTAAGTGCCTGTTTTTAATATTGGGAGGTGGGTGCAGACGGCTCTCCCTGGCGCTGGCCACACTTGGGGGGGGGGGGGGGGGGGGGCGCGGCTGCGCCACCCAGCCTCCCCCTCCGGGATGCCGCTGTGGTTCCCAGGCAGTAAGAGAGCCTGAGACCCTGCGGTCCCCCTGTTTGTACAAAAAGGGGGGCATTGGGAATGCTCCCCGTGGCTCTCCTGGATAGTCCCGCAGGGCAACCGCTTTGCAGTATTGGTTTTTTGACCCTGCATAGTTTGGCATGCGAAAGCAAATGCATATTTGCATGAGCATTGCCTCATGAATAGCCAATTAGGCCAGATTTGGAAAGCCAGACTTGCTAGGGTTAAACTTGGTGTTTGAGCACGCATACATTTTCTAATGGAAAGCCTAAAGGTGGGTACACACATCAGATAAAAGTCTTTGGAAAATGAAAGATCACAGACCAATGTTACCCCCTTCCATGTAGTATGAGAGCCAAACCTACACAGTCTATTCTATTGAGCTGAACTCCCCATCAGATAAAATTTTTTGCAAGATGCTGCACACAAAGATGCTGTACACATGCAACAGATCAGTATCTGCAAAAGATCTGTTCCTGCAAAAAATCAGTTTCTGCAAAATGCATTCATAGTCTATGATATCTGCAGATCTCATGCTGAGCATACACGGTATGTTTTCTACTATGTAATCGAGCCGCTGATGGCTCGATTGATAATTTCCGACGTGGCCGATACCCCGCCGGATCGATTCTGCGCTCGATACCGGCAGGCAGGACAAAAGAAGAAACGAATGGAAAATAAGTGCTCGCGGGGACGACCGGGAATCGATCCGACCGCCCGCGGGGACGAGCGGGAATCGAGCCAGCGGCTCGATTACACAGTAGAAAACCTACCATGTATGCCCAGCATAATACACACCTTGCTTGACGGACATTCATCTGCAGATCACACAATCATCTGCAGATCCAAAGATCCATCCTGGTTGATCTGATCTGCAGATGATTGTCCGTTAAACAAGGTGTGTATGAGATCTGCAGATATAGACTATGAATGTATTTTGTAGGTACTGATCTTTTGCAGATACTGATCTGTTGCATGTGTACAGCATCTGTGTGTGCAGCATCTTGCAAAGATTTCTGTCTGATGGGGAGTTCAGCTCCATAGAAAAGACTGTGTAGGTATGGCTCTCATACTACATGGAAGGGGCTAACATTGGTCTGTGATCTTTCATTTTCCAAAGACTTTTATCTGATGTGTGTACCCACCTTTATTTTTCTTGCTTCAAGGTTGAGGCACGTAATCTATTAGATAGATAGAAGATGCGGCGTATGCTACGACGCGGGTCGGCTAGTCTAACAGAAAATTGTATGGTGTGTACCTAGCATTATACCGCCCTCCGTCAAGCTCCACAGCACAATTTCTCAACAACTTTGGCTCCTGGCTCCCACACGCCATCTCCTATGACCTCCCCACCATCATCCTCAGGGATTTCAATATTCCCATTGATGAACCTAACAACTCTGTCGTGACACAGATATTCATCATAGCCAACTCCCCTAGCCTAGTTCAACACAGCAACACCCCCACCCACTCTGCAGGTCACACGCTCGACTTTATATTCGCTAAATCCATCACCATTACAGACCTTGACATTGCACCCTTGCAACCCTCAGACCATCATCTTCTCACCCTCAACCTCATCACAGAAAGCACCTCCAAACTATGTGCCCACCCACCTGGTCAATGGCACCTACACAAGCTCAACCCTAGTGTCCTTGCTGCAACCCTCCATGCCCTCTTTCACTCTCCCCACCCTAACCTGTCCCAATCTTGCTGCAGCTCAGCATCATCAAACCCTCTGCTCAGCCATAGAGGAAGCTGCCCCCCCCCCCCAATATTCCAACACAACTGCCCCCCTTAACCCCAAGCCCTGGCGTAATACCCATACTCGCAACCTCCAGAGGGTAACACGTGCCACTGAATGGAAATGGAGGAAAACTCAACTTTACCAGGGTTTCCTACAGTACAAGGCTAACCTGCTGCAGTTCCACACTGCCCTTGCTGATGCAAAGCAGCAATACTTCACCAAGCTCATCGGAGCAAGCACAAGCTTCCAACCCCTGCCGTCTTTTTGCCACTTTTAACTCCCTGCTAAGACCCCCCTCTACCCTCTGTTTCATCCCTCTCTGCCACAGATTTAGCCACCCACTTCACCAACAAAATTGTCTCCATCAGTCAGGAAATATCTAATTTTTAATCTTCACCTCCCACCCCCTCCCATCCAGCTCCTCTTCCACCCTATCCTCCCCTCACCTCCTTCACTCCTACTACCATTGAGGAAGTCGACCACCTACTGCAGACTTCCCATACCACTGCCTCCCCCTTGACCCCATGTCTGCTGATTTACTCCATCCTCACTTCATGGATTTGGCCCCAGTCCCCACTACCCTGTTTAATAGGGATGGTCGCTGGATTCCGTGGAAATCAGTTTTCCGAGATTCCGGTCAGAAATTGGCAATTCCATTCCCTCGCATCGGAACGCAATTGCTCTAGCGTTCCGGCGGAATTTCCACAGAATGATGCATATTCCGCCAGAATGCAAACTTTTGTATGCCAATCACAAGGAAGACCCGCCTAGACACTGTAAACAGACGGACTTCTGCATGAAAATAGGAATTTCTGCACCAATTAAGGTAGCCATACACTGGTCGATTTGCCATTAGATCGACCAACTGACCGATCCCTATCTGATCGAATCTGATCAGAGAGGGATCGTATGGCTGCCTTTACTGCAAACAGATTGTGAATCGATTTCAGCCTGAAACCGATCACAAGCTGTTGAGCTGCTCCTGCCGCCTGTCCTAACTCCCCCCCCCCCCCCCCCCCCCCCCCGTATACATTACCTGAAGCTGGCTCCGGGTCCTCTTCTCCACGCGGCACGCATCCCAGCATCCTGCACCGCATCCCAGCGTACACTGTCACTCCGTGACCAGGAAGTTCAAATAGAGCGCCCTCTATATGAACTTCCTGGTCACTGGAGTGACACAGGAAGTTAATATACGCTGGGATGGAAGCAGGAACAGAGCGGTGCAGCACGGAGAAGATGCCCGGGAGCCAGCGTCAGGTAATGTATACCTGATCGGATCGGCCGCCGCTAGCGACACGCTCCCTACCCGCGGGCGATCGACGGTAATTTCCCGCACGGCGCGATCGACGGGAGGAAATCGGATCGGCAGGTGCGTTTAGCGCGAACGATTGGCAGCAGATTCGATCACAATGATCGAATCTGCTGTCGAAACGGCGGCAAATCGGGCCAGTGTATGGCCAGCTTTAGAGCCTTAAAGCAGATCCGAGGTGAAAAACTAACTATAACAAGTAACTTGTCTTTATTTAGTTAAGTTTAGATGGTTTACACAGTAAACGAGCAGCAAACAGCTTCATCTGTATAAAAACATTTATTGCTGTTATACAATGGGAGCTGCCATGTTCTACTTGTAATCATTGCACAGGTAATCTTATCTTTATCTCCACACCTCAGACTGAGTAAACCCCACTCCCCTCTCCCTCCCCTTGCCTCTGAAATCCCGTGCATGCTCAGTGTGTGCTGGGGCTGTCCTGTGTGAAAGCGGTATTGTCACCATAAAAATCTAATTTCAACAGCAACTGGTCTGAGTGTATTAACCTTCTTGGCGGTAACCCCGAACGTAGTTCGGGGTAAGCCGCCGGAGGGTGCCGCTCAGGCCCTGCTGGGCCGATTTGTTTAATTTTTTTTTTGCTGGACGCAGCTAGCACTTTGCGCCAGCACCCTGATCGCCGCCGCGCGCCCGATCGCCGCTATACGGTGCGGCGCGTGCGGCCCCCCCCCCCAGACCCCGTGCGCTGCCTGGCCAATCAGTGCCAGGCAGCGCCGAGGGGTGGCCCGGGACTCCCAATGACGACCCGACGTCAGTGACGTCATTCCGCCCCGTCGCCATGGCGACGGGGGAAGCCCTCCAGGAAATCCCGTTCTTTGAACGGGATTTCCTGATCGGAGATCGCCGAAGGCGATCGAAGAGGGCGGGGGGATGCCGCTGAGCAGCGGCTATCATGTAGCGAGCCCTGGGCTCGCTACATGATATAGAAAAAAAAAAATTAAAAAAAACTGCCGCGCTGCCTCCTGGCGTATTTTTTTTATACCGCCAGGAGGGTTAAGTGATAAAGATGCTAATCCTGCATTCAAAACTTGCAAAACTTTTTCTGCTGTTATGGTTTGGAGTTATCACATACTTTAGGAGCACTGGCCCTAGTGCCAAAGAGTTGAATGCTGGGAGTTTTTTTTATCTATAATATATTCCTCCTCTTCCATTTATTTCCCTGCCTAGCTTTCTTATCTGAAACACCTCTGCTCACTTGTGTTTACAAGCAAGGCTGAGGTGGCTCAGCAATTGGAGGATGAGACCGTGTCGTTCCTAGTATACACCTCAGTGGGAGTGTCTGAAGACTCTGGGAGGAGGGCAGTTAATGAATACACAATGAGCAAGAGAAGGGAGGGGGGAAAACAAAAGTCAGGGAGGATATGATGTTAGCATTAGCTTGGCAAGATGGCCACTGCCTTGAATAGAATTTTCTGCTTTTCCTTTATAAAATTCACAGGAATCAGTACGTGGATAGCACAATACATCTGTTATGTAAGTAGAAGTAGTATTTATCTACTTATATATGTGTTTTTTTTTATTTCTAGGTTAGCATGGGTGTCGCTTGTTCTTAAAGAGACTCTGTAACAACAAAAACCTCCCCTGGGGGGTACTCACCTCGGGTGGGGGAAGCCTCCGAATCCTAATGAGGCTTCCCACGCCGTCCTCTGTCCCACGGGGGTCTCGCTGCAGCCCTCCGAACAGCCGGCGACTGTGCCGACTGTCAGTTCAATATTTACCTTTGCTGGCTCCAGCGGGGGCGCTGTGGCGACTTTCGGCACGGAAATAGACGGAAATACCCGATCTCCGTCGGGTCCGCTCTACTGCGCAGGCGCAAGTTTCCGGCGCCTGCGCAGTAGAGCGGACCCGACGGAGATCGGGTATTTCCGTCTACTTCGGCGCCGAGAGGCATCAGAGCGCCTGCGCAGGAGCCAGGAAGGTAAATATTGCGTCACGGCTGTACGGAGGGCTGCAGCGAGACCCCCGAGGGACGCAGGACGGCGTGGGAAGCCTCATTAGGATCCTGAGGCTTCCCCCACCCGAGGTGAGTACCCCCCAGGGGCCGTTTTGTCATTACAGTTCCTCTTTAAGAAGCAGTGTATTGGAACACAAACTGTGGAAGAAGACAGACATACCTGCAGATACAGCTGTTCCTGGATTTACACAGATAAATTCAAGGTAAGACTAATCCTGGTTACCAAACCTACTTTCATTTATAAAACTTTTTTTTTTTTTTTTAATACAATCCAGATAATAGTATTACTCTGCAGTGACATAGTAATATTTTTTTTTTTTGTTCTGCTTATTTTTAATTTTTGTAATGGTGGCAGCAGGTCTTTTCAGAACCGGTCCATCTCAGCAGAGCTAGGAGTGAATTGTAACTGTTGTTGCATCCAGTTATGTGATGTGTTCTGTATAGAGGTGCCCATGCAAGTATAGATTGCCACCCAATATGATTTATTATAATGCTATGGACTATCAATCTACGTTCGACTACAATCGATGTGCCGGAGATGTTAGGTCAAAAGATAGTGGGCACCTGAGCCTGAAAATGGAGGCTATTCTTATGGCCCGTACTCACGGGCTGCAGAAGTGGCCTGTCGCCAGCACACGTGAGCGTGTGGGCGACAGGCCGGCGACAGCTCCTCGCCAGGTCCCTCCGCGTACACACGCGGAAGAGGGACCAGCGGCGAGATGGAAGCTGTCGCCGACATTCCTCCTCCCCCCGCCGGAAGCTCCATTTACCACAATGGAGGTTGCTGTCGCTAGTCCGCCTACTCACGCGGACTAGCGACAGTTGCGGGGGAGGTGCGGCGGCGACTGTCGCCATGCGATTGAAACTTTCAATCGCATGGCGACATGAGCGGCGGGCGACAGTTCGGGGTGCGCGCGCGTGCGACGGCCCATACTCACGGGCGACCTGTCGTCGCAACACGCGCGCGCCGCGTGTTGAGGCGACAAAAGTCCCTCGTGAGTATGGGCCATAAAGGGGATCTTGCAGTGCTACTTTATCAGGCAGCTCCTGAATTTACTGGTGGGCCTTTACATTGTCATCTATAGCATCACCAACACTTCTCTGGCTATAAATACCAGAGGTGTGCGGGAGAGAGCATATGGGGATGGTAGAATTGAATAATCGTGCTGCTGCTGCAGTGGATGTGCGGATCTATAGCAGCTTGCTGGGAGAAGTAGTGCAGCAGAGGTTGGCTACATTGTAGTTCGTACTCTGGGCTGTAGTGTGTGTGGTTCGTATTAAGCCCAATCTACGCAATACGATTCTTTATTCAATTACGATTCTATTTACGATCCGATTAAATCCGACATGTCCGATTGGGATTCGATTTGCCATTTCAAAACAATCGAATTCCGATCGGACATGTCGGATTTAATTGGATCGTAAATAGAATCCTAATCGAATAAAGAATTATATCTTGTAGATTGGGCTTTAGGCTAATGCTTATTACACACAATGAGATTTTCTGGCAGATGTGCTGCCAGATCAACTATTTCCAGCATGGCCAATCTGATTTCCGATTTGATTTCCCATTCACGTGTAAGGAAAATCGATTGGAAATAAGAAAGGTCATGCTGGACATACTAGATCTGGCAGTAAATCGGCAATAAAATCTCATTGTGTGTATTAGGCTTTAGATAGAGGAGAGTTCGTTTGAGAGTAAAGGATGGCCACACTGTATGCAGTCTGACTGTACAATCAATCTCCAATCTTACTACTTTTATGTAGTATAAGACTACCTGAAACTTATTGGTGTTTATAGTACATGGATGTTTGTAGATTGTATAAAAATTGTATAGTCACATTGCATAGTGTGAAGCACAGAGGGTGATGGTAGAATATCAGTAAATTACCCGATAATTTACAATAGTGGATTGTATAATAATCAGTGGTGCTCAAATACCCCTTTTTAAAATTCGAGTTTGGTCGAATTCAAATAGTAAATTATTCGAGGTCAGTCGAATATTCGAGTCGAATAATTTTTACTATTCGATTCGACCTCGGACTTCGAGCTCACTATTCGAGTCGGTATTCGAGCTCATTATTCGAGCTGACTATTCGAATTGGCCTTAAATAGCTTCCAACACTTGTTTTGAGGGTGAATGGTGCAAGAAACATCTTTTTTTCCAAGTAACAACAGCAAGTGATTATGTGGGGATGTTCCTTTAAAAAAAAAAAGGTGAAAAGAGAAGTTGTGTCCAGAATTTTGTTCAGTACTGTATATACTTCTTCTTCATCTTCTCCTTCTCCTTCTCCTTCATCTTCTTCTATATCGTCTTCTTCTTCACTTATTTCTCTTTTCAATTTTTTTTTTAAAGAAATGCAGCTATTTTTGAGCGTAACAAATAGCTGGTGGCGCACGCATGTTGGAAGCGCCATTGCATGTGCTCCCTGGCAGTGGAAACACACAGACAGCAGGAGGTAAATTCAGCAGCAGGAGGAGGAGGATGAGTGTGTGGCAGCAGGCAGTCAATGAGGCAGGCAGCGTGACATAATAGCCCTGGTACCTAGTGGTGATACCAGGGCTGTCAATAAACACAACAGGAGGTCCCAGGCAGCGGTCGTGCAGCCCACATCGTGTCCAATACACAACTGGGACAACACAGTTTTCAACCCGGGCACCTCAGAAAAATTAAACCTTTTTTTTTTTAATGGTTTTTTGGTTTTGTTTGTACAACCAATTACACAGATATATAGCTATTGTTTGACGTAATAGCTGGTGGCAGTGTGGCAGCAGAAGGTAATTCTGTGTACCCTGGCAGTGGGAAACACAGACCGACAGCAGCAGCAGCAGGAGGAATGGAGGAGTAATGTGAGCAGCTATTGTTTGACGTAATAGCTGGTGGCAGTGTGGCAGCAGAAGGTAATTCTGTGTACCCTGGCAGTGGGAAACACAGACAGACAGCAGCAGCAGGAGGAATGGAGGAGTAGTGTGAGTGTGGCAGCAGGCAGGCAGCGTGACATAATAGCCCTGGTACCTAGCGGTGATACCAGGGCTGTAAATAAACACAACAGGAGGTCCCAGGCAGCGGTCGTGCAGCCCACATCATGTCCAATACACAACTGGGACAACACAGTTTTCAACCCGGGCACCTCAGAAAAATTAAACCTTTTTTTTTTTAATGGTTTTTTGGTTTTGTTTGTACAACCAATTACACAGATATATAGCTATTGTTTGACGTAATAGCTGGTGGCAGAGTGGCAGCAGAATGTAATTCTGTGTACCCTGGCAGTGGGAAACACAGACCGACAGCAGAAGGGCAGTACACAGCAGCCCACTGTAGGTGTAAAATGTGTGGCTGCAGGCGACGTAATAGTCAAAGTGAACCAGGCTGGCTTAGTGAGCAGGAGCCAGGAGGTGGTAAAGGGTGGTAAGGCACATTAACGATGGTTCTTAGCCAGTTCATGTCCCCCTCTCGCCGACAACAGGGGCCAGGAACTCGCCTTCCACCCACGCCTGGTTCATCTTGAGAAACGTCAGTCTGTCCACAGACTTGTGAGACAGACGTGAGCGTTTCTCGGTGACCACGCCACCAGCTGCACTGAAGCAGCGCTCGGACAGCACGCTGGAAGGGGGGCAGGACAGCACTTCCAGGGCGTACTGCGCCAGCTCGCTCCAGATCTCCAGGCGCTTGACCCAATACTCCATGGGATCAACAGGGGCATCGCTGTCAAGCCCACTGTAGGACCCCATGTAGTCAGCCACCATGCGGGTCAGGCGCTGGCTGTGACCGGAGGAGGATGCTGCTGCATGCACCTCCTCTCTAGTCACTGCTGCTGGAGCCTCTACAGTCCTGTAGAGCTCGTGGCTGAGAGACAGCAGGTCTGTGGGGCGCTTGCTGCTGGATGCAGGCACCTGCTGCTGCCTCTGTGCTGGCTGCTGGACAGTGGGGGTGGAAGGCTGGGGGAAGGCTTCCTCCAAGCGCTCAACAAGGGCCTGCTGCAATCTCCTTATTTGTTGCGCTGGGTCTCCTCCTGCAGGCGGCAGGAACTGGCTCAACTTCCCCTTGAGGCGTGGGTCCAACATCATGCTGATCCAGATGTCCTCCCTCTGCTTCATCTGGATCACCCTGGGGTCCTTGCGCAGGCACGCCAGCATGTGCGCTGCCATTGGGAAGAGGCGGGCCACGTGTGCTGGCACATCGATGGCAGTGCTGTCCTCATCCTCCTCCTCTGCCTCGTCAGCCTCATCCTCTCTCCACCCCCGCACCAACTCAGCTGCACTGTGCTGCTCCCCCTCATCATCAGCAAGGTCAGGGACCTCCACCAAGTCCTCCTCCTCCTCCCCCTCAGAGGTGGACTGTGCAGCTGCTTGCCGCTCCTGCTGGTCCAAGGCTGCCGCTCCCTGTTCCAGCAAAGCATCGAGGGCCCTGTTCAGCAGACAAACCAGGGGCACCCACTCGCAGACCATAGCATGGTCCCTGCTCACCATGTTAGTGGCCTGCAGAAAGGGAGCCAGCACTAAGCACACCTGCTGCATGTGCCTCCAGTCATCATCGGGGACGATGGACGGGATGTTGCTGGTCTTGTCCCTTCTCTGAGTGGCGGAAACAGTGGCCAGGGCAAGGTACTGGTTGACAGCGTGCTTCTGTTCAACCAGACGCTCCAACATCGCCAGGGGTGAGTTCCAGCGAGTCGGAACGTCAAGGATCAGCCGATGTCCAGCTCCTTTTGCACGTCTTCCAGGCTCACGCAGGCTGCAGCCGAGCGCCGGAAGTGACGCACAACGTTCCTTGCCGTTTCTAGCAGTTCGCCCATCCCCTGGTAGGTGCGCAAGAACTTCTGCACCACCAGGTTCAGCACGTGGGCAAGACAGGGGATGTGGGTCAGGATTCCCCTGTCTATTGCGGCAACCAGATTGGCCCCACTGTCGGCCCCCACCTCTCCGACTCTGAGGCCTCTGGGGGTCAGCCAAATCCTCTCCTGCTCCTGGAGTTTGGCCAACACATGGGTTGCCGTCAGCTTGGTCTTCCCAAGGCTGACCAACTGCAGCAGCGCTTGGCAGTGGCGGGCCTTCACGCTGCTGAGGCGGGGGGTTTGGCCAGGTGTGCCGGAGGATGGCAGAGGATCGGAGGAACCTGCTGCAGTTCCCCTGACCCTGCGGGGGGGCACCACCCACTGTGTTGCTGCTGCTGTGCCCACTGCTGCTCTCCCATCCTCACCCCCTTCCACCAAGCTGACCCAGTGGACAGTGAAAGACAGGTAGCGGCCTGTCCCGAAGCGGCTGCTCCAGGAGTCCATGGTGACGTGGACCCTTTCACCAACCGCGTGCTCCAGCCCTCGCTCCACATTGGCCATCACAAAGCGGTGCAGTGCAGGAATGGCCTTGCGGGCGAAGAAGTGTCTGCTGGGGAGCTGCCAGTCTGGGGCTGCACAAGCAAGCAGCGCACGCATGTCGCTCCCCTCCTGCACGAGCGTGTACGGCAGGAGTTGGGAGCACATGGCCCGTGCCAGCAAGCCGTTCAGCTGCCGCACGCGACGGCTGCTGGGAGGCAGAGCCCTAACCACCCCCTGGAAGGACTCGCTCAAAAGGCTCTGGCATGGCATTTTGCTGGCACGGGAATCAGCAGACACAGCGGAGGAGGCCACTGAGGACTGGCTGCCAGAACAGGCCTCAGTGTCGGCGGCAGGAGTTGCAGAGGGGGGAGGAGCAGTGCGTTTCCGCACTCCTGCTGGTGCTGCTGGAGGAGCAGGTGGGCGGGTAGCTGCTGTTGCTGCTGCTGCTGAAGGCTGTGCAGTGATGGGTGTGGTGCCACTGCCAGCACCAGATGCCTTCAGCCTCTGGAACTCCTCATGCTGGTGGAAATGTTTCGCAGCAAGGTGGTTGATGAGCGAGCTGGTGCTGAACTTTAAGGGGTCTGCACCTCTGCTCAACTTCCGCTGACAGTGGTTGCAAGTGGCGTACTTGCTGTACACTGTGGGCAGGGTGAAAAAGCGCCAGATTGGTGACAAAAACAACCCCCTACGGCATGGAACCGCTGCTGCCTGTCTCCCTGTGGTGGTTGGGGGGGGCTTGGGTGCGGCTGGTGGTGGTACTGGCAGATGCTGCTGCTGCTGAGCCTGAGACACCAGCAGGCTGTGGGACCTGCTTACTGCTGCCAATGCTTGCAATGATGCGCCTCCTTGCAAGGCCCACAAGCGCATCCTCCTCCTCCTCCTCCTCCTCAGAGCTGCTGATGACGACATCCCCTGGAGGTGGTGGCACCCAGTCTGTCTGTCACCGTGTCATCATCATCCTCCCCCTCCTGAAACATGTCCTGCTGGGATGATGACCCCCCAAACTCCTCTCCTGATGCATGGATGGGCTGCTTGACTGTCGCCACAGTCTTGCTGTCCAATCCCTCATCCCCCAAAGTGCCCATCAGCATCTCCTCCTCCAAATCGCCAACAGCAGACAATTGACTCATCATGCCTGGGGTCAAAAGAGTGCTGAGTGACAGGTCGGCGACTGACGGTGAACTGGCCTCCTCCCCAGGCCCTGCTGGGCGGCTGCTGCGAACAGGGGTGGTGGTGGTGGTGGTGAGGGTGGAGGCCTTGGATGCAGAGCTGATGGCGGGCTGCTCATCCTCCGTCATCAGTTGCACCACAGTGTCTGCATCCTTTTCCTCAATGGGACGTTTCCGACCCGGCTGGAGGAAAATCAGAGCAGGTGCTACACGCTGCTGCTGCTGTGTCTCTGCAGCGTGAGTTGCAGATGCTCCTGCTGGGCGGCGCCCAAGGCGTCCACGGCCAGTGGCTATGGGAGGAATGTTAGCCACTGACGCTGCTGCTGCTGCTGCTGCGGAACTGTTCATGGCGCCCGCGGCTTGCCACAATGCTGCTCCCTCTCCTCCTGATTCCCTTGCTGCCCTTCCCCTTGCCCAAACCGCGCTGGCTGCCACTTCCAGACATCTTCGATGTTTTGGGCGTAAACACAAAAGTTTTTGAAAAGGGCGGGTGAAAAGTGGGGTACTTTAATGGAGTGGGTTGGTGGGTGAGGTGACTGAGTGAGTGTCCCGACTCCCTAGTACAGTAAGTAAGTAGTAACAGTCAGGAAGTACAACTAGCAGTTACAATAATCAGTAGTAATCACAAGGAAATAGAGTGTGTGTACAATACAGACAGTGAGTGCACGCACGCGCAAACACGCGCAGGAGCTGGCCTATGAATAGAGACTGAGTGAGTGTCCCTAGTACAGTAAGTAAGTAGTAACAGTCAGAAAGTACAACTACAAGTTACAATAATCAGTAGTAATCACAAGGAAATAGTGTGTGTACACTACAGACAGTGAGTGCAAACACGCGCAGGAGCTAGCCTATGAACAGAGAGTGAGTGAGTGTCCCTACTACAGTAAGTAGTAGTAACTGTCAGGAAGTACAACTAGAAATTACAATAATCAATCAGTAATCAGAAGGAAATAGTGTGTGTACAGTACACAGACAGTGAGTGCACGCACACGCAGGAGCTAGTAGCCTATGAACAGTGACTGAGTGAGTGTCCCTACTACAGTAAGTAAGTAGTAGTAACTGTCAGGAAGTACAACTAGAAATTACAATAATCAATCAGTAATCAGAAGGAAATAGAGTGTGTGTACACTACAGTACACAGACAGTGAGTGCACGCAGGAGCTAGTACCCTATGAACAGTGACAGTGAGTGTCCTGGTACAGTTACAGTATATAACTACAATACAAAATACAATCACTAAGTAGTAAAGGACAGCAGAAATACTGGTATAGAGATGAGAAATAAACTAACAGAGGACAGGAGGACAGCTGCCCAGTGCCCACACAGGCAGGCCCTGAGGCCTAAAGCTGTAAGCCTGCAGCAGCTGGCCTGTCTCTATGTAACACAAAAGCTACTAACTAAAATACAATGTCTATCTAACTAACAACAATATAGGTGTGTATAGGAGGTGTATGTGAGCAAAAACACTAGGTAAATGACCACAATAGAGCTCTTGCTAAGCCAACGCACAAAGGAGCAGATCTCTCTCTGTACAAGTCTCAGGCAAGGACGGAAAAACCTAAAATGGCGGCCGCTATTTATAGGGTAGGGGCTGGCCAGGGTCCCCCTCTGTGATTGGCTGCCGTCAGAGGGCCTGGGAGCCCTCTGATTGGCTCTAAGGACATCAATCTGGGCTATGACGGTATTCGAGCTCGGTATTCGAGCTCGAATACCGTCGTTTGATCGAATAGCTCGAATAGTGAATGGCCTATTCGAGTTTACTCGAATAGCCCATTCGAATACCACCAGCTATTCGGAGCTCAAATACCGAGCTCGAATAACTGAAAAAGAGCTTGAATATTCGAGCTACTCGAATATTCGAGCTCTGCTGAGCACCACTGATAATAATGTAAAAATTTCAAATATTCAATTCCTGTTATTTCATGCCCATGTTTGAACACACCTTTGTTAGCAGTGTGGTTGAATATGTTGCTATACTGTAAAGCTCTGTCCACAAGCTTGATGAATGTGACTGAGTTGTCCAATAAGGACTGCTTGTGCAGGGAATGCAACATTTGCACATCAGGGGCTGACATGGGCAGCACGGTGGCGTAGTGGTTAGCGCTCTCGCCTTGTAGCGCTGGGTCCCAGGTTCGAATCCCAGCCAGGTCAACATCTGCAAGGAGTTTGTATGTTCTCCCTGTATCGACTTGGGTTTCCTTCGGGCACTGCGGTTTCCTCAACCATTCCAAAAACATACAGATAAGTTAATTGGCTTCCCCCTAAATTGGCCCTAGAGTACGATACACACACTACATGATACATACATAGACATATGACTATGGTAGGGACTAGATTGTGAGCTCCTCTGATGGACAGTTAGTGACAAGACAATATACTCTGTACAGTGCTGCAGAAGATGTAGGCGCTAAAAATAAATAAATAATAATAATAATAATAATAATGTGCAAATGCTGGATTCCCAGCACAGGCAGTCGTTATTGGACGACTGGGGCAAGATTTATCCGCTGCTTGTCAAACTGGTGGATCACTTGGGTCGATTGGCTGAGTGGTTTTCTCCCCATGGCCATTTGTAGAGGTAGCCGGAGTGGGCGACTAACTGAGGTGTAGAGGTGGGTGAGCGTGGACACAGAGCAGTTACATATTACCTTCCAGGATCCACACACGCATCTATCTATCTTCCTCCAAGGCGTGTCGCATTGTTGACAGTGGCCACTGTGATGACATGCAGATATGACATCACGGGGGCCTGTTACAAATGCAATGGATGCCTAGGAGGGAGAAGATGGATGCAGTGTGCATCCCGGAAGGGGATATGTAATTGCTCTGTGCTCACGCTCACCTACTGCTACATCCTCCAGGAGCACCCATCCCTGGCTAACCTATACTGGGGGCTCCCATGCGTGGCTACATATACTGGGGGACTATCTGCCCTGATTCTCCCCACTATCCAGCCCCCACATAACATCACTCTTGTGGTGCTCTGTTGGCACCACCAGCCCTCCACCATATGACTAGAACAGGTTGATAACCTATAGTCTAGTTCCATCTCTGCCTTTCAATGTAAATACAGCCATATGGCAACAGTTGAAGCACCACGCGTGTCAAGTGGTGAAGTAACCTGGCAGCAGAGGACCACAACTTGTTGCACTGGAGCCTGGCTGTGGCCACGCTCAGATGTGAGACTCTGGGGGCAGAGAGGGGGTGCCTGTGAAGCGCTAGTACCAAGCACATGGGCTGTGCAGGTGCATCCACTGCCTGCCAGAAGCCTTTACAGTAGCATTATTATTATTATTTAGTATTTATATAGCGCTGACATCTTCCACAGCGCTGTACAGAGTATATAGTCTTGTCACTAACTGTCCCTCAGAGCAGCTCACAATCTAATCCCTACCATAGTCCTATGTCTATGTATCTATCGTGTAGTATATATGTATTGTAGTCTAGGCCCAATTTAGGGGGAAGCCAAATAACTTATCTGTATGTTTTTCGGATGTTGGAGGAAACCAGAGTGCCCGGAGGAAACCCACACAGACACGGGGAGAACATACAAACTCCTTGCAGATGTTTATCTGGCTGGGATTTCAACCAGGGACCCAGCGCTGCAAGGCGAGAGCTCCAACCACTATGCCACCGTGCTGCCCATGGTGGCGTAGTATGCATTGACATGTATGCTTTGTATTGGTGTGCACAACGCACTCAATATGCCTTTTCGACCTACACTGTAACCCTGTTCTCTGAATGAAAATAGCCCAGTGTCAAATTAGCCCAACTGGTGGGTGGAAAATAGTGTACTGTGTGTTTGACTATCAAGCAGGTGTTTGATTGAGAAACACATTTTACAAACATGCCACATATGTTACTTATCTTTGTAATTTGGGGCATATAATTACTGGTTTTTGAAAACTAATAATAATAAAAAAAAATCTATAATCGTGTAAGATTATCATCCAATAGGTTCAAAATGTCAAGTTCCAGTTCTGAAGGTGAACCAGAAACTCTTGAAGATCTAGTAAATCTGGATGAGTCATACACTTCCAGTGAGTCTGAAGATTTTACACATGAGTAGTATCCACCCAGAAGTGGAAGAAAGTTCTGATGAATGTTCCATCCTGGAAGAGGTATGTGTGATGGACAGGGCTGTGGAGTCGGTCCAAAAATCCTCAGACTCCTCAGTTTAGGATTCCACCGACTCGGACTCCTCGACTCCGACTCCTCTAATTTGCATATTACAATTTTTTTGATTAAAAGTATGTAACATGAAATTCGTCTCTTAACTGCCAAAGCTTAGGAATTGTACAAGACAACTGAAGTGAGAAGGATATGTAGACTACTATATTTATTCCCTTTAGACTAAAACTAGTCCTTGGTAAGAGTACTTGTAAAAGGTACAAACCGGAACAAAGAACATCTATCAGGCCCTAGGCAATGTAAGTGTGGGTACATGTAAGAATGATGTGCAGGTACTCTGCAGGGGAATGAGGAGATTGTAAACAGACAACACCTCTGTGTTCAATGTGCACAGCATTCTCAGTGGATTCCCTGCAGCTCTGTGGGGAGTGCATATGTAGAGTATAGTACTACTGTGTAACAAAGTAAACCTGAGACAGATGAAATTAAAGTTTTATACAGACCTGGGGCTTCCTCCAGCCGCCTTCAGGATAATCAGTCCCTCGTTGTCCTCCTCCACCACCTGGATCTTCTGCTATGAGTCCAGGTACTTGAGCCAGTCGGGCGTAGTGCGCATGCACACACTCCGCCGCCAGGAGCATACTACACCTGTGCAGCACTATTGCGCAGGTGCAGAATGTTCCTGGCTGTGGGAGCGGCATGCGGCCGGACAGCGCTGACTGGCTGAATTACCAGGACTCATAGCAGAAGATCCGGGTGGTGGAGGACAGCGAGGGACTGATTAGCCTGAAGGGGGCTGGAGGAAGCCCCAGGTATGTATAAAACTTTACTTTTCATCCGTCTCAGGTACCCTTTAATTTGTAGTCACCAAACCAAATTTTAACAACATATCAAATGATTTGATTTCATCAGCAAAGGGAGTGCATACATTTTTTTTTTTTTCAGATTCTTTATTTATTCATAATGAAAAAAGGTTCATATACAAAAAATTCCCATACACTCTAAAATGAGTAATATTTCCATCAATCATCTCTTAGGCTCAGTTGATAAACATAATCAATCTTCCTAACAATGTTCATTCATTATACAATATACAATATGCATATCCTCTCTGCATAACACTGTATACACCATTGCACTATATGGTGACAACTGCTCGATGTGTCACTGCTATGGTGCAATGTTCTCCTTATAAACTGTACCACGTGTAGGGTTACTTGCACTGTCGTCACTGGCCAGTATATTGTAATGTTTTCTATAAATTGTACTATGTGTAGTGCTACTTGAACTGTTGTCACTTGCCAATATGCTGTAATGTTTCGTTATAAATTGTACTATGTGTAGTGTTATTCGCACTGTTGTCATTGTCAATATGCCTGTGTCCACAAATAATTCCGAGGGCGGCGCCTGTCGCACTTGGCGAATAAAGTCATTCTGATTCTGATATCTACATTCCATTAATATCTAAATTCCAGTAAAACACCTCAATTCCATCCCATCAATATAAACTCTTTAATTAGTAGAGAGAAAAAAAGAGGAGAAAGCAAACTACCATACCTACCCAATCATTCACATCTCACTTCCATCCCCATTCACATTTATTCCCTCACACTTCACGACCCGGGTCCAGTTCCCCTTTTCACAGCGTGCTGTTATATTTCTACATTTGTATCCCTCCCTCTTGTCTGTGGTCACTGGGCTCCCATTATCCATTTATATTCATCTAATTTAATAAATTCTTCCCATTTATCCCATATAGCTTTAAACTGTTGTTCTTTACCTCTCAACATATAAGTCAATCCTTCCATGCGTTGTATATGGAGAATCTCTTGGAACCATTCAATTAAAGAGGGTGCTAGATGTGACTTCCACTTTCTTCCAATCAATATTCTTGCTGCGTTAATCATATGGCAGTTTAAAGTTTTCCTATATTTATTAACACTATATTCATTATGGTGTATTAAAAAAGTGGCTGGTTCGTCTATTATTGTTGTATCTGTTATCTTAACTATATACTCTTTAACAGCTTTCCAGAAGCCTCTTATCCTTGAACAGTCCCAGAAGATATGGAAAAAAGTACCCTCCTCCTCCCCACATCTCCAACAAATCCCATCCACGTCCCCATCTATATATATAATAGACTAAGTGCCTCAACCTTCGAGCAAGAAGAAGAAGTACTTTGCATGAGAAAATTTATGCGTCCTCAAACACCAAGTTTAAGGCCTCTTTTCCACGGACTGTTGAGCTGTGTGCTCAGCAAGCAGTTACCGGGCAGCAGCAAGCAGTTACCGGGCAGCAGCAAGCAGTTACCGGGCAGTAGCAAGCAGTTACCGGGCAGTAGTGAGCAGTTGTAAGAGTTTGAGAGGCATTTTACTGCCTATCAACTGTCCATGGAAAAGAGGCCTACCCTAGCAAGTCTGGCTTTGCAAATCTGGCTTAATTGGCTATTCATGAGGCAATGCTCATGCAAATTTGCTTTTGCGTGCCAAACTATGCAGGGTCAAAAAACCAATACCGCAAAGCGGTCGCCCTGCTACATGCCAGTGATGAGCGAAAATGCAAAAATTTGTTCGGACAATTTTTTGCCAAATTTTCCATCTAATTTTTTCGCGTTAATTTTCGCCTAATGCCAGTCATTTTCACGTTACTTGCGTATTATTGCTGACATTTTCCGCATGAGGGCATTAGCGTCCGCATTCAGAGAAGTTTCTTGCGCATTATTGCGGACATTTTTCCGTATAAACGTCCGCATAGACTGAATTTCCATGTGGATTATTGTGGACATTTTTCCGCATAAGGGCATAAGCATCCGCCTACATTGAATTTTCGATGCTGGTCGAAAACGCAAATATTTCTGAAGATTTTCGTGAAAATTCGCCAAAAATGAAAATGGGATTTTTGATGCGAAACTGCTACATGCTACATTAGCACTATCCAGGAGCGCCACAGGGAGGATTCCCAATGCCCCCCTTTTTATACAACCGGGGGGACCGCAGGGTCCCAGGCTCTCTCACTGCCTGGGAACCACAGCGGCACCCCGGAGGGGGAGGCTAGGTGGTGCAGGCGACCCCCCCCAAGCGTGGCCAGCGCCGGGGAGAGACGTCCGAACCCACCTCCCAATATTAGAAACAGGCACTTACCTTAACGTCCATTGCGTTCTGCTACATGCGCATTAACTTGGGGGCACCACATGAGAAAGGAGTGAAGCATGGGTCACCCCGAGCTTTAGAGCTCAGGGCTGGCTCACATACAACACTCCGGGGGGGGGAACAAGCACAGACAACTAACTCCAGGGCTCACACCGCCGGAGCAAGCCATCCACCACCTGCCTCCAAAGGATACAAACTGCAAAAAATGCTTTCCATGAGAAAATTAATGCGCATGTAGCAGAACGCAATGGACGTTAAGGTAAGTGCCTGTTTTTAATATTGGGAGGTGGGTGCGGACGGCTCTCCCTGGCGCTGGCCACACTTGGGGGTGCCGCTGTGGTTCCTAGGCAGTGAGAGAGCCTGGGACCCTGCGGTCCCCCCGGTTGTATAAAAAGGGGGGCATTGGGAATCCTCCCCGTGGCGCTCCTGGATAGTGCTAATGTATCATGAACTTATTCCCGCAGGGCGACCGCTTTGCAGTATTGGTTTTTTGACCCTGCATAGTTTGGCATGCGAAAGCAAATGCATATTTGCATGAGCATTGCCTCATGAATAGCCAATTAGGCCAGATTTGGAAAGCCAGACTTGCTAGGGTTAAACTTGGTGTTTGAGCACGCATACATTTTCTAATGGAAAGCCTAAAGGTGGGTACACACATCAGATAAAAGTCTTTGGAAAATGAAAGATCACAGACCAATGTTACCCCCTTCCATGTAGTATGAGAGCCATACCTACACAGTCTATTCTATTGAGCTGAACTCCCCATCAGATAAAATTTTTTGCAAGATGCTGTACACATGCAACAGATCAGTATCTGCAAAAGATCTGTTCCTGCAAAAAATCAGTTTCTGCAAAATGCATTCATAGTCTATGATATCTGCAGATCTCATGCTGGGCATACACGGTATGTTTTCTACCATGTAATCGAGCCGCTGATGGCTCGATTGATAATTTCCGACGTGCCCAATACCCCGCCACATCGATTCTGCGCTTGATACCGGTGGGCAGGACAAAAGAAGAAACGAGTGGAAAATAAGAAAGTGCTCGCGGGGACGAGCGGGAACTGATCCGGGCGCCCGCGGGGACGAGCGGGAATCGAGCCAGTGGCTCGATTTACACGGTAGAAAACGTACCATGTATGCCCAGCATAATACACACCTTGTTTGACGGACATTCATCTGCAGATCACACAATCATCTGCAGATCCAAAGATCCATCCTGGTTGATCTGATCTGCAGATGATTGTCCGTTAAACAAGGTGTGTATGAGATCTGCAGATATAGCCTATGAATGTATTTTGCAGGAACAGATCTTTTGCAGATACTGATCTGTTGCATGTGTACAGCATCTGTGTGTGCAGCATCTTGCAAAGATTTCTGTCTGATGGGGAGTTCAGCTCCATAGAACAGACTGTGTAGGTATGGCTCTCATACTACATGGAAGGGGGTAAGATTTCTGTCTGATGGGGAGTGCAGCTCCATAGAATAGACTGTGTAGACTGTAGAGTATGGCTCTCATACTACATGGAAGGGGGTAAAATTGGTCTGTGATCTTTCATTTTCCAAAGACTTTTATCTGATGTGTGTACCCACCTTTATTCTTCTTGCTTCAAGGATGAGGCACGTACTCTATTAGATAGATAGAAGATGCGGCGTATGCTACGACGCGGGTATATCTTATTTAGCTTAGTTGGTGTCATGTACCATCTCGAGAGTACCTTATAACCAGATTCCTGCATCCTTGCTGAGATTGAAGTTCTATATGATAGCTCTAATATTTTCCTCCACTGCTCATCTGAAAAAGAGCAATTCAGGTCTATTTGCCATCTTTGTCTCAATTGGATCGTCTGATCTTCTTTATTCAATAATTCTCTATAAATTTTTGTCATCACCTTTTTAACTCTCTGCATTGATCCACACATCTGTTCCATTTTTGTGAGATTTCTGGAGAACTCACCCTTCTTCCCCTTTGACACCACAAAATGATGGAACTGCATCAGTTTCCACCAATTTACATTAAGGGATGGGAATTCTTCCCCTACTTCTGTTAGTGTTTTCCAATCCTCTCCTTTCAATAATGCCCCCGCTCTAATTCCAAGTCTATCCCTACCTTCTATTCCCCCTGTCTTATCACATCCTAACTTGTCTGGGTTATCTATAATTGGCATAAGTGGGGAAGGGGTGGGGGCGAAAAGATTTTTATCTCTAAACTTGTTGAATGTCTTTATTGTATGGTTCACCAATAAACTCGCCGGATGTTGACTCTTATAGGGAGAGGTGTACCATAATATGTTATATAGTGGGAATTCTACCATATTTTGTTTAATATCTATCCATCTCCTCTCTTCAGGGTTCCCATGCCAATCGACTGCTCTTGCCAAGACCGCTGCATTATAATATAAATATGGGTCTGGGACCGCCAGGCCTCCCTTATTCTTAGGTTGAGTTATTCTAATAAATTTTTGTCTTGGTGGTTTATCCATCCAAATAAATCTTGTAAATTCCCTTCTCATATCCATAAAATACTTCATAGGTATAGGGATGGGTAGTGTTTGAAACACATATAGGAGTCTTGGCATAACGTTCATCTTTAACCAGTTCACCCCCAAGGGTTTTTATCCTAACGGACCAGAGCAATTTTCAGTTGTCAGCGCTCCTCCCTTTTATTCCCTAATAACTTTATTACTACTTATCACAAGAAAATGATCTATACCTCGTTTTTTTCGCCACCAATTAGGCTTTCTGTGGATAGTACATTTTGCTAAGAATTTTTTTATTCTAAATGCATTTTAATGAGAAAAACAGAAAAAAAAAGAAAAAAAATCATTATTTCTCAGTGTTCAGCCTTTATAGTTTTAAAATTAAACATTCTCCTGTGGATAAAACAAACACGTTGTATTTGCCCAGTGGTCCCGATAATTAAACCGTTTAGATTATGTCCCTACCACAATGTATGGCGACAGTATATTATTTTGAAATATAAGTGGTTATTTTTCTGTTTGTTCTGGCCATAATTACAAGCCCCTATGTAATAAATTAAAATTAATTTTCCCCCATAAAATATAGAATAAAAAAAGCTGAGTCCCTAAGGCAACTATTTTTTTTTTTTTTTTAAGCTGATTTTTTTTTTTTTACAAGTGTTTTTTTTGGGGGGGAGGGTTGGAAGTGTAATTTTATTAATGATGTGTATATACTTGAAAATGTATGTATTTTGTAAGTGTAATATACTTTTTGGCCACAAGATGGCGCTGGTGAACACTCATAGGACGTGTTCACTTTTTTTTTTTTTTTTTTACACACTTTATTAAACTGTTACATTTCCTGTTTATGTGAATGGACGTAGCCGCTGTTCGCGGTCACGTCCATTCACTCCAGGCACTGCGATTGGGTAGAGGACTGTTCAGTCCTCTTCCCCAATCGCCCAGCACGGGATCCCGACGGTAATGGCGGCGGTAGCGACGGACACACGGCGGTAGCAGCGGCGGGAATGCGCGACGTATTAAAACGTCATGTTGCTGTTAATAGCGGTAAGCATGACGTTTTAATACGTTAGGATGGCGGTAAATGGTTAATATATTAATTCTTCCAAGCATTGATAATTTAATCTTTCTCCATCTTAACAGATCTTTTCTTATATCGGTCAGCAAAGAGCAGTAGTTTAGCTGGTATATTTTTTGAATCTCACCTGAAATTTTTACTCCCAGATATATAAATGCCTCCCCCACCCATTTAAATGGAAAATTTACTTTTATATTATCAATTTCTGTCGATGGTAAATTGATCCCCGTAGCCTGGCATTTTTCCCAATTTATTCTGAAGTTTGAGATTTCTCCATATCTCCCAAACTCTAACATTAGATTTGGAAGCGAGATGTGTGGATTTCGTAAATAAAATAATAAATCATCCGCATAAGCCGCTACCTGATGTTCTTTTTCTCCCACCTTTACCCCCATTATATCCCTATTATTCCTAATTGAATTCAAAAATGGCTCCAAGACAATTGCAAAAATCATTGGTGACAGTGGGCATCCCTGGCGTGTCCCATTATGGATCGTTAAGGGCTCCGAGAGGACCCCATTAATCCTCACCCTAGCTGACAATCCCCCATACAGGGCAAGGATCCAAGTCCTCATGCTCTCCCCCAGGCCAATATGCATCAATGTCGCTTTCAAAAATTCCCAGCTGACCCTGTCAAATGCCTTTTCTGCATCTGTTGATAGCAACATGACAGGGTCAGCTGAGGTCCCAACCCACTGCGCAAGATCCAACGTTCTAATGGTATTATCGCGCGCCTCTCTATTTGGCACAAACCCTACCTGGTCCGCATGTATAATCCTATGCAGCCAGGGGGACATTCTGCTTGCCAATATCTTGGCATATATCTTTAGATCCACGTTTAGCAAAGATATTGGCCTGAAGCTAGAGCACAAGGAGGGATCCTTATCCTGCTTATGTATCACCGCTATATGCGATTCCAGAGAATCTCTACCCCACTTACTCTGTCTTCCTCCCTGCTCAACCAGTGAATTTAACGCCCTTAACCAATGAGGCTCTAGTTCCTTACTAAACTGTTTATAGTATTCCAGGCAGAAACCATCTGGCCCAGGAGCTTTCCCATTCGCCATACTCTGTATGGCCGTTCTTAATTCCCTAGCCGTGATGGGCGCCTCCATTTTATCTATCTCACTTTGATCTATTTTTTTCAAGCCTGAGCTTTCTAAATACCGCGTTATTTCTTCCTCACTAGGTTTCTTTGTTTTTAAGTTGTATAATTTTTCATAGAATTGCCTAAATACTTCAGCCTGGGCTTCACTACTGTGATGTTTTATTCCCTTAGGATCACATATATATGGGACATAATTTGCTGTCTGTTGATCTTTTAAGGCTCTAGCCAGCATCTTACCCGCTTTATCTCCATGCTCATAGAAATGTCTTCTACATCTCTGTGCTGCATAGCGTGCCTTTACAAACATCATTAATCTCTCTCTCTCTCTCCACCGTCAGGTTGCCCAAAGTCTCAGGAGTCTGCATATTTTTATGCTCTCCCTCTAAAATAGTTATTTTATGTATACTTTCCAACATATCTCTCTCACGTTCCCTCTTCACTCTACTACCCTCTTGAATTAATATCCCACGGATCACACACTTATGTGCCTCCCATATAACTGTAGGGGAGGAGTCTTCCACATTATTGAAATCAAAATACTCCTCTATTTCTCTTATTATTCTTTTAGCCGTTTCCTCCCTTCCCAGCAAGGATACATTGAGTCTCCAGCTATTACCTCTTTTTTTCCAACCTGTTTCCCATTTCAAGAAACACCGGGGCGTGATCCGCAAATGTAATCACTCCTATTGCTGAGTCTATTTTCTCAGAGAGCAAATTATGTGAGACCAAAAAATAGTCCAATCGTGAGTAATTACCATGTGGGTTCGAATAGAAGGTGTAGTCTCTCTCTTTTGGGTGCTGAACGCGCCATATATCTATTAGCTGGGATTTAATCAGTCTCTGCCTTCGGGAGTGCATACATTTGCATAAATCAGCATCAATGCAGAATTATTTCCATCTCATTGACCATCTCTATTAGTGACACAGCTACACATCAGGCATTATTCTTACAGCATAGATGTTATTTAGTATATATAAGAGATTCCTGTGTACACATCATATATACAGTCACAATCAGATATGTATATCTGACCTTAAAAATACGGGGACTGCTTTACTGAAGCAGCACAAGTAACTAATTTTGATTGGTTTATTTCATTTTTGTGGGCTAAGCACAGCTATTACTGTATATATACATTATTTTTAATGACTATTATCTGAGAAATAGAACATTTTATCATTTTCTATTTTAATTACAGTTAAAAATTCATTAGGAGTCGGAGTCGGTGCATTTTTTCCCGACTCCGACTCCGACTCCAGGCACCCAAAATTGCCCGACTCCACGACTCCGACTCCACAGCCCTGGTGATGGAACCGCTTGCTAGACCCCGACCCGGGCCACTCCGTCAAGACAACGCTACCAGAACCTCAGGAACTAACTCAGCTACAGGACGGTACTGGGATAAACCTATGCACTGGGCAGAACCAATGTCATTAACCTCCCTGCCGTTATAAAAAATTGCTGCGCACGGCAGGGAGGGTGTTTTTTGGCTTTTTTTTTCTTAGCATGTAGCTAGCCTAGCGCTAGCTACATGCTTCCCCCCCCCCCCCCCCTCCCTGCGGCGTCCCCCCAAATGCGCCGATCGCCGCCGGCGCATATACCCATCCGGAAATCCCGTTCTGAACGGGATTTCCAGGAGGGCTTCCCCCGTCGCCATGATGACGGGCGCGATGACGTCATCGACATCGTGACGTCAGAGGGAGTCCCGAACCACCCCTCGACGCTGCCTGGCACTGATTGGCCAGGCAGCGCACGGGTCTCGGGGGGGGGGCACCCTCTGATGCGGCGGGTTGCGGCGAATCGGCGCGGAGCGGCGGCGATCGTAAGTTACACGCAGCTAGCAAAGTGCTAGCTGCGTGTAACAAAAAAAAAATTATGCAAATCGGCCCAGCAGGGCCTGAGGAATCCTCCGCGGCAGGTTACCCCGAGCTGAGCTCGGGATAACCGGCAGGGAGGTTAAGCAAGCCCGCACAGAAGCAAGAGACAGCACTCTGAACTTCTGTGATTCCAAACAGTAACTCCCTTTATTCAGTCAAACAAGACAATTTATACACAACAGCAAAACCCCCACCTTTGGGAAGGATTGTCCATCCCAACCATGTGGTACTTATTATACAAAGTTAAACAGTTTATCTTACCTATCTGTACACAATAAGGTCCAGCACCTGGAATACACTACTGTACACATTACAACAGCTCCCCACAGAGATAATTAAATCAGGTGATGATATTCCTGGACACACTGTCTCTCAAGGTGTTAAATGTCTTCAGCCATGTTGGCACCTTCCAAGGGCCCTGTAATTAATGGCCCATACTCACGGGCTACTTTTGTAGATTGTCGCTAGCACACGGGAGCGTGTGCGCAACAGTTTGGCGACAGCTCGTCGCCAGGTCCCTCCGCATACACACCACGGAAGAGGGATCATTGATGCGACGGAAGCTGTCGCCGACGTTCCTCTCCCCCCCCCCCCCGCCGCCGGAAATTAGGTTGCTGTCGCTAGTCCGCATACACACGCGGACTAGGGACCAGTTGCGGCGAAGTTGCAGCGGCACCTGTCGTTAGGCGATAGACCGCGCAAATCGCTTGGCGACAGCAGCCACGAGCGACGGTTCGGGGCGCGCACGCCATACTCACGGGTGACCTGTCACCGCAACACGCGCGTGCCACGTGGTTGTGGCGACAATTGTAGCCCGTGAGTATGGGCCATAAGTCCAAGACAGCCCGGAGCCACTGTTTGTAATGTGGAAGTCTGTTTCTTTCCAACCCATGCATGCTTCTCCAACGCATGGGTTGGCCAGTGAATCAGAGGAACGCTGTATACTTTGGGTACCCCTAAATGTTCCCCAATCCATTTGGTCCTAGCTTATGTGACAGTATGTTTAAATACACATGAATGTATGTATCTCTATCAAGCAATATACTTTTACATAATCTTTTTTCAGACTGAATTCCAAGCAGCAGGATGACAGGAATATGTGGATTCAGAAATGACTGCTGAGGAGAGAGCACAAAGGGTAAGTTGACTTTGTATAATACAGTAGAGTCCCGAGTATCCGGCACAAGCAGGGATAGCCTGATGAGATATATGTGCATGCCAGTTGCTTGAGCATACAAGAAAAAAAAAATCACCCTGAAATAGTCACTGATCATACAGTGACATCTAGTAGCAGCTTTTATGCATCTCCTTGCAAGCGTCTTTCCATCTTCTCCCGCACATGACCCGCATTGGGTCAGGTGACAGGCCAGCTTATGTACTTGGATGCTGGAACCCGATAAAGACACCGCGAGGAGTTAGAGCAAGGCTGCTAGATGTTACTGGAGGCTTGGAAAGTATCCTTCTGCCCGCCAGAACCCCATCGGGTGCAGTGGGCTTATCACTAGCTCTGCATTAGTGAGGTCATGATGACATAGAATGACATTGTGATAGCAGCTCCTGGCAAGTGCATATTTCACAGTGAGTTTCATGTTTGATCTGTGTGCACTATTGTGTTTCCTGACATGCAAAGGTTGATGTAAAATGTTCCCAATGTGAAATCGCAGTACAAATCACATAACACTAGGTTTGCAATGCGAGTTGCATGCACTCCCATTAACTTGACAAACACAGCAACACTGCATCAGACACTGCAATTGTAAAGTGAAATAAACAACGCACCACTGATGAGGGTGGCCTTGTGATGACCATTATTTGCCCAGTGTACTTGCAATGGGGAAATAAATGCAATTCGATAACTGAATAGTAATATATGTCATGTGGCAGCGCCCTTAACCCTTTGCCGAAAAGTAGAAACGCACCACAAGCATGGAGCAGAGGAGATCCTAATTTAGTGAAAATGACAATTGTGGTTGAAAAAATGTATAGTGGTTTAGAGAAGTAATTCAATTGCTTCGGAAACCTGACTGAATGGAAGGATCTTGTTGGCCACAAACAGTATTTTTATACCCGTTTAATTATTTTGCTATTTTTATCATTTGCAAAGTCTATATCAATTTTAGTACTTTTATAGAGTGTAATGTTTGTGTTTTCTTAACTTAGACACAAATGGTTATGGACAAGATCTACGCTACTTTCCCATGTTTTGATGAAGATTACAACTTCACATTCAATCCAAGAAGGCCCTTACAGACAGACAATGAAGGGTCAGAGGCGTCAACGTCTCACCATGCACCAGTTACAGGTAGAATTGGGAACAGCAACTGGTGTTTATGTGGAAACTGTATTTCCATGCCAACGTAAATAGAAAGCATCTGCTGCCAGGATGCTGAGGACATCAAGTCTTTCATACCTGATGACTTACAATGTATTACACAAATCTTAGACTTTCATCACCTTTGCACAAACCCAATTATTGTGGAAGCCCATTTTAGGACTCATCCGGACAATACAACCCATCCTCCTGCCGATGTAGATCACAGGTAACTAAGCTCTATCCTTACAGTTCTCTTCTAATCTATAAAGAAGTGTACTCTTCATTAACTACAATTTTGTTTTTCAGAAAACTCCATAGAACTGCATATCGTTCTTTTGTGTCATGGATTTATGGCTATCTTGGGAAAGGGAGGAGGCATCCAATCCCATCTTGCACCGTAAAAAGTGTGTGAAACACTTTTCCAGACCCTCAGGGAATTTACAAGGGGTTTTATTATGGCAACGATTTTGATGCGGCTGAAGTGCTTGATTACTAATTGTTTCAAATTATTTACTTCCTAATAAAAAGTCAAGCTTTATTTGTATTATCATTTTAAAATACTGTTGGTTTTCCAATACGCAAAGTAGAATGCACCGACTCCGATGCCTAATGAATTTAAACTGTAATCAAAATAGAAAATATGATAAAATGTTCTTTCTCAGATAATAGTCATCATAAATTATATATACAGCAATAGCTGTGTTTAGCCCACAAAAATGAAATAATAATGAATAAACCAATCAAAAAATAGTTACTTGTCCTGCTTCAAGTAAGATAAACATATCTGATTGTGACTGTATATATGATGTGTACACCGGAATCTTTTATATATGTTACGGCCAGAACCCGAAGTCTGGCCACTTCGGGTTCTGGCCGGTCACAATACGAAGTGGCCACCTGATGCGGCCAATATACAAAATGCTGCACAATTTCGGACTTTGGCCGGCCAGAACGCGTTCTGACTACATGTGGCCGGCCAAGTCCCGAAGCTCACCTATTTAGTGCTGTGCCGCTGTCCCCCGCTCTGTGTTCTGTCCCGCTGTCCCTGCTCCATGTCCTGCTGGCCCCTGTTCTCCGTCCTTCCCTAGCTGCGAGGACTCGGGGCTGCCTATATGCTGCCGACTGCAGCTGATTTCACCGCCGCCGGGGGGGGGGGGGGGGCGGAGGACCATGGCGAGGACAGAAGTGACAGGTGGTTAGCAGGAGGAGGAGACGGGGACGCACACAGGCAGGGAATCCCCGATGTGGCAGCGGTTCGTATCAGCGGGCGTTCGGAATTCGGGGATTCCCTGCCTTTGCCGTATAAGACGCAGGGACTTTTTCTCCCCATTTTTGGGGTAGAAAAGTGCGTCTTATAGGCGGAAAATACGGTACATTCTAGTGTGTGTGTATATGTATGTACGTATGTATGTATGTATGTATATCTATATTCATTATATTCATGTTGTGATCAAATTTATACACAGAAACACAGATTCTGAGGGTTTCTAATAGATTTATTCAGAACACAAACAATCCAATGTAATTTGGAAAATGTAACCACTTAAAGGGAAGGTTCAGGGAGGGAATTAAAAAAATAAAAATAAATTTCCACTTACCTGGGGCTTCCTCCAGCCCGTGGCAGGCAGGAGGTGCCCTCGCCGCCGCTCCGCAGGCTCCCGGTGGTCTCCGGTGCCCGACCTGGCCAGGCCGGCTGCCAGGTCGGGCTCTTCTGCGCTCCAATTCCTGGCACTTCTGCGTCCCACGCCGGCGCGCTGACGTCATAGGACGTCCGCCGGGCTGTACTGCGCAGGCGCAGTAGTTCTGCTTCTACCATGCGCTGGCAACTTGCGCTCACAATTTACTACCGTCTGCAGGTCAAGTGGCTTACTGATGCAATCCAAACCCACTTTGATTGGCCCAATAGGCTGCCTGTCAAGTTTTCAGACAGCCTACTGGGCCAATCAAAGTGCTGGGATCATGTCCATTATAGCAACTGGACCCGCAGGGGCTCATGGTGTATTTAGTGGAGCGGCTAATAGTCAGTATAGGGCAGTATAGGAACCCCACAAGTGATTTTTTTGTCAACTACTGGTCACAAAGCATTATTTCCATATGAAGAATCATTCATAAACTATTTTTTGCCACTTAAGGTGACCATACACTGGTCGATGTGCCATTAGATCGACCAGCTGACAGATACCTATCTGATCGAATCTGATCAGAGAGGGATCGTATGGCCACCTTTACTACAAACAGATTGTGAATCGATTTCAGCCTGAAACCGATCACAATCTGTTCAGCTGCTCCTGCCGCCTGTCCCCCCCCCCGTATACATTACCTGAGGCTGGCTCCCGGGCGTCTTCTCCGCGCTGCACCGCACCGCTGTTCTTGCTCCATCCCGGCGCTTCCTGTGTTACTCCGTGACCAGGAAGTTCAAATAGAGCGCCCTCTATTTCAACTTCCTGGTCACCGGAGTGACACAGGAAGTATAAGCGTACACTGGGACATGCGGAAATGCGGTGCAGCGAGGAGAAGAGGACCCCGGAGCCAGCTTCAGGTAATGTATACATGCGTCGAATCGGCCCGAATCGTACGCCGCAAGCGACGCGCTCCTACCGCCGGGAGATCGAGGGTAATTTCCCGCACGGCGCGATCGACGGACCGATCCGATTTCGGGAGGAAATCGGATCGGCGGGTGCGTTTAGCGCAAGCGATTGGCAGCAGATTCGATCCCAGGATCGAATCTGCTATCGAAACGGCCGCGAATCGAGCCAGTGTATGGCCTGCTTTAGTATAGTTATTGCCTACCTTTTCATACACTCCCAGACCAATTGTCTAGGCAACACAATAGAACAAATTCAGCCTAATCTTATATGGACATATAAATACAGACCCCCTCCCCCCCCCCACCCCACCCCCAACACTTAGATTTGGCTGATCTGATTCAATTTGGTTGCCTATTGTTCCACTATTTGTGTACTATGTCGTTGGCGTGTCTCTATTTACATTCCTAAATTCCATTAGGCTGTGTTTGTTCTATTGGATGGCACAGAGAATTGGTCCTCTGTGTACTAAGTTTGGCACGAGGCCTTTGGTTCTGGTGTATTATGCCTGTAAAGTATGCCTCTTATGCTGGGAATACACGGTTCGTTTTTTAGCTGATTAGATGGTTTAATAGATAATTTCCGACACGTCCGATCTCCCTGTCGATGATGTGGCTGCTCATTTTCTGTTCAAAGTGAATGGAAAAAAGTACGAAAAACGAGCGGAAGATAAGAGAATTTACTGCAGTATCGAGTGGCAAAAACGTTCGAGAACAGAAACGCACGGCAGAAACGAACAGTGTATTCCCAGCAATAGAGCAAATGTCACCAAAATAACAAATAAGTAACATCATATGTCATATCAGTCACCTCTTGTGCCCCTATGTTTCCCACTGTGCCACCACAGCTGCAGCCAGAGGTAGTGACAGGAGAGGAGTGACGGGCGGCAAAGCTGCAGCCAGAGGTAGTGACAGGAGAGGAGTGACGGCAAAGCTGCAGCCAGAGGTAGTGACAGGAGAGGAGTGACGGCAAAGCTGCAGCCAGAGATAGTGACAGGAGAGGTAGTGACAGGAGAGGAGTGACGACACAGCTGCAGCCAGAGATAGTGACAGGAGAGGAGTGACAGCACAGCTGCAGGCAGAGGTAGTGACAGGAGAGGAGTGACTGCACAGCTGCAGCCAGAGGTAGTGACAGGAGAGGAGTGACAGCACAGCTGCAGCCAGAGGTAGTGACAAGAGAGGAGTGACGGCACACCTGCAGCCAGAGGTAGTGACAGGAGAGGAGTGACGGCACAGCTTCAGCCAGAGGAAGTGACAGCAGAAAAGTGATGGCACACCTGCAGCCAGAAGTAGTGACAGGAGAGGAGTGACGGCACAGCTGCAGCCAGAGGTAGTGACAGGAGAGGAGTGACAGCACAGCTGCAGCCAGAGGTAGTGACAGGAGAGAAGTGACAGCACACCTGCAGCAAGATGTAGTGACAGCTCTCTCGTAGCCGGAGGAAGTGACAGCAGAAGAGTGATGGCACACGTGCAGCTAGAGGTAGTGACAGAAGAGGAGTGACAGCACACCTGCAGCCAGAGGTAGTGACAGGAGAGGAGTGACGGCACAGCTGCAGCCAGAGGTAGTGACAGGAGAGGAGTGACGGCACACCTGCAGCCAGAGGTAGTGACAGGAGAGGAGTGACGGAACAGCTGCAGCCAGAGGTAGTGACAGGAGAGGAGTGACGGCACAGCTGCAGCCAGAGGTAGTGACGGGAGGAGTGACAGCACACCTGCAGCAAGATGTAGTGACAGCTCTCTCGCAGCTGGAGGAAGTGACAGCAGAAGAGTGATGGCACATGTGCAGCTAGAGGTAGTGACAGGAGTGGAGTGACGGCTCACCTGCAGCGAGAGGTAGTGACAGGAGAGGAGTGATGGCACAGCTGCAGCCAGAGGTAGTGACAGGCGAGGAGTGATGGCACACCTGCAGCCAGAGGTAGTGACAGGAGAGGAGTGACGGCACAGCTGCAGCCAGAGGAAGTGACAGCAGAAGAGTGATGGCACACCTGCAGCCAGAAGTAGTGACAGGAGAGGAGTGACAGCACAGCTGCAGCCAGAGGTAGTGACAGGAGAGGAGTGACGGCACACCTGCAGCCAGAGGTAGTGACAGGAGAGGAGTGCCGGCACAGCTGCAGCCAGAGATAGTGACAGGAGAGGAGTGACGGAACAGCTGCAGCCAGAGGTAGTGACAGGAGAGGAGTGACGGCACAGCTGCAGCCAGAGGTAGTGACAGGGGAGGAGTGACAGCACACCTGCAGCAAGATGTAGTGACAGCTCTCTCGCAGCCAGAGGAAGTGACAGCAGAAGAGTGATGGCACATGTGCAGCTAGAGGTAGTGACAGAAGAGGAGTGAAAGCACACCTGCAACCAGAGGTAGTGACAGAAGAGGAGTGACAGCTCACCTGCAGGCAGAGGTAGTGACAGGAGAGGAGTGATAGCACTCCTTCAGCCAGAGGTAGTGACAGGAGAGGAGTGACGGCTCACCTGCACCCAGAGGTAGTGACAGGAGAGGAGTGATGGCACAGCTGCAGCCAGAGGTAGTGACAGGAGAGGAGTGACAGCACAGCTGCAGCCAGAGGTAGTGACAGGAGAGGAGTGACAGTAAACCTACAGCCAGAGGGAGTGACAGGAGAGGAGTGAAAGCTCACCTGCAGCCAGAGGTAGTGACAGGAGAGGAGTGACAGCTTACTTGCAGCAAGAGGTAGTGACAGGAGAGGAAAGATGGCACAGCTGCAGCCAGAGGTAGTGACAGGAGAGGAGTGACGGCAAACCTGCAGCCAGAGGTAGCAACAGGAGAGGAGTGACAGTACAGCTGCAGCCAGAGGTAGTGACAGGAGAGGAGTGACGGCTCACCTGCAGCCAGAGGTAGTGACAGGAGAGGAGTGATGGCACAGCTGCAGCCACAGGTAGTGACAGGCGAGGAGTGACGGCACACCTGCAGCCAGAGGTAGTGACAGGAGAGGAGTGATGGCACAGCTGCAGCCACAGGTAGTGACAGGCGAGGAGTGACGGCACACCTGCAGCCAGAGGTAGTGACAGGCGAGGAGTGCCGGCACACCTGCAGCCAGAGGTACTGACAGGAGAGGAGTGACAGCACACCTGCAGCCATAGGTAGTGACAGGAGAGGAGTGACTGCTCACCTGCAGCCATAGGTAGTGACAGGAGAGCAGTGAGAGCACACCTGCAGCCAGAGGTACTGACAGGAGAGGAGTGATAGCACACCTGCAGCCATAGGTAGTGACAGGAGAGGAGTGACAGCACACCTGCAGCCATAGGTAGTGAAAGGAGACAAGTGACAGCACACCTGAAGCCATAGGTAGTGACAGGAGAGGAGTGACAGCACAGCTGCAGCCAGACATAGTGACAGGAGAGGAGTGACAGCACAGCTGCAGCCAGAGGTAGTGACAGGAGAGGAGTGACAGAACAACCTGCAGCCACAAGTACTGACAGGAGAGGAGTGACAGCACAGCTGCAGCCATAGGTAGTGACAGGAGAGGAGTGACAGCACACCTGCAGCCAGAGGTAGTGACAGGAGAGGAGTGATAGCACAGCTGCAGCCAGAGGTAGAGACAGGAGAGGAGTGACAGCACAGCTGCAGCCATAGGTAGTGACAGGAGAGGAGTGACAGCAAAGCTGCAGCCAAAGGTGTTGACAGGAGAGGAGTGAGAGCACAGCTGCAGCCAGAGGTAGTGACAGGAGAGGAGTGACGGCACAGCTGCAGTCAGAGGTAGTGACAGGAGAGGAGTGACAGCACAGCCGCAGCCAGAGGTAGTGACAGGAGAAGAGTGACACCCCATGCAGCTGCAAAATGGGTGTGGCAATGCAAAAGAACCTGGGCTCGGTCATGAGTGGTACCAAACATACATGACCTTAGCAGCCATGCAAGTGCTCCTACGGAGGAAGTTTGAGCACCGCCATAGTGTTTCCCCCCAATATATACATAATCTGACAGCATTTCACACAAAATACACGTAATCTGGCAGCTTCCCTCCAACATACACATGATCTGGCAACGGTTTCCTTCCAAAATAAACCAATGTGACTACAAGTCTTAACAATGGATCCGTGACTGTTACAAATGTTACCATATATTTATGGATAATCCATAAAGGTGGCCATACATTAGGGGACTTGGTGGCCAATCGATCATCCGATTCAATTATAATCAAATCGGACAAAAATCGGTGCTGCCAAGTGCACGCCCAATCGACGATGCAATTAATTTTGTCCTGAAATTGGTGCATGAATTGGTCAGACAAGCTGCAAGGTGTAGGGCCGACTTCCTTGATCGGGTGCACGGCAGTAACAAAGAGCGATGAAACCCCCGGAGTGGTTTCCACAGTGTAAAACCGTGTGCGTTTATACATTACCTGTCCCGTGTCCCGGTGTCCTGCCCCTTTTCCCTCAGCCCCATATATATGCCATCAGCATGTGTGATGGAAGAGCGGAGGATTGGGACACTGGATGGGTACTGCGACACAGGACAGGTAATGTATAAATGCACACGTGCACACTAGGGATCAGCGGTAAGGCTGCGCACTGGGTCGATTTCCAAAAGATTTTAGCATGAAGTTGATTGGGAATAGGCCTGTGGTGTATGGGCAGCTGATGGATCTCTCTCTGATCAGAGAGCGATCTATCCCTTGGTCAAATCTGCCCATCACTGCTTGATGTATGGACACCTTAAAGAGGACCTGTAAGTTTAAAAAATGTATCCAGAGGGTACTTACCATGGGAGGAAGGGACACCTTAAAGAGGCCCTGTAACTTTAAAAAAATGTCTCCTGGGAATACTTACCATGCGAGGGGGAAGCCTCTGGATCCTATTGAGGTTTCCCCATCCTCCTCCATCCCACCGTCGCAGTGCTAGCAGTCCCCGAACAGCAGCCATGTAAATATTTACCTTCCGGGCTCCAGCTCAGTAGCGGCTCTAAGCTCGGGGTCATTCGGAAATAGTCAATCCCAATCGGATCTGCTCTACTGCACAGGCGCAATTCGCTTGCACAGTAGAGTGGTCCTGATCAGGATCGGCTATTTCCACCTGATCCCGAGCAGAGAGCCGCTACTGCGCCTTCGCTGGGGAAGGTTAATATTGCCACAGCCCACTTTCGGGGGCCCAGCGCAGCCACTGTGGGATGGAGGACAGGGAGAGCCTCGATAGGATCCAGAGGCTTCCCCCTCCCGAGGTAAGTACCCACCGGGGACATTTTTGAAGTTACAGGTTCTGTGTGTGTGATATCCCAGCTGCAGCCTCTCTATTGTCAGGGCTGCCATTGAAATGTGAGCTGCAGCAAAGAGAACATTGTCTATACAAGGCTTCCTTAACACATGTATGTTACATTTTTCCCCAATTATGATAAAAATGATTGGAAAATTGAGAAAATTGCTAGGTGTGACGCCGTCGATGACATATCGAATGCGTCATGGAGTTACCAACGCTAGTTCTTCGCAAACCACCCAAACTGACAGTTTTTGGTTTAAATACACTTTTTTTTCCCTTCACCAAAGGGCTGGAGAAATCTTTTCATGGTGTGTTAATTAGCCTCCTGTTGAAAAGATTCTCTGCCAGCACAGGGGACCCCCTGAGGTGTTTATGACCTCATCCATCAGGTGAAGGGTAGATATCAGTTGACAGAAGCTCATAAATTGTAGCTTTCTCCAGCCTGATCGGCACCGACCCACCAGGAGTCCGACACCTAGCTGCCTTGTGGCCTGAGTTGAAAGGAGACAGGAATGATCCTTATCACGCCATCTGGCGGCACCCAAGTATTCAACAAACTGAAGAACCTATATTTAATAAATAGGCACAGTTTGGTAATATTTCTGGTGTTCCCAAGATCGCAGTTCCCTCAAATTCACGGAGTTTATTAGATTCCACACGACACTGGTCCTGAGAGATTTTCAGCCCTCTGGATCTTTCGGAACCAGTGCCAGTAAGGTGAAAGTGAGGGACGGTGCTATTAGCGATCCAGACTCCTCGTGTTTGGTATTAGCAGATTCACCCACTTGTGCTGATTATGAATATTTATTCGGGTTCCTGATATTACCCACGGGCATGCCGAGAGCGGGCAAAATATGAATTGGCCCAAACTTCTCCCTGCCTAAGGGGGCACTGCCTTATTCAAATTGCACAAGGCTGGACTTGTAAGTGTCATAACTCCTCCCACCTACAGTGAGGAACAAAACTGACATGACCCAAAAGTCTGGGTCCTTTACTTTCAATCTGATGCCTAGTAACATCCTGGCAGCCCGCAGGGACACGGGCCAACCTCCATCTTGGAAATTCTAACAAAGGCCTGTTGGCCGCATGGCAACCGCCATTTTGGGACTTTCGCCAAAGACTTGCGATTGCCGCATGGACGACCAATAACGGTATTTGAACTGTATATAATCAGACATTCTGTTCCTTTTCTTCCCTTCTCTCTGTCAATCAATCTGTTCTAAAATAAGCTGTGTGTATGTAGTTTAGAAATAAACTAACGATTTTATCGTTCAGTTGTGTGCCTTTTCTGGTCATCTGATTGCTGCTATAACAAATCTGCCCTCTGAAGAGTCAGTCATACTACCGCATTGTTTTATGATTTGCTTATAAATTGTTGATTTGCTAGCTAGGTTGTAAATAACCGTTTCTTCCTTCTAGGATTAGCTAGTTCCAGATTTCCTGTGCGAAATCGATAACGTTAGTTTCTCGATTGTAAATACAATTCGAGATTGCATCATATAGGGACCCAGTAACCTTTCTTTAACGTCACATTGCTCACAGTCTTTAAGCCGTCGGAAGTGACTATTCCCCGAACGGTGACTTGAGCGTGTTGAACGTGATTGGGCTGGCTACCGTATTATGATAGCGGGAGTCTCTTTCCTCCCTGAACTTGAGAGAGTGGTGGCAGTTACCCGATTTCCAGCGCGAAATCTATATATTTAGTGTACCGATTGTATATACAATCAAAATTGTACATGTATGGGCACCTCCAACCAATCTTAACCGTTTACTACGCACACAGTGAATTTGCCTCCAGCAGTCTCTAGTGCATGAGACCTGCATGGCAACAGTGGCCTAGTAATACGGGATTGGTGGATGTTTGTCCCATTACATATTGTCGACAGCTGCGCGACCAATCTTTATTGTCAGTCTGTTCACCGTACTTCCTGCGTATGCTAACGGGAGCAGATTAGACGGGATTGGCACGCTCTGTCGCCCTTTTCTTTCTTCCCTCTGACGATCCAGCAACCGGTCTCGTTGTCCGTCTGCGCCCGTACTTCCTGCGTACGCTAACGGGAGCAGATCTCGACGGGATCGCGGGGCTGGATTGTCACACTAGGGTGTGTATATTAATAAATTGACAATCTAACACACACCATACAATCTTTAGAAAGGTTGAAGAAAAATATCTGGCATTCCGGATCGATAAAAATCAAAGAAAATGGGAAATCCGATCGGATTTTCCAGTCGAATGAAAAAAAAAAGCTTTCGATTTTTTCAGGAGATACGATCGTTTTTATCGAATTGCTGTAAAATCGGATCATTTTATTGTATCGTGTGTGGCCAGCTTTAGCCATCCAATCTAGCCTCTGCAATGCTGGGAAATGCTCCTGCAGTCAGCCACTCACATAACCATCCTCACGGGGCCAAATCGGAGGGAAAAATAAACTGGAGAGATCATTGGCCAAGGGGAGGGACAAAGGCTGAGGCTGGGTTGCAGTAATTGGCTGGCTAAAATGAGGGGTGGGACTGTCTCGTACAGCAGGGAACTCATATTGCAACATGTTGTGGGCGGGGCTTGGCACTAGCATCAGCCTACAGCTATCACTATGGGCTGAGGCTGAGCCTGTCACAATAAATTCCACTGCCCCCTTGGCCAATCACTGGCAGGGGGCGTGGATTTGATGTCAAAAGGCGGGAGATTGGAAAAAGCTTGAATAGCTCTGCCTCCTGCACTTGTTTGAAATGGATTCCTTGTCTCCCCTGTACCTGCCATCTTATGCCTGCTCCAGCAGCAGAAGCTAGCCTCATGCCTCAGCAAGCAGTTACCAGGCAGAAGTGAGCAGTTGAGAGAGTTTGAGAGGCATTTCACTGCCTATCAGTGGTCCGTGGAAAGGAGGCCTAACTAGCTGAGCTCACATACTCTCTGTCAGAGGGAGGGACAGGGACATGGATTGTGCATGCGCAGCCAGCAGCCACCCCCAGGCCCCAGCCAGCAGCAGCACAAGCCCCCAGCACCCAGCCAGCAGCACCCAGCCAGCAGCACCAGCCAGCAGCAGCACAAGCCCCCAGCACACAGCCAGCAGCACCCAGCCAGCAGCAGCAGCCACCACCAGCCAGCAGCAGCACAAGCCCCCAGCACACATGCAGCAGCAGCACCCAGCCAGCAGCAGCACAAGCCCCCAGCACACATGCAGCAGCAGCACCCAGCCAGCAGCAGCACAAGCCCCCAGCACACAGCCAGCAGCAGCCCCCAGTCACACAGCCACTGCAGCTGCCTCCCGACCCCGGTCACACAGAAGCTGCATCTGCCCCCTTCCCATCACACAGCAGCTGCCCTCCCGTCACACCACAGACACAGCTGCCCCATCACACAGGGAGATGGGGGGAGATGCAGTGTGTAGCAGGGAGAGGAGAGCTGAGTTTAAAAGTGGAGGTAAGTGGCCAACTGCATTAGGACTGGGCTTGTGTCAGCTAGCTTAGCACAGCAAGAGTAGCCACCAGCACCGCTTAAAGGGATACCTGAGGTGAGAGGTATATGGAGGCTGCCATATTTATTTCCTTTAACACAATACCAGTTTCCTGGCTATCCTGCCAATCCCCTGCCTGTAATATTTTTAGCTATAGACCCTGAACAAGCTTGCAGCACATCAGGTGGTTCTGAGTGTTCTAACAAGATTAGCTGCATGCTTGTTTCAGGTGTGATTCATGCATTACTGCAACTAAATAGACCAGCAGGACTGCCAGGCAACTGGCATTTTTTAAAAGGAAATACATATCAGCTTCCATAGGTCTCACACCTTGGGTTCCTTTTAAATCAGGGATTTATCTACATTCCAGTAGGTAGCTGATGCCCCCTTTCCCACAAGAAATATTTACCTTTTCTCAAATAGATCAGGAGGGTCTGTATGGTGGATATTGTGGTGAAGCCCCTCCCACAGTGTGATGTCCTGACAGTTTGCTGTCTTTGACCCTCATTGCATTGTAGGAAATTGTAGCTTTTTCCAACCAACAAGCAAGCAATATCTTCCTCTGTGCACAGAAGTCAGTAATGAACATTCTGTGTAGATCACCTGGCAGAACTAAAGCTGTCTCTCACCACCAGGGATATATTTCAGAATGTAAATCTGAGAGGAAAGATTTTACAATGGGAAACCACTTGCTAAATAATCAATAGATGAATAATCGTAAACAATAAGTAATTCTGTTATTTTCACTACAGTTCCTCCTTTAAATCAGTTTAGCTTTCCTTACCTGGAGCCTCCTCCAGGACTAGAAGTCTTGTGTAGTTCTGCTGCCACCCATTCTTCCTTTGTCCCCCTCAGCAGTGGCTTCTGTGCAAGCACGGGTGTGTGCGTGTAATTCTGCATTCTCGTGCCTGGGAGCATTCTGCACAAGTACAGTACTATTGCGCAGAACACTCCCAGCCAGAGCCGGGACAAGGTCCTCCAGCACCCAAGGCCGAGACACTAAAGTGCGCCCCTCCATCCCTCCCACCCCAGCCGTCACACACTGATTGCCATTAGACTAAGAGGTCCCAACCCCCCCAACGCCTTAATCTCTAGTTATCTGGCTTGCGGTCACTGCCATGCATCCCCTTTTCTTATCTCTCTCTGCTTCAAACACAATAGGGGAATGATAGCTGAGTGAATTGTGCGCCCCCTTCTACACTGCGCCCTGAGGCTGGAGCCTCTCTTGCCTCTGCTTTGGCCCGGCCCTGCTCCCAGCCACAGGTGCATGAGCGGTGCATGCACCCATGCATGTGCAGAAGCCAGTGACCACTATGGAGTGAACAGCAGAAGAATGGGCGACAACAGAACTGCTGCGAAGGACACAGACTTCTAGGAGCTGCAGGAAGCCCAAGGTAAGTAAAGCTACATTGATTTCATTTGCCTCATGTTTCCTTTAAGTGCACCTGTAGAATTTTTGTACCAAATTGAACCTCTCTATAAGGGAGATTTGGAACTTGGTATGCTAATGGGGGTTGGGGAGCACCATTTTTTACCTGGGGGCTGCTCATGTAGCCCCTTGTCTCTGTGATGATTGCCAGCTGCAGCTTGCCGCAGCTAAAAAAAAAAAAAATAATAAAAAAAAAAAAAAATCCCACTGTAGAGTGTGCTCCTGGCCACACTGTATACTACAGCTCCCAGTATACATTGCGGCATGCATCTGCTGGCATGCATTGTGGCTGGGAGTGTACTCTACTGTAGGATTCTTTGAAGTAGCCCCCAGTAGGTAAGTCATGGTGCTCAGGGCCGGATTTCTACTTCTTACCGCCCAAGGCCGACTATTACCAGCCGCCCCAACCGAAACCGTATCCTACCACCTCTCTCCACACACACCCATCCAAAAATTTTTGGGCCGATGGTGTCCACTATTGGGGCTAGTGCTGAGGTCTCCATGGCAACGTGAAGTGAATCAATCATGTCACACGGGGGAACTGGTCAATCAAGCGATTTACAGGTGATGGGCGTGGTGGGAGCGTTCCACCACACACACATAGTCAAAAGTGGCTCACAATTGGACATTGTGTGGGGTCAGCAACACGTAAAAGTGAGTCCTGTACCCACTGCTGTCTCCAGGGTAACAGCGCTGGCCAATCAATAATTAAGAAATGGGTACTGTGAGAAGCTGCCTTCTGTATCCTGTACTATTTGCTGGTGCTGCCCCTGGTCCTTTCATCCCCCACACCAAGTGTGTGAGACCCGGCCTTCTGTAACTGCCTGGAGATGCTGCTATGTCATTGGACAAGGTCTGGCTTTTTGCTAGTCACACACTGTTCACAAACGTTTGGTTAACGGACTGCAGCTGCCTGTAGCACAGCACAGGCAGATGCCAGCTGGTACTAATAGTGCAGTTATCCTGACCACTTTCATTTGTTTGGACACTTGCAAATAATGCCCTGCAAATAATGCCCACTGTCTGCAGGCCGCCCCTTGTTTATCTGGTGCCCTAGGCCATGGCCTATGTGGCCTTGCCAGAAATCCGGCCATGATGGTGCTGCCCTTAACCCCCCACCCCAAACCATACTAAGTTAGGAACCTCACTTATGGCAATTCTGTTTGCAAGAAAACAAAGGTTTACCTTTTTTATGAATTAGTGCTCAATGGGCTCTATTCACAATAAGCAGTTCAGTAAGAAAAAAAAATTGGAGTTAAAATACCTCATGCGGTATTTTATACTTTTTATTCCAAATTCACAAACGGTTTCTCCCATGAGGCAGAAGTTTGGTAATTTACTGAACAAACTGCCTCAATCCACTAAGCCCTGGTCAGTAAGTGTCACTTAGCAGCCTTCTAGCAGGCAGGGAGCTGTGTGTGTGACTCAGAGGTTTTCCAGACTGTGCCGCCTGTCATCCCTTTAGATGTGCTGGGGCCACCAGGGGGAGCTCTTCTATGTGCTAAAATACAAATCTGCACATCTAAAGGGATGCTGGCAGAGTTGTAGCTTGTCTCTGCATTGATACACTGAAAGTCCCACCTGCATACCTATTGCATCCAATTAGCATGAGAAGCAGGCTGTGTGGCTCTCCCTTTTGGTTGCCAGGTTCTCCCCAAAGGCTGTCTGTCAAGTTACTGCACAGAGACAGCATGAGGCGAGCAGGTTGTCGGCTGCTGTGGGCTGGAGAAGATTATCAAATGCTTTTGTCTGGTAAGTGAAGTGTGCAAATCATTGTGAATTGACATTTCCCGGCGTAATTATGGCATAAGTCGGTAATTTACCTCACTAGTCGGGAACTGTTTGTGTGGTAACAAGTTTAGTGAATTGTAATTTAGGAAGGTGATCAGAAAAATCAGCTGTTTTGAGCATTAACAAATGCAGTAGTGCTTTCTGAATAGAGCCCACTGTACTTTAAAGTAGGGATGATCAATGAAACACAAATAAGTTCATGCGTATTTGTCTAAATGTTTATGCAAATATATGCAGCTTGAAAATGGACCAATCAATTGAACCTGTTTGGGACTTTACTGGTCAAATTTCAAGCTGAATATATTTGCATACAAATTTGCATACATCCTGAGCTGTGGAGCCGAAGTCAGTTGAAGCAATTTTGGTACCTGGAATCGCTGGTTTCACTAAACTGAGGAGTCAGAGTTGGATGATTTTTGTAGCTACTCCACAGCTCTGCATAAATCTGCATGAACTCAAATATTTGCATCTCATTGATCATCCCTACTTTATAGTGTACAAGCATTTATACTTGGCACTTCTTCCAGCCCCCTGTGGGCTCCCTCGCCATCCTCCAGGGCTGCTCCGTTCCTCCGCTGGCTGGCCTGGTTTAAGGGAACCTTTACTGAGGGATATGGATGTTTCCTTTTAAACAATACCAGTTTCTTGGCCCTCCTGATGATCTCTTTTGCTGCAGTAGTGGCTGAGTCACACACCTGAAACAAGCATGCAGCTAATCCAGTCTGACTTCAGTCAGAGCACCTGATCTGCATGTCTGTTCAGGGGCTGTGGCTAAAAGTAGAGACACATGATCAGCAGGGGAGTCGGGCAACTGGTATTATTTTTGTAAAGGAAAAAATCCATATACTTCTCAGTTTAGGTTCCCTCTAAAGCTGTGACTGGGCTCAGTCATGTTCCCCTGTGTATACCTGACTGTGTGCAGCCCCAATGGTGCTTCTGTGGCTGGTTGTCTGCACAGAATACTCCTAGCCACAGGAGTGCAGCCACGGATGCTCACAGTCATGCATTTGCAAAACTTCCAGACTACCGAGCTGGACAGCGGATAAATGGATGGGACTGGGAGGATGGTGAGGAAGCCCACGGCCTACAGGGGACTGGAGAAAGCACCCAGGTAACTATAAATGCTTGCAGTCTGGAAGTCTTGGGTTTCCTTTAGGACAGACAGGATGTTGAACTGTGTGCTTGTTGGGCAATTCAGTGTACCGTCTGCTGCCTGCCAGTTGGTATGGGTCAGCCATCCTGCAGCACAGTAGGTCAGGCCCAGTGCACACCGAGCGGATTTGGATGCGATCCGCCGGCTGCATCCGCCTGTAAATCCGCTTGGCTAATGTATTTTAATGGGCTGGTGCACACCGGCGGTTTGAGGTTTTTCCAAATCGCAAACGTGCCTCCTGCTGCACATTTGCGGTTTGCTAAAAACCTTAAACCGCCGGTGTGCACCAGCCCATTGAAATACAATAGCCAAGCTGATTTACAGGCAGATGCGGCCGGCAGATCGCATCCAAATCCACTCGGTGTGCACTGGGCCAAATCTCTGCAATCCGCACCAAAAACCGCCAGCGGTTTGTGTATCTGCTAGCGGTTTTGGTGTGCACTGGGCCTCACACAGCATAGCATCAGCAGGTCAGTTGGTCACTCAGACAGCTGACACAACACAGTCCGCATCACCAGCTCATTAAGCCAGGCAGCACAGTTCCACAAGCTTGTTAAGCCAGCACTGCTCCCATCACTGCCAGTCCAGCCAGCACAACATCACCAGCAGGCCAGCCGAGCACAACACCCAGGCCAACACAGAAGCTCTGCCATTATTGTAAAATGCTGCCTGTTTATGGTATTTCTATGTGGGAACACGTGTCACAGCTTGACTCTGACCTGGTGCCCCTGATCTCCCAGGGCCCTAGCAATGCCCTTGGTCAATGAAATGGTAACAATTTTGTGTTGTCAATTTTATATTGATTGGAGGCAATTTTTTGCTGCTTAAAATTTGACCATTAAAATATAGCCAGTACTGGCTAGGGATTGGCAATGAAATGCAAATGATAGCAAGCTTGAAAATGGACAATCACCATGGCAGGATTTATCTGGCCAATTTCCAAGCTGTATATATTTGCATATAAAATTGCATGATCCTGCATCAACTTGTTAGCATTTGCATCTTATTGACTCTCCCTACTACTGCATTGTGGGAGTTCCCGCCTCTTGCACACAGGTGGTCTTAGTTCCAACTATAAGCTGTTTTCTGACCACCAGGGGAATTGGTCTGGTGTGAAGTGCATTCCTGAAGGTTTTTTTTTTTTGGGGGGGGGGGGGGGGGGGAAAGGGGTGATGTGTTATTTTGGAAGGCGGGTGGGTTATACAGCAGTATACATGGTGGATAACAGGTCTGTATTAAACACACACACACACACACGTACGTACGTACGTACGTACGTACGTACACACGTACATTTTTCAAAATCCGAATTGATTCGGATATCCGCATAGAAAACCGGAAGTGGCCTCTAAATTGCTTTTAAAAAGTTTTTTAGGGTAAATTATGCATGTATCGTGTTTTATTAATTATGTGGGGAGTTAAAATACACACACAAAAAAAGGCTGTCATTTAATATCAGGACTAGGTTTAAGACAGCGGTCATGCAGCCCACATTGGCTATCAGTCATAAAAGCAGTGCGTTAAAAAAAATCTGTGCGGGAAAATACCGCATTCAGTATTTTAGACTTCTGTGTGCTCATTCATAAAAATGTTTACAGTTGCGATAGCACTGCGGTATTTTCCCGAACTAGGCTGGCTCTAGGCGGGTGGTAGGCTCCATACTACATGGAGGTGCTAAAATTGGTCAGTGATTAGCCAATTTTAATTTAAAGGTGTGTGTGTGTGTGTACCCGGCTCAGATCTAAGCAAGATAACATTTTGTATTAGCTCAGAACCATTAGCATTATATTAAATATGTTGACTGGTCTGTCAGAAGGGTGGGGGATGGATGAATTGGGTAGGAGAGGTTTCAGGGGTGTGCACTGGGTGGATTCAAGAAGTTTAATTACTACACAAAGTGATATCTACCAGGCAAGGCCACTAATGATACAATTTGTTTACAAACGATTCCTCATATGAATGATTAGAAATGGTTGTTTGACACTACTAATGGACAAATCTCATAACCAATGTGATCAGATTACTGACATATATATATTTTTTTTTTTTTAAGGATTTTGTCAATCTGATAGAACTGGTTAGGAGATTGTCTATTAGTGGTCCCAAGATAGCATTTCCAAATGTTCATGTGAAGATTGTTTGTGAACAATAGTTTGGCAAATTGTACCATTAGTGGCCACCTTTTTAAAGACTTCTTCACGTAAGGCCTCTTTCCCACCAAGACGTTGCATTTTAGGGGACGTTAAAGAGACTCCGTAACAAAAATTGCATCCTGTTTTTTATCATCCTACAAGTTCCAAAAGCTATTCTAATGTGTTCTGGCTTACTGCAGCACTTTCTGCTATCACAGTCTCTGTAATAAATCAATGTATCTTTCCCTTGTCAGACTTGTCAGCCTGTGTCTGGAAGCCTGCCAAGTTCTTCAGTGTTGTGGTTCTGCTATGAATTCCCCCTTCCAGGCCCCTCTATGCACACTGCCTGTGTATTATTTAGATTAGAGCAGCTTCTCTCTTCTCTCTTATCTTTTACAAGCTGGATAAATCGTCATCTGAGCTGGCTGGGCTTTCACATACTGAGGAATTACAGACAAGGGCAAAGCTGTTTGCAGGAGAAAAAAGAGCAGCCTGAAACTTCAGTGCATGAGAACTGCAGGGAGAAAGAAACACACAAACGATCTCTTGAGATTCAAAAGGAAGGGTGTATACAGCCTGCTTGTGTATGGATGTATTTTCTATGTGTGGACATACTGTACATCAACCTACTTCCTGTTTTGGTGGCCATTTTGTTTGTTTATAAACAAACTTTTTAAAACTGTTTTTAACCACTTTTAATGCGGCGAGGAGCGGCTAAATTGTGACAGAGGGTAATAGGAGATGTCCCCTAACGCACTGGTATGTTTACTTTTGTGCGATTTTCACAATACAGATTCTCTTTAAGGTCGCATAACGTGCCCCTAACGCAACGCATGAGCCGTGTTGTGCGGCTGTTGGTGTGCCTCTTTAATCTCATACCTTGCGGGGACCACGTGATCGGAACACTCCGCAAGATCGCATCACGTGGTCCCGCCAGCCAATCAGCAGCTGCTCCAGGAAGAAAACACTGCAGTAGTAATGGGAAGTCCGGCTCTTTTCAATGAATCGATTCATTGAAAAGAGCCGGACTTCCTATCTCTGCTGTTCAGAATCGATTCAGAGCAGCAGGATTGAGGGCCCATTTCCACTATCGCGAATTCGCATGCGTTTTTCGCATGCAAATTCGCATAGCAATACAAGTGAATGGGACAGTTTCCACTTGTCAGGTTTCCTTTGCGTTTTTCTGTGCAGAAAAAATTCGCATGGCAGAGCCATCAGAATTCGCATACCGTATACCGCAATGCGAATCGCATACAATGTATTTAATAGCAAATTCGCATGAGGTTTGGGTATGCGAATTTTCATGCGAATTTTTATGCGAATTCGCATAGAAATAATGGAAAAGCACACCAGCACTGCCATGGTTAAATTTGCATTCATCGTCATCCATGCGAATTTGCATGGAAATTCGCATGAAAATTCGCATAGACCCGCATGCGAATTTCGCGTCCATATGCGAATTTTTACCGCGCCGATTCGCACCGCACAAGTGGTAATGCAGCCTGAACCTAGTGATTGGAAGTCCGGCTCTTTTCAATGAATCAAGCCGAACTCTCCATCACTACACGGCAGTGCAGTGAATATTAATTAGCCATGGGCACTGGCGTAACAATAGGGGATGCGACCCCTGCCATCGTGGGGGGCCCGGGGCACCCCTATGGCCCACTCAGGGACTTTTGGGGGGCAGGAGGGGTCGCAGCATAAGAGTATGGCAAATTGGCGGGGAGGGGGACATTCCCCTCCCCCCCCCCCCGCCCCCTCACCTCGGGCTCTCCTCTCAGCGCTCCCCCTCCTGCAATCATTGGTGGCAGCAGCAGGCTGAATACATTACCACCTTGTCGCTGGAGGTCTTCTGTTCTCTAAGAGCAACTCCCTGTTTACACAGGAAGTTGCATGAAGCTCTTATCGAGGTTGTCCTCTGCACTGTGCGGGGAGTCCAGGACGGCAGCGGAGAGAGCGGATCAGTCGGCGTGGGACAGTCGGCTGCAAGGGGCTAGAGAGAGCCCCAAGTGAGTAAGGTTGTTTTTTGTTTTTTTTGTTTTCCCCTGATGATTCCTTTAAAGAGAACCAGAGAGGATTTAAAAAAAGCTTTTATACATACCTGGGGCTTCCTCCAGCCCCATACGCATGGATCGCTCCCACGCTGCCGTCCTCCGCTGCCTGGATCCGCCGGTACCGGGCCCCGTCATTACCGCCAGTCGGCTGGCAGACGCGGCCAATTGTCCGCATCTCAGGGGCTCCCTCCATACACTTACGCTTGCGGCTGCCTACTGCGCAGCCGCATGCATAAGGGTATGGAGGGAGCCCCTGTGATGTGGACAATTGGCCACGTCCGCCTGAAGTGACCGGACCCGGTAGCGGCGATAGAGGAAGCGGAGGATGGCGGCGTGGGAGAAATCCAGGCTTATGGTGCTGGAAGAAGCCCCAGGTATGTATAAAAGCATTTTTTCTATTTTTACTAATCATTCCTCTCTGGTTCCCTTTAAGTCAGATGGGGTCAAAAACAATTTTTAATCATTTGGGTGCCAATGTTCCTATTTTGAGTTATTTATCTTTTGTCTGTGTTGCACCTCCTCCAATGGGGTTGAAATGTTTCCAGTGCACAATTTGACGTGTATTTTGGTTTGCATTTGCTTGCATGCAAGACTTTCTGCATAATTTTGTTCTCCTTATCCATCAGAAAGGCGTATGATTGGCCTGAAATGTAATCTACAGCAGGAATATAACCCCAAACACACAGCCAAATTGAGTAAGAAGTATATTCAGCGTAATGAAGTGATGGTATGGCCCCCACAGAGCCCTGATCTCCACATGGAGTGTGTCTGGGATTACATGAAGAGACAGAAGGATGTGAGGAAGCCTACAGCCACACACACCAACTTTTGATATAGAGTTTTCATCTGTTCATTCAATGCATTTTTTTATTTTTATTTATTGGTTGATGAAAATAAATACTTGCATTTTTGACAGCATTTTTGTATGTATTTATGTAAATGTCTAAAATATAGCATGATTAAGTTACAAATGCCAACATATTTGTTTGTGTGTGGATATATTATGCATGAGTACACAATATGTGTATAGTATGTATAAACAATACATGTTAAATGTATAAATATAGATATACTATGTATACACAATACGTTTGTGTATAGTGTGTGTATACTATGTGTACACAATACATTTGTAAATTTTGTGTGTATACACAATATGTTTTTATATCTTGCGTGTATGTACACTTGATACATGTTGGTGTATCTTATGTTTATATATTACGTATACACACAAATGTGTGTACATGTATGTGTATATATTATGAATACACAATGTTTGTATATAGTGTGTGCATACTATGCATACACAATACATATTTGTATATACTATGTAGTATGTATACACAATACATGTTTATATAATTATATGATGTATTAATATAGTGTATATACACATGTTGGTGTATATACAATACATTTGTATATATTGTGAGTGTATATATACAAAATACATATTGCATGTAGTATGTATACTCAATACACAGGGGCGTAACTAGGCCCCACCGGGCCCCCCTGCAGAATTTCAGTGGCCGTTT